>NW_026126007.1:0-384533 GCF_943737965.1 Phodopus roborovskii | reverse complement strand
ATCCAAGACAATATGTCTCCACTAGAGAAATAACACATTAGGTCTGGAGTATTAAATCAGAGCTGAAGCATAAGACATAGACCTTAAAACATTTATGAATATGATAGAAGTCCTTAAAGAGTAAATGAATAAATCCCTTAAAGAGATCAATGAAACACAAACAGGAAAGAAGTGAAGAATTGAAAGTGGAAATAGAATTAATTAAGAATATTTAAAAGGAAAGAAATTTAGAATTTAAAAATTTATGAATTTGAACAACTGCAGAGTCAAGCTTCCTGAAAACAGGGTACAAGAAATGGAAGAGAGAATCACAGGCATTGAAGACATGAAAGAATAAATAGATCAGTCAAAGAAAATGTTAAATCTAAGATATCTTGACTCAAATATTAAGGATATCTGGTATGCTATGAGAAGACCAAGTTTAAGAATAATACCAGTAACGAAAGGAGAAGAAACCCAGGTCTAAGACCCCCCAAATCTTTTTCAGCACATTTATAGAAGGATATTTTCCTAACCTAAAGTATATGAAACATGAAGAAAACAAATTAGACAGGAGGACAAAAGAAATTTTTCTTGGCACATAATAATGAAGATATGAAAGAAAAAAAACAGAGAAAGAAAATTAAAAGCTAAAAGGGAAAAGAACTATTAGAACAAGTGACTTCTCAGTGGTGGCTTGAAAAGCCTGACGGGCCTGAATAGCTACTCTATAGATTATGAGACCGCAAGTAACAACTTTCACTATTATAAAAAGTGAAATGTTCGGTCACAATATATGAATAAATAAACCTTTCCCTAATTAAAAAAAAAATCTATCTATAAATGCAGTTCTACAGAAGGCAGTTGAAGGAACCTCACACTAAGGACATTGACCACATACCCCAAAAGGAATAAACAACCCCAGACTAATAAGTCAAAAGAATACACACACAACACACACACACACACACACACACACATACATCAAAACCCCTAAAATTTAGGAACTAACAAAGATTACTCATTGATATCTCTCAAAATCAGTGGCAAGTATTCCCCCAAATAAAAAGACATAGACTAATAGAATGGATATGAAAGTAGGATAAATCTTTCTGCTGCATCAAAGAAACACATATTAACATCAAGGCTATAAATCACCTTAGCATAGACAGATGGAAAAAGACATTCTAAGAAAAGTCATCTAAGAACCAAACTGGTAAAGAAATTTTTATATTTAACAAAGTGGACTTCAAACAAAAATAATCAGGAGATAAGGAAGGGCAGCACATACTCATGGATGGAAAGATCAACCAAAAGGACATTACAATTTTTTAAAAATATTTTGTATATATAATTTTTTATTTAAATTAGAAAAAAGCTTGTTTTATATATCAATCCCAGTCCCTTCTCCATCCTGTCTTCCCCTGTTCCCCCAGCAACCCCCTTCCCATCCCAATTCTGCTCCCCAGGGAGGGTGAAGCCTTTCATAGGGAGTCTTCAAAGTCTGTCATATCATTTGGAGCAGGATCTAGGCCCTCCCCTATGTGTCTAGCCTGAGGCAGTATCCTTCTATGTGGATTTGCTCTACATAAAGAAATTCTTAGGAGATAAATGAAGTACTACTTTGGGTGCATCTGTGAAGGCATTTGCAGTGATTTTCAAATCATGGTTCTGATGTGATACAAGGATCAACTGCTATTTGCATGTGTGTGGTACTGAGGATTGAACCCAGACACTTATGATTATTAGGCTATATCACAAAACTTAGGTTAATCAGTTGCTGGGACTTATAACACCAACTACAAAAGGGGCATATTGAAGAAATTGGGGTCTATGTAGAGGGGCATCTAGGTTGCTTCCAAGTTCTTGCTATTACAAATAATGCTGCTACGAATATAGTTGAACAGATGTCTTTGTTTCATGGATCATTTGGGTATATGCCTAAGAGTGAAATTACTAGGTCCTGTGGTAGACCGATTCCCATTTTCCTGAGGAACCACCATATTGATCTCCAAAATGGCTGCACAAGTTTGCACTCCCACCAGCAGTGTAGCAGTGTTTCCCTTTCTCCATATCCTCTCCAGTATAAGGTGCCATTGGTGTTTCTAATTTTAGCCAATGATCCTGTTGTTGCTGTTTTAGTTGAAAAGGAAGTTGCAATTTAAACAGAGGGTCTAACATGAGTATGAAGTTATCATTTTATTATAGATATTATATATTTTTAACCAGATATCATAAACTTACAAAACTGAGGTTAAAATATCTATTTTAGAAACGTCTTAGATAGTAAAAACCAAGAAATGCACTATTGGATTAGCAACAGTAATGGTTATTTGAATAATCTAACTGTTAATTGTTTAAAGCTCATGGTATCTTTTCTAATTTGTTCTGTTTTGTTCTCTTTATTTCTGTGTTTGAATTAAATGGTCTTTTAACCAAGAATAAAGATATGAGGAAAATTTTAATCAATCATGCTTGGGGAAGGAGAGGATGGCCATAACCCAAGTTCATAGCAAGCCTTTTAATAAAATAGAAGAAGATAAAAGAATATTATTCATGCTCAAAATATATCCGAATCTCTGTAAAACTGAATAAAGTGACCACAGGGAGGGACCAAGTTAAAAAGGGAACAATGAAGTTCAAAAACAAAAGGTTTTGTGGGACTTACCAGGTTTCATCAAACAAAAGGGAGGAACAGAAACTAAGCAAATTCCTTGAGGGAACTGGGGAGCAGACAGGCAACAAAACTCACACATAGAGACAAAAACAAGACAAGAACACTGAAGTTTTGAGGGAATCTTGATTGTGATTCACTTCACCTGAATAAATCAAATATTAATAATGGAGAGGGGGCTAGGAGAAAGAGAAGGGGAGGAGAGGAAAGCATGTGGGACTAAGAAGATTGAGTCATGAGATGAATAAATGAGAGAAATAGAGAGAGAGAGATACAATTAAAGAAGGAGGCATTATAGGTTTGAAGAGAAAACTGATTCTAGAGAAATATCCAGAGACCTACAAGACTGACCCCAACTAACAATTTGAGCAAGAGTGGAAAAGCTACCATAAGTGCTCTTCCCTGATAATAAGACTGTTGACTAACTTTACCACCATCATAGAGCCCTAGTCTAGAAGCTGATGGAAACAGGAAACAGACACCCACAGCTAAACACTGAGCTGAACTGGAATCCAGATGTAGAGAGGGAAGTCAGGACTCGGACACAGAAACCCACAGAGACAGCTGACCTGAACAAGGAGGAGCTAATGGGCCCCCAGACTGATAGCTGGGAAACCAACATTGGGCAGACTTAGATTTCCTGAACAAGGGTCTCAGTTAGAAGGCCTGGGCAGTCTAAGGGACCTCTGATAGTGGAACCTGGTGCAGAAAAGGACTGTGGGAGCTCATTCCCCATGAAGGGATACTCCCTTAACCTAGAGGCAGGAGGAATGGCCTAGTCCCTACTCCAAAGGACTTTGAGATTTATATGACCCCTCTAGGAAAGCATCACCCTACATGTGGAGGGGGGATTTGGATTAGGTGGGTGGTCAGGGGGTATGGGAAGGTGGAAGAGAGGGAGGGAAGGAGAGAGATCTGTGATCTGTATGAAAATAAGAAAAATAAATAAATTTTAAAAGCTATAAATGTATGATATTCTTAAAGAAGAAAAATACACCTTTAAAAACTCAAGTGTCTATAAAGTTCACCTCTTGGGATTCTTAAATATATTTTTGAACAATCATGATCACATTTTTTAGAGAAAGAAAAACACATATGTATTCTATGCTCAATGGTAGACATGCTCCTACTCCTATCCCAAACCTTTTCTACACAATGCCTACATCAACGAGGTGTATACAGCATAGAAAACTAATAGTTCACATTTTAATATGTAAAATATGATGATAATGTTATTTAGTAGGACATAGACACATTGAAAAGCAAAACCCAAAAGAAGACTTGGTTTCCAAGGAAAGACCAAGTCTAAATAAATACATCCATATTTTAACCCTAGGACAAATACCAGGTTCTCCAAATAACACAGTAAAAAAAAAATAGCTTTTTAAGTTCTTTGTATATTTTGGAAATGAGTCTCCAGTTAGATGTGTCATTGGTGAAGATCTTTTCTTATAGCATCGGAATTGTATTTTCCATAATACAATAGCAGGTTTCATTACAAAGGCAGCTATTAGGCAGGATTCTGGATGATCAAAAGAACAAATAGGCAGAAAATCTCTCAAAGCATAAGACATAAGTATTGTTTATTTCTCCCTATTTTTAAAGTATAAAGATTACTCTTTAAAATTAGGATTTCCAGTTCTCTTTCTACATTTTGCTTAGGTGTTATGGAAATTAATGATTTTTATTTTATTTAAAACTCAGTAGATTGTAGAACACTCCACTGAGGATTTATTGAAGGATTCTGTCTGTCATCCAAGTATATCAATTTGTGACATGATAACCTTCATTGAATGTATTTTCTACTGTCTTTACTGAATGTAATTAAAAAAAAAACTATGGAAATATGCCAAAAAGTTTGCTATTGAAGCAGGATACTTCAACTACACTATCCATGTTACTACCATGTCTCCACTGCATGATATCTATGGGATTTGGATAGAATTGGTCATACCCTTAGTTATTAATGTGCTATAGTTTTTGAGCAAGCCCTAGGTAGTGTTTAACCTATATTGCTACAGTGATATGATCAGGAAAATATATGATCTGAGAAATTCAATATGAAAAAATCAGATCTTTGGTTTACTATCTGTGTAATATATAGTCCTTGTATCTGTCTGGAAAAGATACCAGGAAAAGACCTGCTATAAAAGCTAGTCTTTATTATGATGGCAATTATGAAGGATAGGACTGATAGGTTAATGGTAAAACAGGCCTATCCTTACTCCATACTAAAATTGTGTTAATCTTTTCAGCAAACATTGAAATTACTATTCATTAACTCAATAAGTTATCTTTGTGACTTATGTAGGTTTGAAAGCAGTTGTACCCCAAATAATGCAAGATATTAAAATTTTAATATTCTTCCTAAATTAAAGTTTTTAATCAAAAATCTATTAAAATATATTCATAGCATCTTCAGTGCCAAATATTCTGATTTCAAATTTAATCCTTGATTGCCCAGTTCAACAAATCTAGTTAATTGCTCTTAGTCAAAATGCATTATCATTAATGACACTGATGGTATTATCAACAAGAGGAAAGCTTTTTAATTTGGTTCAACTGGTCATCAAATGAAATTTTTCAGACAAGCTCTAATATTGTAGTATAATCAGAGTGCCAAATGGGAATTTAATGTGCCATTTTCCACAGATTGGCTATTAAATTTTAAAGAAAGGTAAAAGTCATAGGAATTTCTAACAAATAAGAAATACCATGGAACACCTCAGCTGATATATTTACTACAAATATACTTCATAATTACCAATTACCTATCGCTTCAGATTTTAAAAGTAAGTCTTAAATGTCTTGCATTTCAGTTCTTTATTCTCCAGTATATGCCTTATATCCTCTGTCTTTAAAATATTTATAATTTCCTTCACTCTGTGAAGATTGTTAAGAATGAATATAACTGTTTATGAAATCATAAAATTTTCTGACTGCAGAAATTATTTCTTTCATTTTATAAGGATGGATAATTTTGTCCAATTGTACATGTTCTAATCCATGCTCAGACAATTTTCATCTGCAAGAAGATTGAAAAATTTCTTGATGACTCAGTTTCTTTAAAGAAAAATGTATATGATAATGAATTATTACATGAGAAAAGGTGAAATATAACTTGGCATGTAAGTATTGTACAATAATGAACATCATTTATCCTATTTTATTCATGATTTTAGATATAAGTATTATATTTTATCTAGTTTTAGAATGTAATTTATTTTTCTTTGTTCACCTCTCCTTTATTGATTTTTTATGTTATATCCTGAATTATATTCATTTTCTTATTCAGCTCTAGAAGATCTTTTTGTTCATTTCACACGTGAAAAAAATCATGTATATAATGTTATGATAGTGTAAAACTAGAATTCAACCCTGTGGTTTATCTCATAGTAAATAATACATGAAATTTTGAAATACTCCTTTTAAAGGTCAAAATAGTGAAGTAAATTTTTTGTTTTCAGTTTGGATTATAGGATTTTTGCTGTCAGAAGTTTATCACTACTTGTTTTCTTTTCTGAACGTTATTTTAAATAATCTATACTTCAGACTTACACTTATCAAAAACTTTTTCATTGCATGTATTTTAAAATGATGCATTTTCCATGAAGAAAAAACAATTTTGAACTTCTAATGTTATAAAATATCAATTAAAATGTTTAAATCAATTTAGTATGACTACCTTGATGATAGATTTGTAAAATTAAGACTCACATATTAGGTGTTTTCAAAATTATTCATAATATGCTTTCAGTTAATTTTTATGCATTTAATGTATTCTACAGCTTTGAAACTCATATCCCTTAATGATCTACTTTAAGTCATAGTTTGCTGATTTTTTTTCCAGACAGCACAAACTGTATTTGTTACACTAATAGAAGTTGACTAGGAAACTACTAGTATTTTAAAAGTTCTCATAGAAAATCATGTTACATGCTTAGTACTTCTCTGATAATATGTCATTTGTAAATACAATGAGGTACCTAATAATGTTATTAAACTATATTTGACATGCACATTTGCCTTAAACTAATCTAAAAACTCCAAGTAATGTTAATTTCAAGATAATCCAGCAGCTAGGGAGGTAGCTCAGAAGTAAACAGCACTGGCTGCTCTTCCAGAGGACCAAGGTTCAATTCCTAGTAGCCACATGGCAATTCACCACTGTCTTTTACTCGAGTTCCAGGGGATCTGAAACCCTCCTATAGACATATGTGTAAGCAAAACTCCATTGCACATAAAATAAGTAAATCACTAATTATAAAAAAAAATATCTTTTAAAAGTAATAATCTCCTTATTAAAGTTGAAAACACTACATTAGTGCTAGCACAATTCTACCAGTTAAAATTCCAAGTACTCTTTTAAAATTAATGAATGCTAGTACCTTGGAAGAAAAGACTCATTTACATACAAGTGCTATAAATATGTTCTATATATAGTAAGAAGTAGTATCAACTATACTTGTGCAAGTTCATATTTATTCATCTCAGATGAGTAAATTTTTATATTGACACCATGAGGAAACAAACTTTATTTATGATTAGTGCATTAATCTACTCTTATGAAATATCTAAAATAAAAATAAAGGAATCAAAGAGTATGGTGTTGCGATTTTCTGTGCAGGAAGAATGAAAGAATGAAGAAATATTAAATAATGGATATAAAATCTGAATCACTGAAGCAAAAAAATTCCTTATAATGTATATATTCTTCATCTAATAATTTTATATGGTACAGCTAAGTAAAATGTTCCTACAAATAAAAGAATTGTGACAAAGTTTAGACAAAGTTTACACAAATTTTGTCACTTTTATAAAGCATATGATACTCCTGCTATAACAAGCATTTTTTATTGAAACAAAATGTCAACTAAAAATGGTCCTAAAGGAAAATAAAGGCAAGGATTCATTAATGTCCTAAATTGCACATATAGTAAATAGAAGAGCCAAAATCAGAGGAAAACCATTAATTACTTATTTAAGTGCATGTGTATGCATGTATGTGTGCTAAGGATATTTCAACTCTATGATATGAGAGGGCAGGTTCTTTAGCATCCAATTGTTATGTGATAGATGTCTTCTCAATGAAACCAGAATAAAACAAAATAAGTAATAAATTATGTATCATGGTTACTTAGTATTACTATGTTATAATAACTCAGTTAAGATTCTGAGCCCATGGAAAGATATTTTTGCTTTTATTTTTTGTGCATTAAAAGCATTCCTGAGTCATCCATATGAAATTATTTATCTCATTCCTGCGAATAATTCATTCATTAAATACCCATGGCCTTTTAAAGTCCATCCTCACTATTATTAACCTTGGTGTGGATTTTTGTTTCAAAATCATAATCAACAAATTAAATCATTTTTTAAAATAAAACTGTTTCTGACAAATTTAGGCAATTAAAAATGTGAAAAATCTCAAATACAGTAATAAATCTCAAAGATTTTGAAAAAAAGAAATATTAATTCTGTAAATCTATAACACACAGACAGCTTATTCCATTTCTTAGTGTGTGTATGTGGTATGTATGTGAATACCTGTATATTTGCATAAATGCTTATATTCATGCATGCATGAGGTTATCTGTGTTCAATAATATTTATCTTCCTCTACTGTTCTCTAACTCAGTTTAGAGGCAAGGTCTCTCACTGAGTCTGTAGCTCACCAATGTGGCTTCATTGGCTTGCCAAGAATCTCCAACCATCTTATATCCCAGGATTCCCAATACAAAATACATGAGTGTCAATCAGTCCTTGCACACAAGCCTTATTTTGTACTGAGGTATCTCTCTAGTTGTCTAGTTGTCATTTTATCTCTTTTTCTTTTCTTTCTTTTCTTTCTTTTTTTTCTTTTTTTTTTTTTTTTTTTTTTTTTTTTTTTTTTTTTGGTTTTTCAAGACAGGGTTTCTCTGTGACTTCAGAGGCTATCCTGGAACTCACTCTGTAGACCAGGATAGTCTCGAACTCACAAAGATCCACCTGCTTCTGCCTATCAAGTTCTGGGATTAAAGGTGTGTGCCACCACTGCCCAACTCTGTCAATTTCTGAATATAATATAAGTAGGCTAGTGTTTAGTTCAAGGTATTTCTAAAGTAGTGTGGTGCTCTTTCAAGGTGTAGATTTGCATGAGTTATTCAACAGGGGATGTTTTCTCATTCTTGACATGTACAGATTTGATGATCTGGGATTCAAAGTCAATGGAAAAAACAGGGGACTGGAAATTTCTCAAATGCTTTTTTGATTATATTCTCCCATACTTCTTAAATGAAGGAACAAAAATTGTGTTCAAATTTCTATGTCTAGGGAAAATTTTCTTGAAATGAAGTATAATAATTCATATAGAGCTTACCAAAGGAACCTTCTCAGTGCCAAGCATTGATAGTAAGAAGGAAATGCTTTCTAAATGATTTCTAAATAAAGAGGTGAAAACAACACAAAAACTAACTCCTTTGAAAATGTAAGTATATTTTTTATGAGTGGTTGGACTTAGCATGATATATACAATGTAAATTTACAGTTGTCAAAATGAGATTTAAAATATTTAAGGAAAGGATTACATATTTCTTCCCTTCTATTATACTGAAATGGGAATCCACCTAAGAAATGATTTCTAAAACATTAATGTCTAATTCCTGCTACATCCTGATGCTCTTAAAATGGTAGCCAAGTGCAGAGAATGTATCTCAGTTGCAGATCCATGTAATGTCTTTGATTCCATCTTTAAAATGATAAAACATAAAAATCGAAACCACTATACTATATATTCTGATGAGTCATTTATCTGAGAATGAAGTTTAATTTATAGGAATTTTATATAATATCATGCATTTTGGTGAAATAATAAAAGACATTGAAAGTAAATACTATTTCTTTTGAACAACGATGCCACACTAAAATACAGTAATTGAACTAGTGACATATTATGGTGTTCAATAAACTCTTAAAATATATATCCCATTTCAGGAATATCAAAAAAGACTATTTCAGCATGCCCAACTATCTATATTTTGACTCTTAGCCAAGTTGGTACATTCTTTCACTGGCTCATTTACTTGTTTGAATGTTTTTTTATTATTTGTATCAATTCTTTCCTCATGCCCCAGCATTTAGAAATAAGTGATCATTTTTCCCTCTACTGAATCTTTTTCCAGCTGAAACAGTGAGTAGTTATAAGTAAGCAAATATTCTTAATAATGTCTTTATTCAATTTCTTGAATACAAGTTTGCCTCCTTGGGTATATAAATGCCATTTATTAAAACTATGATTTGATCAATTATCCTGTCCCACACCTCTGACTGAGGTCTCCTCTTCTATGAGAGTCCAGGCAAGTATCCTGAAACCAGGTAAGACTGCCCCTCTATGCTACCTCAGATTAACTCCAATTGCCCCTCCTCATCACTATATTTTGGCTCACACCTCTGAGAAAGTCTTCCAGCCCCCCAGAAGCCAGGCTAGTATCCTGAACAGGAGAAGTCAGGACAACTCCATTAAATCTTGTCAGAAGCCTCCTAACATATTGGAAGCCAGGCTAGCATCCTGAACCCCAGAGAATCCCGGGCCAGATAAGAGGCCATGCACATAGCCAGATCCCAAGCCCCAAGTTGTGAAGCAACTTCCTGCTAGACCAGAAGCCACCCAACCCATCGGAAGTCAGAAGTTCAGTTGCCAAAGCAGGCAGAGGCCCTCTACTTAACCACAGGCCAGTAGACCAGAGAAGACACAGAATCCAAGGAATAAAACATCCATGCAAAAATGACAAACCCAGAAACTGGAAACTAGACCTATAATTCCAAATCCACATGCCTAAACCTAAGTGTAAATACGCAAACAACAGCTAGGGCAATATTCACTACCACCATTCTACTAGAGGAAGCCTTAAACAACACAAACAGAGCCAAAGCATAAGAAAATAACCTTGAAACCAACTTTATTGTGATGACAGAGTTTTTAAAAGAGGAAATAAATAAATCTTTTTAAAGAAGGTGAGAAGAGAAGGGGAGAGGGGGAATGAGGGAATAGGAAGATTGATACAGGGAAACAATAGTAGGAGAATAAGAAAAGTGATACCATAATAGAGACAGCCATTATTGAAGTAAAGAGTAATTTGGCACTAGGTAAATGCCTAGAGATATACAAGGATGAACCCAACTAACAATCTAAGCAATAGGGGGAGGCTACCTTTAATGCCCTTCCATGATAATGAGATTTACGACTACCTTACATGCCATCTGAGAGCCTTCATCCAGTAGCTGATAGAGGCAGAAGCAGACACCCACAAATAAACACTAGCCAAACTCCTGAAATCCAGTTACAGAGAGGGAGGAGTGATGAACAAATGGGGTCAAGACCAGGCTGGAGAAACACACAGAGTCAGTTGACCTGAACAAGGGGGAGCTCAGAGACTCCAGTCAGAAAGGCCAAGATCAAAATCACAAGTGACAACTCATGATGGAGAGCATGTTGAACAAAGGGAACACTCCCCCATTGCTGATTTAATTGCAAATTCATACAAACATTTTAGAAGACAATATGTCCACAGTTTCTCAGAAAATTGGGAATCAATCTACACCAAAATTAAACTATACAGCTAATAAAGAAAAATAAAATACTAGCTCTTAAATAACATTTAGAACATAGTACAATTCCTATATTTCTTTTGGATATTATTTTTTAGTAATGTTTTTTATTTTTATTTTACATTTCGATCCCAGTTCTCTCCCTCTCTCCATCCATCCCTCTTTCCCTCTCTCCTACCTTTTCATTTCCCCTGACTACACTCCCCTCCCATCTATCCCCATTCCACATGTAGGGCGATGCCAACTAGGTGGGGTCATGTAGATCGGTCAAGTCATTTGAAGTAGGGACTAGGACTTCTCTCCTGTCTCTAGGTTAAGGAAGTATCACTCCATGGGTGATGTGCACACAAGGTCCTTTTGTGCACCAGGAATACATCTGGTTCCACTGTCTGAGGTTGCTTAGAATGCTCAGTCCTTCTGGCAGAGACCCATATTCAGGGAGGGCTGAGTAAGTCCCATGCTGGATTTCCAGCTATCAGTCTGGGGGCCCATTAGCTCCTCCTTGTTCTGGACAGCTGTCTCTATGTGTTTCTGCAACCTGGTCTTGTCCTCTTCCTCTGCATCTGGATTCTAATTCGACTCAGTGTTTAGGTATGGGTGTTTGCTTCTATTTCCGACAGGTACTAGATGAGGGCTCCACGATGGCGGATAAGTTAGTTGTTGTTCTCACTATCCAGGAGGGGAATGTATATTAGCCTTTCCATGGTTGCTCAAAATGTTAGTTGGTGGCAGTCTTGTAGGTCTCTAGACCTTTCTTTAGGTTCAGTTTTCTCTTCAAACCAGTAACGGCTCCCTCTTTTATGCTCTCTATCTCTCTCTCTCTCTCTCTCTCTCTCTCTCTCTCTCTCTCTCTCTCTCTCTCCCTCTTCTGTCTTCTATACCTACTTTGACTCAATGTTCTTTGTCACATGTGCTGTCCTCTCCTCCCCTTCTCTTTCTCCAATTCTCTCTCCAATCACTGCCACACCCCAATTCCTATGTGCCCTGGGGGACTAGTCCCCCCCTTTCTGTGAGGGACTTTATTTGAATCTCTTAAAATACACCTTGTATCCTAGTTCCTCTGATGGTGTGAATTATAGGCTGGTGATCCTTTAATCTAGGTCTAAAATCCATATATGAGCGAGTACATACCCGTTTCCTTTTTTTGTGACTGGGATACCTCATTCAGGATACCTCATTCAGGATGGTTTCTTCAAATGCCATCCACTTGCCTGTGAATTTCAAGATTTCATATTTTTTTTTTGGTATTTTTTCCTTTGAGTAGTATTCAATTGTGTAGATGTGCCACATCTTCATTATCCATTCTTCAATTGAGGGGCATCTAGGTTGCTTCCAGGTTCTTGCTATTACCAATAATGGTGCTATAAACATAGTTGAGCACATGTCTTTGTTGACTGGATGGGGATCATTTGGGTATATTTCTAAAAGTGGGATTGTTGGGTCCTGTGGTAAACTAATTCCCATTTTCCTGAGGAATGGCCATACTGATCTCCAAAATAGCTGTACAGGTTTGCACTCCCACCATCAGTGGTGGAGTGTTCCTCTTTCTCCACATCTTCTCCAGCATGAGTTGTCATTGGTGTTTCTAATTTTAGCCATTCTGGCAGGTGTAAGATAGTGTCTCAAAATTGTTTTGATTTGCATTTCCTTAATAGCTAAGGATGTTGAGCATTTTCTTAAGTGTCTTTCAGCCTTTTTGATTTCCTCTATTGAGAATTCTTTCTTCAGTTCTGTACCAAATTTTTTAATAGGGTTATTTGGTGTTTTGTTGAATAGTTTCTTGTGTTCTTTTTATATTTTGGAGATCAGCCCTTTGTCAGATATAAGATTGGTGAAAATCTTTTCCCAGTGTGTGGGCTGCTGTTTGGTTTGTCCACTGTGTCCTTTGCCTTACAAAAGCTTCTAAGTTTGAAGCGGTCCCATTTATTAATTGTTGATGTCAGTGTCTGTGCCCCTGGAGTTATGTTCATGAAGGAGTCTCCTATACCAATTTGTTCAAGGGTACCTCCTACTTTCTCTTCTAAGAGGTTCAGTGTGGCTGGATTGATGTTCAGGTCTTTGATCGATTTGTACTTGAGTTTTGTGCATGGAGACATGCTTGGGTCTATCTACAGTCTTCTCCACACCATCATCAAATTGTCCCAGCACCATTTGTTGAAGAAGCTTTCCTCTCCCCATTGTATTCTTTTAGGTGTTTGGTTGAAATCAGGTGTACATAAGTGTGTGGGTTTATATCAGGATGTTCAATTTAATTTTTTTTGTTTTTTTTTCTCAAATAAAATCAAGAGGTTAATCAACAAAAGCTAAACTGTCATAGCACCAAACTGTTCATATCTGTTTATGCCCATACATAAATGCTACTCTCAGTCTTAATCAGATAAACTTCTTTTTGCAATGAAATGCAGTAAAAGCAAGACACACAATTGCTGATTACTCAGGACAATGAGAATAAGTGAGAGTACTCAACCACAAGAGGTCATTGTCTTTTGTTGCCTATTATTTGGTAGGCTCACAATGCTCTGATAAATATTAGTAAGCCAATGGTTACACAAACAGTCTTAGTTATTCTGAGTAGGTCACAAAATATAACACAAAAACATGGCTGTGGGAGAGATACTGCTGGGTGGTAGGTGACAGGAATAGGATGCAAGTAAGATAAAATAAGGTTGGCAATCATCAGAACGTACTGTATATGAAATTGTCAAAAGAACTAATTTAATGAAAGAAAAGAAAAAAACACTCAACAATAAAGCCTATGGCTAGCTAGATGATCTCACTAAATTATTATCATACACCTAAAAGTAACTAATTCTAATTTATCTTGATTTCTTCCAGAATATTTTATACAGAAGAATACTTCCAAATTCAATTTATGAGACAATGATAACAAATTCTTTAAAGACAATTCAAACAAAATATAGACCAATATACCTGTGTACTACGTAATCTAAAATTCTCAACATCACAGATTCTTGAATTGTGATATTAGAGTAGTAAGACACAATGCCTACCTTTCCCCAAATTTTAGAGTTGTTTTAAAGTTTTCTGTAAATCTACCAATGTATGGAGCTGATTGTAAACCTGGTCATTCTGTTTCTCAGTTATTTCCTCATCAGATCAAGAATAAATGCTATTTTGAATCTGACCAATAATTATTTTAATGGAAGGACTACTTTCCATTTATGGCTGTGTACTCCCTGTTAATTGGTTTATTTTTTCTTATTTTACATATCGATCCAAGTTCCTTCTCCCTCCCTCCATCTTTCCCTCCCTCTTTATCTCCCTCCCATGCCCACTGACCACCCTCACATCCCATTGTGCCTCACTCAACATGGAAGTTGATGTCTTTCAGGAGGCATCAACAAAATCTGTCAAGTCATTTTTAGTAGGGACTAGGCCCTCCCTCCTGTCTCTAGGTTAAGGAGTATCCCCCACATGGCAAATATGCTCCCAAAGTCCTTTCATGCACCAGGGATACATCTGCTGTCAGAGATCCCTTAGACTTTCCAGGAGGTCTAACTAAAACCCATGTTGATGGCTAACTTATCCACCTTCATAGAACCCTCATCTAGTGGCTGATGGAAACAGAAGAAGACACCCACAGCTAAACACTGAGCCAAACTGGAATCCAGATGCAAGAGGGAGGATAAGACCAGTTTACAGAAACCCACAGAGACAGCTGACTTGAACAAGTGGGAGCTAATGAACCCCAGATTGATAGCTCAGAAACCAGCATTGAACAGACCCTGTTCATTGTTTTATTAAATCTTCACTTAATTGGAGGTACAAGTTGAGTTATGAGGAACCAATGATAAAACAGAAAACATGGTGAAATATTTCATCTTGCCCTTACATAATGAACCCATACATAGAATTCTAAGAGGCAGAAAACTTAGGTTTTTTTGTTTGTTTTTTGTTTTGTTTTTTAATAAGGAAGCATTACCATATTCTGTTTTGTGTGTCCCTAAGACTGCTGCTTAACAATTTTAGAACTAAAAAGTATGGCTTTCACATAAGAATCCTTCACATGCCAGCTTTAACTCATAAAGCTGCCAATATACAGGTCAAGATTCAAAGTTACAAATTTTACAACTCAGTAGTCATGCAAGTGCTTATCACAATATAATAAAGACAATTCCAGACCAGAAACACTTACCTAACCCATGATTTTTAAATTGTAATGATAAAGTTGCCTTTTTTGAGAAAGTACAATGTTTTCACATTCTAAAATATTCTTCGTACAGTTTACCTAAACAAGTATGCTTAATAGCTCCATAAATTATATAGAAATCAATAGTAAACATGAAAAGTTGGGGACAAGAATATATTGTAAACTGTTGCAAGGCTAAATGGCTACAAAGTGATGTGGATTGAATATGAGCCTTTTTTCACTATAATGTCATTATTTGTTCTCCCTTGCTCAACTAGAATACTTCCTTCTCAACAACAGATTCTCCTCTAAGCAAATAAAAATTTAATGTAGGTTATCAGAAATGCATGACCCTCTGCTTCTGGAGTATCAAATGCATGCCTCTGCAACCTCAGATGCATTCTGAAAAAGAAATGAAATTCAATCCCTGAACACAACAAATTCCCTACATTCTTAAGGGTGTTATCATAAAGTAGTAGCTTCTGATATATTTTTCCATATTTCCTATCTTTCTATTCCCATTTTTATTTAGGTAAGGAGATATGGCACTTTTTCTAGGAAGACATATGGAAAAATATGCTGAAAGTAACTTCTTATATATGGTCTTTTTTCAGTATGATTTGATCAACATGACTTAATCAACATATAGTATTCATATCAGTATTACTGCTCAGAATAAATAATAAAATTGTCCTTAATATCGTAACTTAGATAAAATACATTAGGACCAAATTTTTGTGTAAATAACTTAAAGAAACTATGGAGTAATGCTAAGAGTCTTGGCATGAGTGTTTGTTTTCAATAATATAAAAACCATGTAATAATTCCAAAAGACAAAAAACTTAAAACCAAAGAATTCATGACTATTTCCAAATCATATCATAAGTAGTGAATGTAAACATCCCTCTAAATTAAAAATAAAACTCACAAATGGTGAAAAATATGTATCCACCATAGCACACAAATGCTATTTTATTTAATATGAAAGTAATTCATGAAACTTAATAAGAAAATGATAATACCAGGGAAACAAAATTGTCCTAGGAGGGGGAAACTACTCCATATTTGAGTATAACTACCCTTAGTTTCTTTCAAAAGAAAAGAAAATGCAAATACTTGCCAGTATATATTTACACATATCAAATTGCACATTTAATATATCAATATCCTGCAATAGAAAATATAAATGAAATATAATTGTTATATGCAACTTCTGATGAAGCTACTTCTTTTAATGATGCATTAAACTCCTCAAACTTGTCATTTAGTGTGTGATGAATCTTAATCACAGAGAATCCCAATGCAGGTTTAGATTACATGTGAAAGAACACGAGACAAGAAGTGCAAAGGAAGTAAAATGTCTGAATCACATGAATTAAAATGCTACAATTATCCCTCAGTGCCCATAGAGCTTGATTCCATTAGGTTACCCAGGAAAAAAATCATAGGAGGTGATATATATATATATATATATATATATATATATATATATCGTGTTCACATATAGCACACATATATATATATCTTCTAATACTGTTTGAATAATATTTATATTTATTAATTCTCATTGTTGTGAATGTTTTATATACATACTCATGGTATTATATGGGTAAGGAGAGGATTACTTGATTTTTTTCAGATACATCTGATTAGCACAGATAATGAAAGGATGAAATTATAGCCTAACTCTCTAATAATCACTAAAAGTTATAAATTTAAAAATATCCGCCGCTATTATGGAAATGCTTCTCTATGACATTTCTATGTACTTTATGCCTAGCATTACTGCTTGAAATGCTAAATTGTTTCTTGTATTACACATGCATAAATAAAAATGCTAAATTGTTTCTTGTATTAAAGAAGCATAAATATTTATGTATCCTATAAGTAATAGGTATACTCTGTAAGGATGACAGCTACTATTCATCAAAGATGAGACGCAAAGGTGAGGATTTCTTTCTTTCTAGATACTTTACACCATCAACTTATTTTAAAAGGCTAAAGCACAGATGCAGTGGTGATAGGAAAATAATAAACCTTTTGGTTGTCAGGTTCAAGAATTTGTGGATATGAAACATCACAGCTGACATAGAAGTAATGACTTTGGGCTTGAATCGTACCTCTTTATGTCACTAGCTTCTGCAACAAATAATCCATCCTATTTAAATTTCCTTTTATCTTGTGATTTTGATAATCAATTCATGCTTATATTTTAATAGTTAGAAGAGATATATATTTGAAAGTTTTGAAGAACTTTTAATGTGAATTAAATCAGATTAATGCTTCCTTTGTTGTTTTGGGTCCCTTTTCAGAATGCATAATTATAAGAATTCAAAATATCTTTTAAAAGCCTGACTACTAGACTTTGTGAGGTGTAGAAATGTAAATACAATTGAAAGGTTTATTGAGTGAATATACGTTAAGCTGTATATATAATATACAAATGTAAACATGGCTTTTGTGGTCCTCCAATATAAGGGCATATTTGCGTTTTTCCCATAATATTCTCACACAAAAGTAGCCTCAGAGTGCCTATGGAAGGCTGATGGTCATATGCTATAGAGGAAGCAGAAAATGGCATGGTAGGGAAATTGAAAAGAAAGCTTTGCTCAAAGAGGCAGAATACTGAATGGGCATCATTCAGGGGAAAAATAAGTTAAACAATGGATTGACTAGATTTGTCTCATTGACTACAGAATCAATATAGAGAAGAAAGAGTATGTCTCATAAAGCCACAATAACACATGAGTCATATTCTCATTCCAATAACACGAAGAACAAAAAGGAAAGAAAGAAAGGAAAAGAAAAAGACTGAGCAATATAACAAAGTTTACTTGAGGATGTATCAAGATACATAAAAAACATACAAAATTGTTGAAAATTATCTAGAAATGAGTCTGTAACTAGAGACTAATAGTAGTAGGGACATAGATACAATTTACATTTACATTTAAATTGAAGACATGACAAATCACATTAATAAAATAATGGATAGACAGAGTAAACCCAGATTTCTATGCTAATAGGGTTGGAAACAATGATTAAAAGATTAATGCAAATTTTGAAAATTTAGAACCAAGTATGTTTGTGAGCAAGGTAACAAGAATAATGATTGAATACACCTATAAAATAATTTTTATTCATCTATGATAGCTAAGTGATACAATGAAAAGGCTAAATCACTCATATTTGGTGTTCAGTATTTGTTATTTGGAGCTTAGTATCAATGTATTACCTCAGTAAAGAAAAAAATTAAAGGTTAAGCAAATATAATAATTGGGGTTTCTGGGATACTGAAACCAGTAAAGATAATTGACGACATTTATGGATTCTGCATGGTAAAGTTACCTGCTCAGAACTCTCTTATAAATAAAAAGAAAACTGTTGTTTCCCCACATATCCCCAAATATGTGCATAAAACCTGGTACAATTTAGTCCAACTAATTTTGAATTCACTGTATTAAAGCTACTACCTGTAGGGAGCAGTGTAAGCTTGGTAATCCAAAGAAGTCAGTGAAAATTTTGGTAATGTGAAATTGTAAAAATCTCAAAGCTAACTGTGGAAAACCATCTCCTGATGTGCTTCCTTTAGCAACTGTCACAGTACAATATTGCTGGTCTCTTCCAGCTTATCTTTCAAAAACATCGTGTGCTGATTCTTTTCTGCAAGATAACATTAGGTTTCTTTTAGCAGGCTGCTTTACAGAAACAAATGCACTGAGTGTTTTATGTCATATTATGTATTTAGTAGTACTTAGACAAAGGTAAAGTGTATGAAATGAGACTGCAAATTGTAAGATCATTTGCAATTATTTCATTAAGGAATCATATCTGAGCAAGGCCTTAATGAAGTGATAATGAGGTAAAGATGTGCTGCCAGAAAAGGCATTAGAGAAAACCTAGAAAATGTAGCTCAGCAAACTGATAATTAGGGAGAAAAGTCTTCTATCGTTGTCTTGGCTTATGTTTTTTGGTTTCAGAATGTAGGATATATCCCTTAAATCTTGGTGGTTTCCATGGGAGAGAGTTACAGCAGTGTTATTGGGTGGAATGTGAGAGAGAATGGAGGATAAATTTAAACTTCAACTGGTAATAAAAATAGTATTTCTCATGCCAAAGACATTGATATAAGCCATCAGTAACAGCTGCGGTAGAATTATTATTTACTGATAATTAAGAAATTGTTGAAGACATTTGTTTAAAGTTATAAAATTAGTCTTTGTAAAACCTGGAAAGAAAACCAAGCTTTAAAAATCTCTGAAACATACTTTCCCATTTAGTCAACTTTCCTCAGCATTGCAAGAAACTAGGCTAGAACAGAGGGCATATATCTGCTCTCAAACAAATGTTTACTTTGGGAGGGATCCTTCATGCTATAGATTATTCAGCCTTATCCATCAATTAGCTGAAACATAGATCGATATTTAAATGCAAATCACTATCTTGAAAAAAATCAAGTCTCCTATAATGTGTACTTTACATATACCAATAGGATCAGGTTCATAAAGCTAATCTACTATTCACTGTCATTGTGATGAAAGTCACATCCTTAAGAACTTTAAAATAAAGATTTCTTCTCAAATGAAGTCATGGAAAATTTAGCAATTGTAGTATTTACATTGACAGTATTTACATACTGTCACATATAATATATGTCATGTTTTCCTATGTTTTTAGTTTTCTTATATTGAAAAGAGAGAATATTATACTACATCTGAGTTGCTAGCGTGACAATTTTTCTTGTAATTACTACAAAATTTGTTTTACAGTTATATAAAATCATTTGAAGTAGCTTGTGGATTATACTTAAGTAGAATATAATTTTATGAAATAAGTATATAATGAACATATCTACTTGGAGGATAATTTAATTACACATAAGATATCTAGGCATTTAAAAATTTCTCCCCAAGTGCAATCTGTTAGTACTTTTTTTTATACATCCAGCGTCTTAGAGTTGTATACATAAGTTTTAAATAAGATTTGCATTCTTTACGAACACTGGCAGATTGTATAAAAGAAACTCTGGTTACTACAATTCAATCATGAATATAAGGTTACTCTTATGAGATCTGCCTCTTAGTGAAAAATCGGTATTTATCAAACTAGGTAGATCACAGCAAAGTAGCATTATGTGAGATAATGTAATGATAGCATAAAAGCAACATATCTGAGGGATAAAAAAAAGCACTGAGGACTTCACATAGCAAAAGATCAGATCACGTAGGGAGAATTTCCCTGGTTTGTAAAAGAGAGAGTAAATATTGACAGACCTGTGAAGGAAAGGGGCTCTGTGTGGAGTCTGATGTTGCAACATAAGCAGATTGTGTGTAAGCATAGCTCTTGAATCGAGGCTTGGGAGATGAAGTTTGCTCATAGCCTTGTGCTAGACTGACTGTAATCTGTAAAAAGGATGGGGAAGAGAAGGGGAAAGAAGAGAGAGAATGTGGTAAGTAATTGGTAAGGACTTCTTTCCAAGCTGTTAGAACACAGAACATTGAACAGAAAATATGAGATCAAGTATTTAACCTTAAATGCATAAAGGATAGTAAACTCTACTACACTCTAAGAAAGGAATCCACAGTTTTGGTCTTTCTGGACAGCAGAAAAACTAAGAATATAATTAAGGTATGATTTAATATTCATGTTACACAGGGACATAAATAGAGTAGTTATGTGCATTGCATTCTATTTGCTGGCAAAAATGGGTACCCAAAAGCAATTTAATCTCTACCCAAAGTAAATAAAGCCAGAATTCATCAGGTCATTGACTTGATATGAGCTAAAGTTGTTATGAGCATAAAAATAGAACTAGCTCAGTAGAATGAAAAAAAAAAAAAGACCCAAGAACATTACATTCCTTCAGCAAAATTTTGCTAGTGTTTTTTTTTTCATAAATGATTTTAAGAAACTACATACCTTAGATACCGATTGTTGAAAAATGATAGATAACCTAATTCATAGAATCCCTTTGTACTTATTACACTGGTGCAATAAACAATTTTATCATATATACATACATTGTTGATTTAACTGGTAGTAAATATGTTTTAAAATGTTTTCCCTTAAAAGGAAAAAAATGCATGGTCAAAAACTATTCATAAAATTACCACTAAATATTTCCACTAAATATTTTAAATGCATGTTTGAATAAAATATTTGACCTTATGCTTCTTACTTTTTGCACTTTAATATTGTTGATGGCAAACCTATGTATAATGTGTATATGAAAGTTTCTTTAATATTATTTTATATTATACAATAGAAACAGTATATTATTACTGTTACTGATTTATATTAAAATAATTATAGAAGTTCATTTAGCAATGTTTTCAAAATAATTCCACATGTGTCACATGAAATTTAAAAGTTTTATATAGTCTTTGTGTACACATAGAAGGCTATGCATAAATTATATACACAAACATATATATGTGTATATATGTGTACTGTTACATATATATGTAACTATATCTACTATATACATGTGTGTGAAAGTTATACCTAAAGATGAACATAAAATTGGAAACCTCTCTCATATTAGTGGTCCTAGTTTACCTGTTGAGAATAGTGCGTCTGGTGATGTAATTGAAAATGTTCTTCTCTAGTGACTTTTGCTGGCCTGGGCAACATTTCTACTTCCTGGATGGCTTCGATGCTCACTTGTTGAGGCAAAACTTGAAAGAGTGATGTAATGTACATTAAGATGGACTTCTTATCTGGATAAGTTGTAGCAACATCTGTAAGCACATTAACAGCACACATCAATTTTTGGTTTCTGTATTTGAGACTCTTAAAGGGTAATGAACAAATCGATGTTACAGGAAGAAGACAAATTAATGAGCACTTGTTTGTCCAAGAAAGTACTCTAGAGACTAATTATAACATGATAATCAGGCCTGAAATGTCCTTGCAATTTTGCAAACCAATGAGATGAGCACTAAAGTTAATTCTTTTTTCTAGTTCACATAGAAACTTCATTCCATAATACTTTCTCCTAAGTAAAACTACTTAAACTAGCCCACTAAATGAGTAGTTTTCATTGGATAATAAAATATTTAATTATATTTTCCTTTCAATGGAAAGTTACATTTCTATGTTAATTAAAATGGTGTCTTTGTAATTAAATAATTATAAAAATGGTTTATTGATTTAAACCTAATCATTTTTTCTAATATAACATTATATACAGGATGAAATGGCTCTCTTAAAATGAACTATATGTTTTCCCAGTAAAAATTAAGGTAATGTCAGCTGGTTTGTTTTGGGAACTCCATGGGACCCTTTCAGCCTAATGTTCAACTGAATACAACACAGTCCTACCACTGGAAATCATGCCTGGCTACAAAAGATGACCAGTTCAGAATTGATATCCTCCATTACTAGGAATCCTCACTAGGGTCATCTCATAGATTCTAGAACAGAGGGTCAATCTCTGAAAACTGACAACAGAGCCACATTGCTTGAAGTTGAAGGACAACTTCAACACAATTCATTGAGTGGAGAGTAGTTAAGCTGGTACCTGCATGGAGACTTCACGCCTACATCCTAGTCTCTTTGATGAAGGAAGATACCTTTCAGGACACAGAAATAGAAACCAGCACAACAACCCAGCCACAAAACCCTCAACTTACAATCTGTCTTACCTACAAAATGTACTAGGCCAATGATGGCACAGAACTTCTGTGAGCAGTCAAATAATATATGGTTTAACTTAAGGCCCACACCATGAGAGGAATTCCATGCTCTATATTGCCTAGACAGCCAGGAACCAGAGACCTAGGGCCTAAGGAGACATGACTGGCCTTAAAAAAGATAAATGAAATGATTCCTAAAGGCATTCTTCTATACTCATAAAACCTGGAAGGAACCTAACTGACCCTCAACTGATGAATGGACAGAAAAAAATGTGTTACATTTGCACAATGGAGTAATACTCATAAAAAAATTGGAATCTTGAAATTCACAGGCAAATAGATGGAACTCAAATAAACCATCATGAGTGAGGTAACCCAGTCACAAAAGACAAGAGAATATATACCACATAGAGGGAGCCATATAAGATTTTAAGAGAAATCTGGCACTAGGGAAATGTCCAGAGATCAAAAAGGATGACCCCAACTAACAATCTAAGCAATAGTGGAAAGACTACCTTAAATGTCCTTCCCAGATAATGGGATTGATTGATGTCTACCTTATATGCCATCCTAGAGATTTCTCTAGTAGCTGAGGAAAGCAGAAGCAGACACCCACAACTAAACACTGAGCTGAACTCCTGAAATCCAGTTGCAGAGAGGGAGGAATGATAAGAAAAGGGGTCAAGACCAGGCTGGAGAAACCCAAAGAAATTGCTGACCTAAACAAGGGGGAGCTCATGAACTCCAGTCTAATAGCTGGGAAATCAGAACAGTATGGACCCAAATTCCATGAAAGTGGTTGTTTATTAGGAGGACTAGGCAGTCTACCGGGCCTCTGATAATGGATTAGTACTTATCCCTTATCCCAGGTATGCTAATGGATTTTGGCAGCCCATTCCACATATTGGGATACTCTCTAAGCCCAGACACATGGGAGAGGGCCTAGGCCATGCTCCAAATGATATGACAGACTTTGAAGATTCCCCATGGGAGGCCTCACCTCCATGGGGAGAAAAAAGAGGATAGGATTGGGGTAGGTAGGGGGAACAGGAGAGGACAGGAGGGTCCGGGAACTAGGATTGACATGTAAAATGAATTTGTTTCTAATTTAAATTAAAAACACTAATATTACCAATAAATTATAACAATTAAAATATTATAGAACATTCAAATGTAATTTATGTCATATTTAATAATATAGTTAGCTATACCAGTACCTTATTACATCAGGCAACATAATTTCTAATTTATGTAGAAATTTAGAATGAAGATCACCCATATAATAAGATTTCAAGCTATGAATGAGGTAAATATATTCTTAGATTGAAAACAACCATCTACTTCATCTTACTACATATTATAAACTTATATTGAGAACACTTTAATTTTATACTTAGGTAATTACATTTTACATTTCAATATAAAAACCTGCAATGATCAATTGCGAAGTGACAAACAGAGTTGCATAAATTTAATGTTCACTGGGTCTGTACCCTTGAAAAGTCAATTCAAGTAAGTTTGGTATAAAATTGGTGCCTTAAAAAAAAAAAAAAAAAAAAAAAAAAAAAACTATTCCTGTCTTGGGCAGTGAAATTCTTGAATGTCTGATTAGCCAGCTGCCTAGGATAACCTTGAAATACATCTGGGAAATCTAAAGAAATGTCCAGATCATCCAAATTAAAGGCCATATTTCTTCTCATGGAAAAGTACAAATTAAAATACTGTATTTTAATGCACATCACATGTAACAGGAAAGATTGAGGATTTTAAAAATAACATATGTATAAAAGTGCATGGATCAGCTTTCATTTTAACAGATGATTTATTCATTAAATTAGGAAATACTATTCAAATACCATGAGAAAATGTTTGAAGAATTTTTCCGAAAAGTTTATACAAGGAAAAGCAAAAAAGCAAATAATTATCTCACTATTCAAAAAGAAAAGGAATAGATGAAATGGAAAGAGTGCATGGTCACAGCCTGGACAGTCAGTTAATCTTAATACAAAACTATAAGGACATACATAGTAGCAGAATTGAAGTGGGTGGCTGCAAAACTAATCGTATGGATATAATATGTTAAAAAATATTATAAAAGTTAACTAGCCACTCACTTGAAATTTTCAAATGGAAACCTTGGCTTTAAATGTTAAGACCTCTAAATGGTAGAGCTAGTAGGTTGTAGACAACATCAGGGTATTAACTAAATCCATAGGGTATTCAATTGTTTTCGATTTGGCTATTTTATATGTACTGCACTCAGATATGTGACTTTTCCATTTTCAAGTCACTATATAACAATATACAACAAAATAAAAGTAAATAACTTATGCATGTACTCCAACTTTAAAATCATTATTATTCCAAAAGAAATGTTTTGTTTTCACCAGACTAATTAATCTATTTTTTGCATTTTGTTCACTGATTCTCATAATTTCATTCTATCCTATAAAGATAATGCTTCTCATTATAGGACTACAAAAATAGTAGTGTAAATGATTTGATGAAGTTTATTCTGTTTCATAATAATATTAATAAAATAAAACAATGGCTTTTACTTTGATGAGGAAGATTAAGTCATTTTATCTTTTAAACATGTAATTATTCTTTTCAATATGTTCATGATGCAGCTAGAAAAGAATTATCACCACAATCCTAGTAAACAGACAATCGGCTCAAAATGCACAGTGCTTACTTAACAATTGGAAGACAAGAAGAAAATCTATTTACTTGAAAGCATCTGTATTTCATTTATTGTGTGAATGTGTACATGTGTATGTGTGATGGATGGAGAAAATGTGGTACATTTACACAATGGAGTACTACTCAGCAAAAACAAAACAAAACAAAAAAATAATTTTGAAATTTCTAGGCAAATGGATGGAACTAGAAAAACCACCCTGAATGAGGTAACCCAGTCACAAAATGAAAAAGCGTGGTATGTACTCACTCATATATGGATTTCATATATGGGTTTTAGACATAGAGCAAAGGATACTAGCTTATAATCCACACTGCCAGAATAGTTAGGAAACAAGGAAGGCCCTAAGAGAGACATACATGGCCCACTGGAGAAGGGGAAAGGGACAAGATCTTCCCAGAAAATTGGGAGCATGGGGGGTAGGGGGGAGGAAGTTAGGAGGAAGATGAGGGGAGAGGTGGGCATGAAGCGTAAGAAGATTGAGTCAGGGAAAGAACAGAGGAGAGCAAGAGATACCATAATACAGTGAAAGCCATATGAAATCCTACGGGATGGGTCCCCACATAAGGCCATGTTGACGTCCAAGGGCCATGCTGCCACTGGAGTCATACTACCCTGATTGTCCTATGCTGGCATCTGGAACCATTGTATCCTCTATCACAAGTTGCTGCTGGGGGCCAAGAATGGATCTGTGTTCCTACTGTATCTGGTGTCAGTGTTGATGTCCATGGTCCATGTTGCTACTGAAGGTCTTGCAGATGGCAAGCATATGGTGGCCAAGAAAGGCCATGTCCCAAAGATGCACTGTCACTGGGGCCATAGGACCATACTAATATGAGTGGCCTGCATTGCCAATCAGGACCATGGTGATATTCAGGCAGGTGCTACTGAGGGTTATGTCTGGGTCTATGGCCATACCACAGACAGGGCCTGTGTTGATGTCTGTGACAGTGTAACCACTATGGTGGGTGTGGCATATGAGAGCTTGCCTCAGTAGCCCAAGCACAGGAGAGCTGGCCCTACCCCTTGCTGGTTGTTTCAATGGGGGAGCTGTGGCTCTTTCCTGGGAAAATGGCCTTAGTGGCATGGGTGCAAAAGAGCTTACCCCAATCCTGATGGCCCAAGGAGTAGGAGCTGCTCCCCAATATCAGAGGCAGCAATAGGAGATCTGTCCCTTCATTTGGGAGAGTTGGCTCTGATCCTTGACTGAAGAGTCAATTCTGGTGGAGGCCTGGACTGACCAACTCAGCTACCGCCCTGGTCCATATCTAGGCCTTTGATTTGGCCTAACATCTACCCCATCTACTACCTGCTGGAGCATGTGAAGTGAATGGTTCCATGGAACCATAGCTTCAGGACCTCCATGAGTCTGGATAATAGCAGGATATCTGATAGGATTTTGGAGAGGGTCCAGTATTGATGGTATATGCAAGAAACCAGAGGCCTTGGGCAGTCTAAGGGACCTCTGACAGTGGAACCAGGATGTATCCCTGGTACACAAAAGTACTTTGGGAGCACCTACCCCATAGAGGGATACTCCCTTAACCTAGAGGCAGGAGGGAGGGCCTAGTCCCTACTCCAAATGACTTGATATATTTAGATGACCCCTCCTGGAAGGCATCACCCCTACATGTGGAGTGGGGGGAATGGGATGGGAGGGTGATCCGAAGGCATGGGATAGTGGGAGAGAGGGAGGGAGGAAGGGAGAGGGAACTGGGATCAATATGTAAAATTAGAAAAAATAAAATAAAGAAACCAGAGGCCTTGAACCAGACCAACAAGTTATACACAATGCACATTATTTGCAAGTAAAGATGTTTGAGCAAAAGGGTATACCATGTAAACATAGCTGCCACTGTCATTATAACAAATTACTATATAAAGGAATGGTAGGTAAGATGGAGGCTTGAAGTGGGTTTTTTTTTTTTTTTTTTTTTGGTTGGTTGTGGTTTTGTCTTTATTTATTTATTTTATTTTATTTTATTTTAGGGGAAAGGCTACAAGGGTAGAAGGAATACATGGAGGGACTGGGAAATAAATGTGATTGAGGTGCTTGATAAGGTATTGGATGGCAACATTTCCTAGGAGAGGATACCATTCTTTGGACATATGGCCACTGGTAATATTCCTATGGTAATTTGAATTACTTTAGAAAGATTAGAAGGAAGTTCATTATATGACAAATTTTCACTTTATATGTGTTTGAAATTCTCATGCACATTCTAAAAGAAAAAAATAGTAAATTATTGTAGTGGAATGTTAAGTGGTAAATATGCAATATTTATAATAATAATAATGTATAATAAGTGTACATATTTCAAGGAATGATTATTTTCAATATGTGTTTATAACTTCTATTGATCTAATGGTATTATCACTTCTACTTTATAGGAGTATTTATACAGTAATTAAAATTTACATATGTATAATAATAATTATAGTATTAAATGTAGAAAAATTGACATCCACAAATGTTCTGTCATAGCTGAACTCTTTTTTTCCTTAAATAGGAATGAAAATTCTAATTTCTTATTTCTAGATATTATTAGAAGAAACAATACACAGGAACTAACTAGAGAAATATCAATTAAATGGAAAATCTTACCCAAATGTAAGTCACAAGTTTCATAACATATCTTCAAGTAGAAAAGTACTTACATAAACAAATACCTTCCATGAGCAAATAATCTAAATGAAATGTTTTATTATGAATTTTCAGCTCAAAAATAATTTAAGATATTATATGTCTCCAAGGTACTCATTGAGTGTGTACCCTATTGAATTACATTAAAATATTTTCAACTACTTCTAATTTCTGGATACCTTCTAAATCGAGAACAGAAACTAGAGTGACCTGACAATTAGAATCTGATCAGTATTGGAGACTAGTGATAAAATAAATAAATAAATAAATAAACATTTATGCCTTCTTACAATTCTCTGTTCATGTCTGCTTTTGGAAGAACTTTTGTAGTTAACTATGTAAAAAAGAAGTATTTCTAGTTGGTAATATTTAACTCTACTTCCTAAATTGTCACCTGATGTTTTTGTGCTTTCCTTTTGATGTAGCCAAATTTAGTTCAATTTTTCCCTCTTTCTAGAAGAAGTGCAATCAATTTCAATGACAATAATGGATCCTATATTCTTTAGTAAAACAAAACATATTTCTACTCATGAATTTTCATATAATTAGGAGTAATAGTTGGTAAATAATAGGGTTAGATTGCAGGTATTTATTTCAAGTGACACAAATTTAATTGATTATTATGATTCTATCTGGTTTGCCTTTGGATTTAGGAATATGCCTGACAGTATAAGGACAATTATAAAACAAATATGCCTATGATCATTAGCATATTTAGAAGAAACTATACATAAAGCAAGTGCTTTCTCAAACAAATATTGTAAAATCTCCTGGCAACATACTATATCATATTCATGATAGGCAGTGTTGGGGCATCAGGTATCACATGCTACATTAGTGGGAATGGTATCCAATTTAGCATAATATTGTAATATACATAATTCAAAAATTATGAGATGATAGATAGTAAATGATACTTTCTTGAACTACTGCCAAGTTTTGCAACAATCCAACAGAAGCACAATGGACTACTGCTGGGATTCACACAGTGTCTAAAGCATTAGTGGAAGCATGCTGATGAACCACAGCGAATATAGTTGCAAGCTTTAGCCCAGATCAAGTTACAGGGACACATTCTGCTTTTGATAGTATTAACAGAATTTTGTTTGAGTATGGTGTGGTGTTTTCAGGATTCCACTAATGTAATTGGGCCTTTTCAATTATAAAGACAATAATTTGCATTAATGATAAATAACTTCCAATGTGACATGTAATTTAAACCTCATAAAAACAGAAAATCTAAAGTAGAACCAAGAAAAGTACAAATGCAAGAGAGAATAAGCATTGCAGTCATGTAACAAGCAAAACTAAGGACAATAATATTTTAATAGATGAAAATGAAATTGATAATGTCAAAAGAACACAACTATGTGTTTAAAAGACAGGTTTATCAGCTACAAACTATTCTGTGTTGATCATAACTTGTTTGCAAGATATTCTAGAGTAATAGTACCACAAAGCTTGTGAGAGTTATTAACCAGCATTTGTTTGGATGTAAGGCCCACTCTATGATATGGGACCCATCTTAAATGGCCAAAGAAGTGAGAACAGATAGGCTATGGACCTAAGGGAAAAGAAAATACTGCTAAAGGAACATAACCATAAAATGACTCCTAATGATATTTTGCTGTACCTATAGATCAGTGTTTTGCTCAGCCATCATCAGAACAGCTTCATTCTACTATAGGAGGGAAAAATACAGAGACCCATACCTGGACAATCACTCAATCCTAAATGAGATGTATCTATCAAATCCCTCATCTCAGGGCTCAGAGATCCATGCAGAAGAGGAGTTAGAAAGATATTAAGAGCCAGATGCTATGGAGAACACGAAGGGAAAAGGCTTTCTTAACATTGCCAAACTAACATAAAAATGAACTCACAGGGACTAGGACTGCATGAACAGACCTGCTTAGGTCTGAGCCAAATGGGGGTCTCAATGCTGAGAGAAGTGGAAACAAATCCCCATTTCTAACCAAGAAGCCAATTTCAAACTATCACCACTCAAAAATTAATTTGTTCCAATAGTCTCACTGGGGACACAAACCACTAGTGAGGGCAGTCTTTATGCCTAATAATACAGGGCCAGGCAAAAAAAAACAAAACCTCTGTGGTATCTTTGGAGATTCTTTGTCTCATACGTCAGGACACTTTTTTTTTTAACTTTGTGTTTGGTTTTTAATGGGATCACCAGGTGTACGAATGTGTGTGTTTCTACATATATGTTTCTTCTGTTCCTTTTGGGGGACAATTTTAGTCTGGTTTGTTTTTTTTTTTTTTTTTTTTTTTTTGTTATTTTTTCTTGTCATTACTATTTTGATTTATAACAAAAGACAGAAAGGGTGTATGTGCATCTGAATGGGAGGTTAGGTGGAGAGGGTCTAGGATGAGTTGGATGATGGGAAACTATAACCAGAATATATTGCATGAAAATAATTATTTTCAGTAAAAGAAAAATTGAAGTAAAATGATAGATTTTCATACAAATTTCAAACATTGAAAAATATCTTATTTTGAATGTTGAATTGCATTTTAAGAATATGAATATTGAAAAATACTACATGATATGTGTAATATACTGCACAGTAAAGAGAGCAATAAATGCTAAATTGTTTGTACTCCATATTGCCTAAATTTTATGATACTTCCAGGTTCTAGAAGATGCTTAATAGTTAGACATATTACATCCAAAAATTAAATTCCTCACTCTCTCTAAAGTCAGTAATTTTCCATCTATCTCCATTTTTACATATAACACATTTATGTGTTATACCAAAATTGTATGGTAGAGATTGACTAATATTTCATCATTCCTGGAACTTTTCATTCGTTTTATTAATAACCTATTTATTTTCTCTGTGTAAAAAAATGTGTGTGTGTACTTATCTCTATGATCACTATTACTATCACCAAGCCAATATCTTCATCTTCTGGGTCTTATGTTCCCCATCCTAACTGATATCATGTCTCTCAATCATTTTGTATTCAGGAATCATCATTAACTTTTCAAATAACATATTTATGTTTTTTTTCTGTGTTTTTGAGACAGGTTTCTCTGTCTAACAGCCCAGTCTGTTCTGAAGCTCAATGTGTAGACCAGACTAACCTCAAACATACAGATGTCTGTTTGCCTCTTCCTTTTAAGTGTTAGGATTATGTGTGTGTGTGTGTGTGTGTGTGTGTATGTTTGTGTGTGCGTGTCACTACCACCAGTTAAACATTAAATTTTAATGACCTCGTCCTTTAAGCTATTCTGAATTTTAACATTTTTTTGGAATAAATCACAACTTCTTCCATGCCTTTCTATATGATTAAGATCACATAAATTACTGATTGCACAGCAATGACATCTCTCTGTTCCTTTGTCCACTACCTTAGACATATTTACCTTGTTTAGTCTTTGCATAATGAGAAAGGCTCTTTTATATTTCTTTGTTTTTATTCTTATTCCTCTTATGTGCATATTCAGATAAAATATTGACCCAGTTTTTACAGTTTTAATGTATTGATATATATTACATCACAACTCAAAAGAAAGTTCTTCAAAGATGCATTTGCTAATTATCTTATTTGAAGAAGCTTACACCAAAACCTTTCCCCTGTCTCACAAGGATTTATTTCCTTTTATGATACTTTGCATGAGCATAAATGATGTTTATTTCTTTGTTCTTGTGTTTATTATTTCTTTCTCAGTAAGAATGAACTTATACCTTGAAATAGTATGTTTTTATCATTATTGATGGCCTATAATATGGCAGACCCATAACAATTTTGTTTCACCTAATAGCATTTATGTTGTAGTAATATGACAGGACAGCACATACTTTATATACCTGTGGTGATGCTTATATTAAGAAAGCAACTGCACTGCCAGTGGCATTAAAGAAAAGTACATACAATTACAGATATTATAATTTATAAAGATAGGAGTTTATGCCACATGTTTATGTATTTGCTATATGCTCTCATTAGATTTTATAGTCAATTTGATGTGACCTAGCATACGGAACTCCAACTGAAGAATCAGTCAACTCAAGTAGATTATCCTGTAATTATCTCTTTAAGATACTATCTCGATTGATAGTTAATGTGGCAGGTATCAAGTTATTGTGGTGGGACTTGCCAAAACAAGAGGGCTTGGACTGCATAAGAAAGATGAGCAAACATGATCACACCAGTAAACATCATACATAGTTCCTGCCTTGAAGCCCTGAACAGATCCTCATCAGTGATAGACACCAATGGAAATCAATGAAGATACTTCATTATATTTTTTAGAGTTTATTCCTTCTATTTAATTTAAACTTCACTGCAAAACAGTATGCTATGTTATTCTGTCAGCAGTCTCATATGTACTGTACACATGTCATCCCCAAATTGCAACAATAGATCAACTTTCAATAACAGGCATACACTATCTAGGCTTGCACAATTATGTTATCTATCCCACATTAGGAAAATAATTTATCAAGGCATAGTTCAGAATGTATTGCCATAATTATCTTGGATTGCTATTACAAGACCCAGAAAAGCAGGAACTTTCTCCAAATTATTTTTACAAATGTCTGATGAATAGCATGGACTCAATATTACTTATGTTAAAACAGTAAATGAGTGAATGAAGTTAATTATTATTGCTGGGAATGAAGGTTCACAATTTGACAATTCATCTGTATGCATAAAGTAATAATAACATGTATACTGAAAATTATGAACTAGTGAAATGGAAGAAAGCACAAGAACAAGCAGTATTTATCTCCCAACACAATTATATGAAAGAGATTGTTGAATATTTAATCAATTTCTATTGAGCATCAGCTACAGACAAGGAATTTTTATTGCCTTCCCCATTTAACTAAGAACACTGTCCAAGGTCATACAGCCAGACAGAAATCGTCTGATCAAAGTGGAAAATAATAGGCTCGTGCATTCCTATTCCAGTTTTCTCATCTTGTGACTGTAGAATAGGTAAACTATTGAGAACCTCTGCTTTGTACTTCATCTTAAGCTTTTTCTTAAATTATTGATCTCATTCTCAAAAAATGAGGCTATATTTGAAGAATAGCTTATGTTCTATGAAATTGGTGATATTTTGTGAGAAGCAAGCATACATAAATTTCTAAATTTGAGTACATTATCAGGTTAACAAATATGCCTAGGAATGGTGATTAAGTCAGAACATTTTAAACATAGATTGAAAATATTCAAGTTCAAATCGAAAAATGGGAAGTTGCTGTTTTATTCATTTTCTTAAACTTGTTGCATTATACATGTTATAAAACTGCACCATGATTTTTATCAAATATTTGCAAAAAATTATATTGACTGACATATATATAGAAAAAGGTGATTAAGTACTCTCAGATTCAAATAGAGAGAGTGAACATAAGAACTGGGGTAAAGCATAATTGTCAAGAGCATGTCAATGTGTCCTCATAGCTGGATCTCTAGAGAACCCTGAACTTAGTAAGTGAAAGTCATGTTTGATCACTAAAACAAACTAAACAATTGTAAATGTAAAATAAATACTTTAAGCTGATATATAACAATAATCAGGGGACTTAATTAAGAAACAAGAAAATTGAAGGATGAAATATACACTCTGAAAATCAACTAATATGGTCATTATTATAGTTATAGCTATACCTAGTTTAGAACTCAAAATCAAAAGATTTTGATTAGAGATACTGGTAATATCAAAGTAGGAGGAGAGAAATTGAATGATTGTATTTAATTCATACATGTATCCTTTTTCAAACCAATAAGTTGTAATGCAGAAAATAACAAAAGTATAGGATTATAGAAATTATAAGGAGGATGTATCATAGAGAGTCTGGTCAGTTTTAAGAAATTCCTGATTCTAATGAGTTATTTCTTGGGTTTTAATTCAAGTTCTTTTGGAACATTTTAATTCTTAAGGAGTTTCATTCTAGAACAAACAGCTTCATCTTTGAGGAAGCTGCTACACAGCATTTTAAATACAAAGAAAATCATCTTGCTTTGAAATCCTGGTAATTAAATTAATAATTTTCAATAATTATCACTATTTTTTTCTAATTTTTGTTGGCCTGTAGTATTGCATAGATTGTTAGAAAAAAGTGAAAAACAAAAGTTATGGTTTCCTAACCTTCCTTCACTTATTTATTTATTTATTTTTCTTATTTTACATATTGATACCAGTTCATTCTCTGTCCCTCCATCCCACCCTCTCATCCACCCTCCCATGTCCCCCAACAACCCCCCCATTTCAAACTCCCCACTCCACATGTAGGATGATGCCTTTCTGGAGGGGTTATCTAAATCTGTCAAGTCATTTGGAATAGGGACTAGGCCCTCCCTCCTGCATCTGGGTTAATGGAGTATCCCTCCATGGGGAATGGGCTCCCAAAGTCCTTTTGTACACCAGGGATACATCCTGGTTCCACTGTCAGAGGTCCATTAGACTGCCCACACCTTCTAACTGAGACCCATGTTAAGGGGATCTGAGTCAGTCCAATGCTGGTTTCCCAGCTATCATCTGGGGGCCCATTAGCTCCTCCTTGTTCAGGTCAGCTGTCAATGTGGGTTTCTGTCTTATTTACACTAATATCAAAATAGTATAAAATATAATGGTAACTAACAATTTTATAAACTTGATAGTGGATAGAGCACTTGTGAGGACAATGTAGAATCAGAAATTTTCAACTGTGAACTATGCAATTCTTGTTTTACTCATACTTGGTTCTAGATATAATTCATTAGTCAAACATAGACTTAGAATTTATGAAGCCTTGTTTCATTTATTTAACTACAAAAAAGAAGTCAACTCATAATGATTACTAGATATGATCTGTAATTCAATGCTGATAAAGGGTACAAAATCAAACCATGGGGGCTAAGGACTTAAGTGTTCATATTGGAGAGATAGTAAATATATTACCTCTTCAAATAATAGAAGACAGTTGTTAAAAAGGTAAATATACTTTGATGTAATAAAAAGTTTTGGTAAGGATAATCTTTAATAATTAATATAAGTCACAAAATACATAGTCTACTTCTAGAATGTTTCCATGTTGTAGAAGCATTCACTTAAGGAAATGCAAAGGCCCCTGTTAACTGAATATGAAGGTATTATTTTTGAGTGGCTTCTTATATTGGCTTATGTTACATATTCTCTCTTATTTTACTTATATTATTGCATTTATCATATTAAAATATACTACATAGAAAACAATAATTATATGGGAAAATATAAAGGGACAAAATGGCTCCAAAAGACTATAGAGCTTATAACTAACACAGTGGAGCAGAAATACTTATAATTCTAAATTCTGATTAATTTCAAGCAATTAACAAGACCACTTAGTAAATTCATTCCCTGAAGTTCTGTTTACACCTCCATAATACCTTAATTAATTTTATATGTCATTTTTCTGAAATGATATGATTGGTTCATGGCAATAATTATTAAATATGTATATTAACCTGCTGCAATTTGAAACAAATTTTGCACAATTTCTGCAAATGAATCTTGATCAATTTTGAAAACATTTTACACATCCAAAAACAAAATAAAAGTCACTACAACCAGGGAATAAGGTGGGTTACCTGTGGAACTTCACCTTTTCCTCCTTTCTTCCCAATCCAGCCCCTTCTAGTCTCATTCTCCACTACAGCAGACCATGTATGGTAGCCTCCCAGGTTTACACATATCTACAGTGGCTCACGCATATCTTCCCTTCCAAACATCTCTATTCCATTAATTACTATATTTGAGTCCCCAAAACAAGTAGTCATTCCTTGGTAATTAATAGGCCACCCCTACCCAGCAATGAAGGTAGCATAACTATGGATCTTTAACATTTCATTCTCTCCTCCAAATCCAGTCTCTATTTCTTATCCCCAATGCAGCCTTGACTCACCCCTATCCTGATCTCCAGTAGAACACATAGACATCCCTGTCTTCTCACAGTCATCATTTTATCCTAGTCCCCAACTCTAGCAGGCATTCACTTGGCAATCACAGTTTGCTCCAGCTATTGAAGCAGTTAGAAGTTCACTACTCTCTCTTGTATTCCAAATTTAATTCCTTTTTCTCACTCCCACCTCTGTAGCTGTAGACTTCTTTCTCCTCCCATCTCCATATCCAGAGGATTATTCACATGTTTTCCACAAAACACATATTGTTATGTCTGTTATGTTAGCCACTCACTACAACAGGCTTTCTCTGTGTGTTCCACCAGCTAAGCCTGACAAAGAATCAAGTAGACCAACAAAGCAGATAGGCAAGCTTTAGCTCTTCACTATTCTTCTTTATATCCAACACACAGCTACATGCCCAGCTCTGTAGCAGACTACATATAATGACATCTCTTCAATCTCTGATGCCATTCCCAGGGGCTAAGCAAATCCTGGTGCAACCCTGCCTTTTTCCCTCCTATGTATGCCCTCAGACCCAACTCTTAGCCCATACACATTGCTAAATATTACCTCTCAATATCTAGGAAAATATTTTACCCACAACTGTCAATGGCCATACATATCAGAATCCATGAATAACTTCCTAAATGGCAGCACACAACCATCACACTCTCATAAGAACCAGAGAGAGAAACAGAAATGAAGGGGAAAACAACTATCCAACAAAGAAATAAACCGATGGCAGCACCTCAAATGACAATCTTTCAAAACCCAGATGAAGAGATGCCAGCATAAAATCAAAACCAATAACAGTCAGGACAATATGTATCTACTAGAAACTACTTGAGTATTGCAACATAGCTGAAACACAAGACAAGTACATTAAAATAGTCCTTATAAGTGTTACATAGGTTCAGGGAATGAAACTCGTAAAGAAATCTATTAAAATGCAAATAAAACTGTTCAAGACTGGAAAGTAGAAATAAAATCAATAAATAAAATCCAAAATAGAGAAATTTTTAAAGGAAAACTTTCAAGAGTTGTCATGGTCATGGTGTCACAGCAATACAACATATAAATTTAACAAACATATACAAATTTAAATGAATATGGAGACAAAGTGATATAAATGATATATAAAATAAATTATATAAAATGTTTATTGATATATACAGCTATTTGACATGAAATTTTATTTTTTAATCGTTCTGTTTTGAATACAGTTTTGTGTACTGATTTAAAAAGATACAAATACAGAAAAGCATAAAACTGTCAGCATAGAATTGGCCTCAGTTCTCATTTTCTCAAACTGATATAAACCCTTTCAAGACTTATATTAGGAGAGATAGAAAGAAACTGTGGCTAGTCTCTTTTCATTGCCAGTGAGTATCATTGATTTCCATCAATCCACAGAAGTATAAGGGCTTTACCTATCTGATGGGTTTATATTGCAATCCTCCAATAGGGACAGAATTTTTATCCAAATTTTCCTAATGAAGAAATCAAGGCCAAAAGAAGATGATTTTTTTTTCAAAATCACATCAATGGTAAATAGCCAAATGGAGATTTGAATACCAAAAGATAGGTAGGCATTGCTAGTAGCTAATCTGTCACCTCATCCCTGGATATATCAGTATGTTCTTTTCGAGCTTTTCCTCTTCCAGATCCTTCCTGTCTTTTCTACCTAAAGTGTCTTCTTCCTGAATCCAGATCACAAATGGAAAATACTAGGAAGTTAATGTACACTCCCTACTATGATTCTCCAAATGACTGCCATAAGCCAGATCCTTGCCTATTCAATGCATAGACTACATCTATATTGCATAAACCATCTCCAAATATTAGACAGAGATTGAATCCCAGATGCCCATCATAGTTATTCTTAAACTGTTTCAATTTTTTCATTCCCTTCATTTTATTTCTTTGCTTTTTAATTCTTGTTCCCTATCGATTTCTCCCAAACAATGCCCTATCTATAGGATATACATAGAAGTCATAAGAATATTCAAATTTCTAGTTGGCGTCAGTCTTGTAGGTCTCTAGACCTTTCTTTAGGTACAGTTTTCCCTTCAAACCAATAATGGCTCCCTCTTTTGCAACTGTGGAAAGGCTATCATAAATGTTCTTCCCGGACAGTGAGATCAACAACTAACTTATCCATGGAGCCCTCATCTAGTACGTGTTGGAAACAGAAGCAAACACCTATATCTAAACACTGAGTCGAACTACAATCCAGATGCAGAGAGGACAAGACCGGGTTGCGGAAACACATAGAGACAGCTGACCTGAACAAGGAGGAGCTGATGGGCCCAAAGACTGATAGCTAGGAATCCAGCATGGGACTGACTCAGGCCCCCCGGAATATGGGTCTCAGCCAGAAGGACTGAGCAGTCTAAGGGACCGCAGACAGTGAAACCAGGATATATTCCTGGTGTGCAAAAGGACCTTGCGAATACATCCCCCATGGAGGGATACTGCTTTAACCAAGAAGAAGGAGAGAAGTCCTAGTCCCTACTTCAAATGACCTGAGAGGTCTACATGACCCAACCTGGATGGCATTGCCCTACATATGGAATTGGGGTGGGGGATGGAAGGGGAGGGTTGTCAGGGTGCATGTGAGGGGGCATAGAGTGTAAAAGGGAGGGAGGGAGAGAGAACTGGGACCAACATGCAAAATAATAAATTAAAAAAAGAATATTCAAATGCCATTATTCTTACTGAAAATTGCAGTAGTGATGGAAGCAGTTATTTCCTCAGAACTTCCAGGCCATTCTGATCAGTGAAACAAGTAAACTAAATGCAGATATTTAACTCTCTTCAAACTTTGAGCCCTCATTCACATCTCCAGCTCTATAGAAGCTTACCTGCTACCATCTCCCTTTCTCTCTACTCCCATCTCCATTAGATCACACAAATGTTTCCTTTCCAAAATTCTTTCCCTCCAGTCATTTATTTGTTCCATCCCAAACTCATGCAGGTATCCCCTGAGGACTCCAAACCATTCTAATCAGAGAAGGATGTAGGCTGTTTCTCCCTTTTTAATCTGTTGTCCCAATTCCAATCCCTCAGTATGGTATTATTCCCAGATTTAAAGAAGACCACTCTCTTCTGCATCTGCTTCCTATCTGCCTCATCTCCAAAGGATCACACAGATATCCCTATTCAATCTATCTTCTCCCTGATCACTTTACCTCACTTCCCAATCCCAGCAGACATCTTCCTCGAACATGTAAGAGATAGGACTCATATCTGCTATTACTGTGATGACCAAGAACATGAGACTAGATAGCCCAGGAAAATGGGTAAAACCAAATAATGCTGTCATTTTCTAAAGTAGCAATAAAATTACCCCTAATGTAATTCTACTACACATATAGGTCAGTGATTTGCTCAGGCTAAACCATCAAAGAAGCTTCCCACTAAAGCAGGTGAGAACATGGAAATCCCTCACTACAGAGCCAAGGAAAACTTATAGAAGTGGAGGCAGAAAAGGGTCAAAGCAAGGGGGGATGAAGGCCCTCTAAGTCAACACAATAAAACCTCCAGTGATAGGAATGGGATACATATTTCAAGTTGTTACCAAAAGTATCCCCATGGATACCCCTCAACCATCACAGAGTATTGCCAAATTCATTGGTTACTCTCTGAAACCTGATGGTAAATCCATGTTGCTGAAGAACTTAAGATAGTGGTAGCTAGTAGCTTCACCTCTATAGACTACGATTCATAGTACTGGCGGGTACTCTTCATGCTACTGGAGAAGAAAGATAATCTTCAATAATATCTCTAAGCCAAAAATTCTGTGACCTACAAGAGGGTCATGACTACAAGATATATTGGTTCAATACTGATACAAATATTCTGGAAGTAATCAACTACTTTCTGTTGGAATTAAGCCATACTCTATGAGATGGAACCCATACTTGAAACTGGTAAAGTGCCCAAGAACATGAAACAAGATAAGTCATGGTAAAATAGTCTGCTATTATTCTCCTAAGGGATTAAAGGAACATAGTAATTATATGACTCCTAATGATAAAATGTTTTACCCAAAGATTCATGCCTTGCTTACTCCTCATCAGAAAGCAAACAAACAAACAAACACACACAAACACACACACACACACAAACTTCTTGCAGTAAATGGGAACTGATCAAAGAACCATGACTGGACCCTGGACAGAGAGGGAGAAACTTTGAAGCACTCAGTCATAAATGTGATATCTTCATCAAACCCTCTATCAAAAGCTTGTGGAAGCAAAGGTAGATCATAAGAGACGGATGTAATGGCTGACTCAAAGGAAATATATAATATGTCTTCTAGACACAACAGAGCAAATGAACATATGAATTCACAGAGAATTTATTAGCATGCACAGTCCCTTGTGCTGGATAATTTTATGTCAACTTGATATAAGCAGAACTGATTTGAAAGGAGGGAGCCTCTACTTAGAAAATGCCTGCATAAGATCAAGCTGCATGCAATACTATTGAGCATTTTCTTAGTTAGTGATGGATGCAGGAAGCCCAAGCCCTTTGTTAGTGGTTCTCTATTTGAGATCACATCTTGACAAATAAAACCTTTCTTCCCCAAGTTGCTTTGGTCATGGTATTTTGACACAGCAATAATAACCATAACTAAAAGAGGCCTTTACAGTTTCATGGCAAATGGGTCCCAGTACTGAGATGCAGAAGTTGACATAGATCCCTACTCCTAACCAAGAAACTGTGTGTAAATGAATTCTATGGACGAGAGAAAAATCAGTTGCTTTTTCAATTTTTTTCTCATTGGGCATATTAACCACACTTCACGACAGACATCATGCTCAGGAACAGTCAGTAAATACAAAACTCAATGGTATATTTTAGACAATTTTTTCACATTGCTTTGTTTATAGTTTTTTTGTTTCATTGGTCTTTTCCTTGTTTATATTGCTATTTTTTGTTTTGTGTTTCTGTGTTTCTTGGGACATTTTATATCCTTGTTTTGAGAGGGTACATATGAAATTGAGTGGGTATGGAAGTGGGAGGAATTTGGAGGATCTAGCCGAAAAGAAAAGTATGAATTAAAATGTACTGTACAAAAGTTGTTTCAATAAAAAATAAAAGTTTTAAACTCATACACACAAATGAACTAATTGCCATTTTATCATAGGCACATTAAAGGGGATCTCTAAAAAAACTGAACCCATCTCCTGAATCTTCTCCAAAGACTTGCTCCTTCTTGTCATAGAAATTTAATTCTTTTCTTAATGAGATGTAGTTAACCATGTCCCCATCAGTAAATACTATTCATTGCAACCACTACTGTTCATATGCCTTTAATTATTCTCATTCTGAATATAGGCACCTCCTATATAGAGACATGCCATGTCTGACTATATTACCTTTGGCTCAAAAATGCCCAAATCTAGAAGGGATGTTTTTTTCACACAAAGCAATGACTCACAAGATCCAGAGAAGTGATGAACAAGAGCTATACAAGGCACTGTCCTATTCATATGTGTATCAGGTTTCCATATCTATATAGACAGAATTATATGGACAGAATTGAATTATATCCTTGTCTGCTTCCTCCAGCAATAGTATACATATATAAGTACTAGATATGTAGGAGGAACAAATACTTAGTATGAATTAACAATCACTCTAATACATTTTTCCATGTTTAATTTGATCTGACATCTCAATTATCTTTCTTTTTAAAGTAGTTGAGAAGAAACTATGAATGAGTCCTTACAATGCTTTAAAACAAATTTACAACTAAAAACTCAAACCATCATCAGCTTGAAACTCCTTACAAAGCCATTATCATGACCATCAATCCATGTGTTACATTGAAACACTGTGTGTGTGTGTGTGTGTGTGTGTGTGTGTGTGTGTGTGTGTGTGTATAAAACATTGTATGCACACATACACAGTGTTTCTGACCATTCTCTGTATCAACACAGCATACATAAGCATCAGGAAATCCCTACAGCCAGCTTTGCTTCCATCTTTCTCTTATCTTTTGAAGTCCTTCAAAGTGCAAAGAAAGGTTTCAGGCAAAAGTAAAAATAATTTTACAGATGATGGTTTTGTTGATAGGGAGGGAGTCTTGAATGACAATTCAATTCCTACAGTGAGACGCTGTAATAAGATCAAAGTGTTTACTACTTCAATACTGCAAGTCAAAAGCTCCCATCAGTGAAATGAATTCTTGGCCACAAGTCATACATGTGCTATGAGAAATTAAAATCATGTGAATATACTGGTGTTTTTTATTATTGTCCTGCATGAGATATTCACTTTTCACTGTGAATAAAAAAAAACAAAGCATTCAAGTATTCATAATTTCAAAATATTAAGAGAAATAAATCACATAAATGTTTACAATTTAGGTATGATTGGGATTTGTATAGGCAATATAGTAATATTGTGTAAGATTTTCATGTATGCTTTATATTCAACCAAATAAACTACATAATTCAGTAATTTCTCCAATAAAATTCTTAGCTTACGTCCAGATAATGAACTTATAGACAGGTTTACAGAAAGAAAAATATAGGGAGAAGACCTGATCATTATACATATGCATGGAAAATGTCATAATGAACCTATTTATTGTGCACAATTAATGGACATGAAAATAATACAAATAAAAGATACAACCAACAGACAGCACAAAATATAAACTTTTAAATATTCAAAATATTATTTAAAACATATTTTAAATTAACTCTATTTTCACCCAAATGCAAATTGTTTTCCAAATCTTTTTAAAGCCGAGTATTCATTGTTAGGTTTCACAATACTAATCATAGTGTTGGGTTCTGGTGACTTATTGGTAATGCATGCTTACATTTTTTGAATGAGTTGCAAATACCTCCAAAAAATCACATTTCCAAACTGGTTTATTTTTGTTAACAATATTCTGTCTCTTGACTCGACAGATTCCAATGAAAGATAATATGTGATCATCATAGGACCCTTGAATACCTAAAACTATATCAACACTATATTCATACTGTTTAATGTTTTGTAAAATCTACACAGCAGTTAGAACTGAGATCTTAGGTTTATCAGAGTATAGGTCCAGCACCATCAAGGAATGGTTAAAAGTATTTGCCTAGTAATGGTGAAGGTGAGATCTAAGAATGTGTGCTTTATCAAGTTCCAATTAGGATTCCAGTACATAATAAAGGTTGAGAATGACAATCCTGGGCAAGAGCTTCCAATTGCAGATCTTAAAATACCTTTGAAAGTTTTGGTTCACCACACCTAAGGACATTTAACGTTATTGATATGATCATGTCTTGCTTTTTTATCTAGGTTCTGCATATTCAAACTGAGGTTCTAATGCTTACACAGCAAGGGCAATTACCAGCTCACATATCAGTTTTAAAATTTTCTTTAATGCTGTTGCTCAAATCCCTCACTTAGTACATGGAAGGCAAGCGTTCCACCCCTGAGCAAGGTGCCTTCAGAAACAGCTAATGAAAGGAAGAAACAAATGCAGTATTTTGTGTGTTATGGGTACAATTCCTCCCAGAAAAAAAATTAAGTGGAATATCTAAGGTGTTCTTAAAATATCTACATTCTGAGAATTGTGACTCAGCAGACATGAAAAGAGGAAACAGATATCTAATAACTTGATTGTCACTGACACTTCTGAAATTATCTTTTGAGAAACTGTTTGGCAGAAATCCAAGAAAACTAATTAATCATTGAGTAAATTCCATATCTGCAGTTATGCATCTACATATCTAGAAAGTAGATATCTGTATTTCTTATCTCTGTGACGTTTTTAATGGCCAGCTTAGGTACAATATCAATATTATCTAGAATGTATGTGGTCAACATTCAATTACTCACAATGTTATAAACTGTAATCAGCATGTTTTCCTTGCTTTTGCTCATTACCATTACACTTCTTATTACTATTTTCTTAAGAAATGGTGAAAGAATGAGAGAAAATGAAATGAAAATATATTTCAGGTTCTTAGAAAATATAAAACAACAGTATATGAACATCGTGGCTCAACTAAAGCTTTTGAGTCTAATCCCTTCAAAGCTGTGGTAAATAATGTAGACAACAAGGCAAAATGGTTATAATTAAATAATTAGATATCAGTTGACTAAAATCCACAAAACTTATTATATCTGTGGATATTTGTGGAGGATAACATATAAACTTAGATAATATTATTTTTAAAATATGTGTAGTCTCACAAATGTTAAAATAATATGACCTTCAGAATTACAACTATTATTTGAACCAATGATTCACAATTTGTCCATTTGCAGACATAACATATACACATTTCCTTAATCTTTTGTGTGGGAATGTGAGCCCTTTGCATGAGATTAAAAACAAAATTTTAGGGTGTGGTGGTTCATACTTTGATTCCTAGAAATGGAAAGTATTGCAAGGAGATTCCTGTGAGATTCAGGCTACTAGATCTGCACAGGGAAACCATATTTCTAAATGAATTAACAAACAAGAAGGAGCACATATCCCACCTGTCTTCATGTGCCATTTCACAAAGCCCATTTCAGTTATAGATCCCAATTCATGTAACTATCTTCTTCTACCATCCAGAACTCTTTCTCCCATATCCAGCTAGCCAATCTAGAATTAACCCTAAATTAAATTTCACCCACTTGACAAAGTTCACTCATCTTCACTCATGCTGACTGCATATAGGTTGTTCTCTGGGCAAACACCATCCTTGCATCACAAACCATGCTCATTCTGACTACCACAGAACCACTCCCATAGAGGTAGGGTCATTAGACCCACTCCAGAAACTCCATTCATCCCTGCAACTGGCCATGTCCACATGTTGTCCTATACCTGCTTTCCCCCCCCTCTCTCTCTCTGTGTGTGTGTGTGTGAGTGTGTATGTATGTGTGTGTGTGTGTGTGTCTCATGGATTTCTTAACATCTGAAATATGAACACAGCCCCATGTTTCTGTTGCCATCACTGAATGCTGTGCCCACCACTACGACGTTCTTGCTATGATGGAACATAGCCTTCCCTGTAACTCAAAATGCATTTTTCCTCCTTTCCATTGCTTCTTGCCATATATTTGGTGATAAGAAAAGTTACTAATACAAAAAAAAGTAAGGCATATCATATTTGACTTACTCCAGGCCACACAGATTTTAAATTTGAGATTTAGTGCATAAAACTCTGTTGTATTTCTCAAGAGCAAAAATCTTCCCCACTCTGCTCTTGTGAATACAACGCATATTCTATACAAAGCACACAATATCACATGAGTCGATTCATTAATTTTCCTGCCAACTCTCTCATAATGATCATGTTTCTCTGCATTATACTTAAAACTTTTGATCTCTGTTTATTGTTTTACTGAAACATAAATAAAACAACAAAAATATTATATAATATCCATAGTAAACATAAGATATTTAAAATCTGACAAGTCTATCACAGCATTTCTCAGATTTGCCTTTCTGTGGGAAAAGGTGTTAATTTAGTCCAATGACTCAGAGAGGAGCTGATTTCATATTTAAGCATAAAGAAGCCTACAGATAATTTGTTTTATAAGAGGTCACTGAAATCCAGGCTTGACACTCAATATCATTTGTATTATAGTGTTATTTAAGCTGCAGTAAACTACACATTAGATTGCAAGACAAATAGCTATATATGTGACTTCGACATAGCCATGAAATTTTCCTGAAGATTGTCTTATAATTATACATGTCCTTCCCTACAAATCTTTTGAAAGTTAGAATTTGATCTTCTATTATTTACTTTGTTGTTGTTGTTGTACGAGGGAGTGTCTTACTATGTAGCCCAGGCTAGCCATGAACTCAAGATTGATCTGCCTCAGCCACACCAGTGCTGATGTCAAGATGTTAGCCAATATGAAAAGAAGTCTAATTTTTTACTTTACCTTCACTCACCCAAAAATTATTTCCCCTCTTAACCATTCTAATTCACATACTTCTTCAAATTAACAGGGACATTATCCTAATCACTTTTAGTCTCTACTGACAGTATTATTTCAGATAAAAAGCATAGGCTGTGTGGAACAGTCTCAATTTCCCTCATCACATATATCTTTCAATTTTTTAAATTTATTATTAGTCTATATGCACATAATTTGAAGTACCATGGTGCACATGTATAATATAGATGAAAACTTCTGTTTTTATTGAAATTATTTTTTTCATAAAATGTATTCTGATCACAGTTTTCCTTACCTCATCTTCAGATAATCCCCACCACCTTAGCCACCCAACTTGGAGAAAAGATTTCAAGAGTTTGTTCTCTCCCCATTTATATCTGTCTTGTGGCTCCAACACAGGTTGCAAGACATAAATAACAAGAAAGTTTTCCCAGTGAGTCATCTCACAGTTCCCACATTTATCTTTCCCTCAATTCATATTCCATTAAAGTACTGGCAATATATTTTACTTTTGCATGCAAAATAGTTGATAAATCAATTCTGGAAGTTCTATAAATATTTTTGTATTGCTAAAAATATTTATGTGTAAGTAAATCAATTAGCAATTTTCAAGTATTCAGCCATAAAGAAATGAACACATGTAGTTATGTAGTGTTTTATCATTGTGTAATATTAAATAACATTTTTGCAGAATTAACTTTTATTGCAGAATTTAGCAACAATTTTACATTATTGTACACACAATAAGGATAATAGTGCATATACAAAAAATCTAAAGCAAAGCATGCATCATCTTCATAATTAATCAATAATGAAATCAAGATCATTTTCTGGACTACTAGCAATGAATCTTTGTAGTATACATAAGTTCAATGTGGCTATCATTGGGGTCACAATACTCTGCTCTTCTTAAAATGAATGGTAATTTTTCATGAAAATGTCAGAAGATTTATTTCCATTCTACAGGATGAGTATGAAAGGGTTATCCTTTTCAGAAATTATTTTCTGATATAAATCTATAACATTTTTTCCAAATTAACTCTACCTGTATTTTACCAGAATAATTTTATATTGCAGTCGAAACAGCATTATCAATATTAGGTTTAAGAAGACAGGAAAGCCTTGGCAAGAAGTAGTTTTGGGAAGGGGCAGGTTCCTAGTAAACCATGGGTTGTATTTGGGAACAACTACCTCTGAAAATTATATCTAAAATAATCATTGAAAAAGAATATAATTGCAACTGTAATTATTGGTAAATTATTGTCCACAATGGGCAAGATCCTGGAACTGACCCCTGCATCCCATCAAAATTATACAACCTGATTAAACCTTATTTGGAAATAAAACTATGGAAACTATCTCATACTTCGTCTAAAGGTAAAATAGGTTAATTTATACCTTGTCACATTCTAAATTATCATGGATATGAGTCTATGACATGTCTTCTGAAGACTAATAGAAGGAAACCTACCCATGGGCAAGTAGTATTTACTTAAATTAGTAGTAGCTGAATATAGTAACCAAGAGTCTTTGATTAATATGTTTTATAACTCAATGATATTTATACAATGCTACTCACTTCTTAATTATACAACTATTTAAATAATATTCAACCTTTAGTTAAATATGAAAAATGTTAAACTTAAATAGTTATAAAATACCCATAGATTTGATTCAATAATGTAGTTTTATTTTTAGGAATATATTTTCTAAGTACTGTTATGTACTTAATTACACCTTCTCAAGGCTGGGAAGTAAGCAAGAAAATAGTTGCATATAAAAAGACACTGGAAGTTGAAACAAGTTGGTTCCATAGTGAAACAAGTTTTGGGTTTCATTTCTGCTACATTAACTGCTCCATTGAAGCACACTAAATGATATTTTTATCGCACTATAATCAGAAAGCTGAATCTAGGGAAAAGAAGAGTACAATTGCTATTGCAAATATTAAACATCTTCATACCTGTCATTTAGTTGCAGTAACTAAACAAAATCCAATCACGTTTTAATGCTCTGTAGCTATTGGCTTTGTTTCTTGTTGAAAATATTTCTTGTAAATACTCTTAGAAGCATAAAGTAAATTTGAAAAACATTCCCATATTAAGAAATATCATTGTTTCTTATTTATTCCATAGATGATAGACTTGTCTTTTCAAATAGACTCAATAAGAAATTCAATCTCAAAGAGAAAGAATTATTTAAAATGTTTACAAACATTAATCTAGACTTCTCACCAAAGAAGTATAGTTGAGACTATCATGTTTCAGCAACTTCAATACTCATTTTCTGACTGAATCACAAATTTTATTACTTTAAATTTGCCACTACAATGTAAAACTACAAAAAGAAAAACGTGAAACTTTAGCAAATCAAAAGAAGTAAAAGATGGAATTGAGTGCTATTTTATATTATTGTGCAATCATCAAAAGAGTAAATGTATACAAAGATTGTAAAAGACCAAACAACAGTGTTCAAATATTCAAATAAGATATCTGGCCAAGTTTATGTGATTCCAAATGTTTCATGCATTTGGCTTAAAAATGATCATGAAGAAAATACATAAGACATAAGAGGAGTCATCTTGTGATTCATGTTGGTAAATACCTTGTCTTTTCATTCTCTTATATGTCATTTTTCTCAGCAGACACTTTATGTCTATGACACCTAAGTTCTTCTTTCATCAAAACCATGCTTTTGACAAAACCCAAATTGACACTGTTGCCTATTTCAGCCACTTAAAGTGTGACTTCTCATCCTGCATTGACTTATGGGATTTAGGTATGTCTGATATGAAAAGAAGCTACTCAGCTGCTATATTATACTGTAATTGTGGAAGAAATTGTTATTTAAAGAATGGAGATGGCATAGCATGTGCAAAGTCACACAACCATATATAGTACAGAATTTAAAACTTTTTTGTATTCTGTTGCTTATATGTGGCTACATTCCATAGTAATGCCATCTGTGATCTTTTAAAGTTCAGCATTTACACACCTATAGAGCAGTTTTAATTCATCCTATGTACTTGACAAAATATTACATTACTTGATCACCCTTGACCCACTATTATTTAATTATCTGCCTTTAATTATATGCCTCCTTAACTTCTTGTAATTATAAGTAAAAAGTTATTTAGATATCAACTGTCAGAAAGACAGGTATGACAGACTTTAGAAAAAAGATTAAGTCCCCATTTTCTCTTTTGTTTCTTGCCCTCATACAAGTATTGGGAGAAACAATAAACATTGAAACTTAACACACTGCCTAAAACATAGTGTGAAATAAAAGATGGTGGTTATTGTTTTTATCGGGAATGAAGCTAGTATATAGAGAAACCATGGGGCCTGGACCCTTTTCTTTTCTTTCCCCTGTTCTGCAGTTTATACTTGATAGTAGCCAAAAGATTCAAAAGAACAAGCAAGACCAGGAAAAATCAACTCAAATAAGAGTTCATAAGAAACCATATACAAAAAGAAAAATTCATCACTTACCTTTATTATTGAGCCTGTATATTTTTCTTATATTAACCTCTCCTGGTTATAAATATTTCCCTTTCCTACAACCAAAAAATCTCTCCCTAAAGAATTTTTATCTCATCTGTTTCTAAAACATCTGCAGGTTTTATCTCAACAACTACCTCTGGATGAGTATTCCATTTTTTTCTTGCATTCTTTGTTGTTAATATTTCTCAACGTTTTATACATTGTAAGATGAAATTTATTACTATGTATATATTACTATATTTACAGTTGTGTTTAATACCATTCTTCTGGCTTGGTTATCCCTGAATCCCAAAAACATAGGAACTTGCTTAAAGGTGAACATCATCTCTATTTATTCTCTTGGTTCTTCTGGCACAATAAAAAACAAGATACCAGGCAGTGAAATCTTAATATTTTAGAGAGAACGTGAAACCAAGAAAGTCTGATTAATTTTGTTTCGTCAATTCCTACTTTTAAGTCACATACTTATTCCTGTAATTACTTAATTTCCTCAGTCCTTCACTGGCCAGAAGTATAAAGAACATTGTACTGCCACACTTATAGTCTGTCACATATATTAAACATCTGTTTCCTGTACTCATTTCTAATTTATATTTATAAATATGCTACCTAAGGAATACAGATATACAATTTAAAAATTTTATATTCAGAGAGCTAAAACTGCAGCTTGAGCTTGATGACTTTGATACTGCTTACTGGTTCTTATAGATAAGCTTTATTCTAGAGTTTTGGGACAGTGTTGTAGAATAGCATTCACTATGTAAAGATGTGTTGCATTTGTTTGTGTTGTAGAATATAACTTACCTATGGAAAGGTATGTTATATTTGTTTATGCTACATATTATGTTATATTTGTTAAAGATATAAAGATGTGTTACCTTGCCTAAGACACCTAATGGTGTAATAAAAATTTGAATGGCCATTAAGTAGGCAGAAGAGGAATAGGTGGGGCTAACCAGCAGAGAGCATATGGAAGAGGAGGAATCTAGACTTGAGAAAAGTGGTGTGACTGAGAAAGAAAACAAGAGAGATGCTGGGACAAGCCTCCCAGGAAGCCACCAGCCTATACACAGAGTAGGACATACAAAATAAAAGAAAGGTAAAAGATCCCAAAGGAAAATGTAGATGAAGAGAAACAGGTTAGTTTGAATTATAAGAGCTAATGGGACAAGCATAATACAAGGCTGAGTATTCATAGTTAAGATTAAATCTTTGTGTCATGATTTGGAAGTCACGTAGTAGAGGGAAAGAAAGCCTGCTACTGGGGAGAGGGAGACTCAGGCTGACCCATGTGACACATTTTGTAGACTCTGCCTGTATGCTAACTCATCCCTAAAATTCTTTGTATTTTGTGTTTGAATTATTTTTAACTCAATTGTTTCCTAATTCTCACACAAGTGTGAAAAATTATTTTTACTTTTCTACATGTGTGGTGATATACATAGACAGAAAGGTAATAATGTAAGTTCAAAAATCAACTAAGCAATAAGTAAAGGAAACACAACTATAAACCAAATCTTCTTATTCCTCTAATACTCTCCAATGAAAAACAAGAGCTTATTCTCTGCACTAAAAAGAAGGACATCAGTATATGCACTGTATGATTAATATGCCAAACACAGTGGCTTTGCCGGATTATGTAACTGTCATGTTTGCTACTAGCACAAATCTTGGGTGAAATGTGAAAGGCCAAAAGTCTTCATTATTAACTTATCCTCTTGGTATAAATATTTCTCCTAATAAGTTGTCAAAAACAATAAATTTTTATGACATCTATTTTGAAATCAGGAAAGACTGGGAAAGTCTAACATTTAAATGAAATCTACACATTTCTAATAATATTTAACTATCCTCAAAGCTGATACTCGGAATCTCAATTGTAACAAAGTACTCAATAAATATTTAATGACTGAGATAAATGAAGAGAATAATGGAATATGTATGATAGTAGAATGAAGTAATTGAGAAAAATACATTCAAGAGTATTTACAAGGTTTGGACAACTTGGATGCTTCACATATTGCTGTAGGATAAAGCAATCATTTTAAGAACATTATTAGGCATATTGTATTATGTCTGAAAGCACAGAGCACTTTGCAAGACCCCATCAGTATTTCTTAGTAAGATATTGTGCATGTAAATACACAGTTTATATTTATATTTTAAACTCCAGCAAATTATATTATTTTACTATACCTAGCTTTGCTTTCCTTACTGACACATTTGTCCTGGTATTTTACCTTTCTTTCCCTTTATTTCTACCTACCAAATCCTTTCACTGAACTGCAGAGCAAATGTAATGCTCTCAAAGCACTATAGCTGTCATCTAACTGATTGCAACAACTTTTCTTTGAGTTCTTTCTATGTGCTACATTTATGCCATCAGTTAATATAAAATATATTTACAAGTTCCATTTCTCCAAGATGAATTTACAATGTTGTCTTCTTTTTAGGATTTACATAATTCCATTCCCTATCATAAATTCAACTTGTCAATCTGAATATTTCTTAAAGAAACACAGCTAACCAATAGGAGAATTTACTGTAGAACTCCAGTATATAATCTGCTCATTCAATGACAAATGTGAAACAGTTTTCTCAGAATGTCAAGAAAAATGGGTATTCAGCAATTTGAACATTGAAGACTCTAAGATTATAAATTTATTTGTTGAAGTTTGGATGGAAAGTGTAGTTGAGCATAAAATAGGCCATGTTTGCACACTCAAACCTCAACTGGTGATTCTTTTTCTTTTTTTGGAAAAGTAGTTGAACCCTTAGCAGATGAAGATCATGATTAAGAATCATGAATTGGAGGCCAGCCTTGTCTGTACATAAAAAAAGTTCCATAACCTTCCCTAAAGTAGGTCTGGTCAGTAACTTGTTAGCCTGCATTATTGTATTCAGAGTTATTTCTAAGTACACTTGTCAACAAAAGGTGGCAGTTTGGCAAGATGTGCTTTAGTTAATGTGGTAGACAATCTCTCAATCTCTCAGATAATGAGGAAAGCTGAAACATTGGGTAAGCATTCACTGCAGTATTACAAGCCCACAGAATAGGATGCAATGCCAGTAGTATTCCCTTTAAATGAAAGTAGCTTTCATATTTCAACTAAACTGTATCATAATTGACCAGTGAAAATGTGTCTCTTAGCCTCTCTAGGAGTAATGATAACATTTAAGTCAGTAGTACTACCTTAGTATACAACCAACAGCTTTTATTCATTAATTAACTTAAAATAAACAATATTTGGAATGAAGTTTGGTTAGCAATATCATTACCTAAATGGTTTTATTAATACAAAAGAAAAATATCCAAAGGTCAATTTTAGTTCTAGTCAGTTATATATTAAAAATATTAAAATATTCATTTGAATAAGGAAATGATTATGTTAATACATTGAATATAAAATATACTATATTATTAAACTGATTTAAAGAAAAATATTTACAGTTCCTTGAGGCACGATTAAATATAATTTGTCTATCACCTTGTAGGCCAAAATAATGTAACACAATAAACACTGGGTAACATAGGTGAAAATAATGCTTTTCTACTTGAATGGATACACATGAGGATGAATTTCAACACTTGTCAGCATATGATAAATTACACTAGGCTAATACTTGTCACTACAGTAATAACTCTTCATGCTCCAAACAGTACTGAAGGATAATGATCCTAATTGAAAGCAAAGTAATTATCTATCAACATATTTATTGTCAACTCTATATTTCAAATGACTATCTTGATTACAGACAAAATCAATTGATACCACAAATTCTAATTAATAGTATAAAAGTAAGCATGACTCTGTAAGGCAAAGGACACAGTCAACAAGTCAAAATGGCAGCCCACAGAGTGGGAAAAGATCTTCACTAACCCCACATCTGACAGAGGACTGACCTCCAAAATATTTAAATAACACAAGAAACTAGTCACCAAAACACTAAATAATCCAATGAAAATCTGGGGTACAGAACTTAATAGAGAATACTCAATAGAAGAATTCAAAATTTGCTGACAGACTCTTAAGTACTCAACTTCCTTAGCCATCAGGGAAATGCAAATCAAGGCAACTCTGAGATACCATCTTACTCCTGTTACTCCTGCCAGAATGGCTAAAATTAGAAACACCAATGACAACCTCTGCTGGAGAGGATATGGAGAAAGGAGTACACTCTTCCAATGCTGATGGGAGTGCAAACTTTTACAGGCATTTTGGAGATCAATATGGCAGTTGTTCAGGAAAATTGGAATCACTCTACCACAGGATGCTGTAATCCCACCCTTAGGCATATACCCAAATGATCCACGTCCATACAACAAAGACATGTGTTCAGCTATGTTCATAGCAACATTATTTGTAATAGCAAGAACGTGGAAGCAACCTAGATGTCCCTCAACTGAAGAATGGATAAAGAAGACGAGGCACATTTACACAATGGAATACTACTCTGTGGGGAAAAAACAATGGAATCGTGAAATTCTCAGGAAAGTGGATGGAACTTGAAGAAACAATCCTGAATGAGGTAACCCAGTAACAAAAAGAGGAACATGGTATGTACTCACTCATATATGGATTTAAGACCTAGAGCAAAGATTCACCAGCCTATAATTCACACCACCAGAGAAACTATGATACAAGGAGGATTCTAAGAGGTTCATTTTAGGTCCCTCACAGAAGGGGAAAGGGACAATGTCTCCTAAGCATTATTTTAATAGCAAGAACCTTGAAGAAACCTAGATGCCCCTCAGCTGAAGAATGGGTCAAGAAGATGTGGTACATTTACACAATGGAGTACTACTCAGCAGAAGAAGACAATGGAATCTTGAATTTCACAGGCAAATGGATGGAACTTTAAGAAACTATTCTATATGAGGAAACCCAATCAGAAAAAGAGGGACATGATATGTACTTACTTGTACATTGACTTTAGACATAGAGCCAAGGATCACCTGCCTACAGTTCACACCACCAGAGAATCTAGGAAACAAGGAGGACTCTAATAGAGTCATACAAGGTCCCCCACAGAAGAAGAAAGGGATAAGATCTACTGAGCATATTGGGAGTGGGAGGAGGGCAGGCAGTGACTGGAGAGAGAGTTGGGAGAAAAAGAAGGGGAGGATGTAAGAACACGTGGGACAAGGAAAATTGAGTCAGGGGACAAATAAATGAGAGAAAAAAAGTAAATAAAAATAAAAGAGATACCATAATAGAAGGAGCTAGTATAGGTTTGAAGAGAAAACTGACACTAGAGAAATGTCCAGAGACCTACAAGGATGACCCCAACGAACAATCTGAGCAATAGTGGAAAGGCAACCTAAATGCCCTTCCCCGATAATGAGATTAATAGCTATCTTATATGACATATAAGAGCCTTCATTTAGTAGCTGAAGGAGACAGAGAAGACCTAAACAGCTAAACACTGATCCAAACTCCTGGAGTCCAGTTTCAGAGATGAAGGAGGAGTGAGCCAAGGGATCAAGAACAGGCTACAAAAATCCACAAAGATAGCTGACCTGAACAAGGGGGAGCTCATGGACCCTAGTCGGATAGCTGGGAAACCAGCATAGGACCCACCCATACCCCCTGAATATTGGTCTCAATTAGAAGGCCTGGACAATCTAAGGGACCTCTGACAGTGGAAGCAGGATCTATCCCTGGTGAACAAAAGGACCTTGTTAGCACATTCCCCATGGAGGTATACTTCCTTAACCTAGAGACAGGAAGGAGGGCCTAGGCCCTACCCCAAATGATTTGACAGATTTTGGTAATCCCTCCTGGAAGGCCTCACACTCCTTTTGGAGTGGGTGCAGAATGGGATGGGAGGGGGTGTCTGGGGGCATGGAAGGATGGGAGGGAGAGGGAAATGGAATCTATATATGTAAAATATGAAAAAAAGTAAAAAACACTGCATTTCTGTTAGTGTTTCAAATGTTTTTCTGTCTTTACATATGTTTTATAAGAATCAGAGTATATAGAACCAAAATATTGTATTTCATTTCTAAATCTTAACTCACATTAGTTTTAATAAAATAAGATAAAAATACTAAAATATGTGATATATATATATGAAATTTTTAACATAGAAATGCAAAAATAAAACATTTAAAAGATTCTAAAGAATACTAAGTACTGCCTTTACACAATCCATAGAATTAGAAAGTTATCCCATTTGCCAATAATAAAATTAATGAATAAAGTACTTTGCTTTAATTACATTTATACTATATGTATTAATTATATATATATATATATATATATATATATATATATATATATAATTCTTTCTAGTTCTTTCTAAGGTCATAGCAACAGATTCTTTTTCATTCACATGGTAAAAACATCAAAAGAAGTAACAAAGTTCAGAAAAAAATACAAGAGAGAATGACCATAAAAGAGGGAGCAATTATAGGTTTGAAGAGAAAACTGACTATAGAGAAAAGTTCAGAGACCTACAAGACTGACCTTAACTAACAAGTTGAGCAATACGGCAAAGGCTACCTTAAATGCCCTTCCCTGATAATGAGATTGATGCCTAACTTATCCACCATCATAGTGCCTAATGGAAACTGAGGCACCCCACAACTAAACACTGAGCTGAACTGGAATCCAGATACAGATAGGGAGGACAAAACCAGGCTACAGAAACCCACAAAGACAGCTGACCTGAACAAGGAGGTGTTCAATGGGCCCTCAGACTGATAGCTGAGGATCCAGCATTGGACAGACTCAGAACTCCAGAAGGGAGTTAGAAGGCCTGGGCAGTCTAAGGGGCCTCAGACAGTGGAACCAGGATGTATTCCTGGTGCACAAAAGGACCTTGTGGACACATCCCCCATGGAGGGATACTGCCTTAACCTAGAGACAGGAGAGAAATCCTAGTCCCTACTGCAAGTGACTTGACATATTTACATGACTACACCTGGATGGCATTGCCCTACATGTGGAATTTGGGTGGGGGAATGGGAGGGGAAGTTGGTCAGGGTACATGTGTGGGGGCAGAGAGGTTACGTGGGAGGGAGGAAGTGAGGGAGGTAGGGAGGGAGAGAGAACTGGGTTCAACATGTAAAATAAAAAAGAAAAGAAAATAGCAAAATGTACAGAAAAAAAAAATTTACCCCATCTGATTGGGACAGACCTGATAACTAGTCACAACAGGAATTTGGAGACAGGAACTGAAGGAGAGGAGGCCATGGAGGAATATAGCTGGTTGGATTATTCATTAAATAACACATAACCTTTCGTTTCCTCTCCTAATTCCCTGGAATCACAATTCAAATTTCTTTAAAAATCTTGTTACCAATCTCATCATAATGGAAGGGCAGTTAAGGTACCCTCTCCACTATTGCTTAGATGTTTCCTTGGGATTATCCTTGTGGATTTCTGGTTAACCCCATAATGGCTCCCTCTATCAAGGTATCTCTTTCATTGTGCTCCTTCTCTATCCTTTCCACGGCTGGACTTTCTTGATTACTCATGTTCTCCCCTTCCCCTTCTCTTCTCTGTCTCCTATCTTCCTCCCTCTTTCCCCAAGCTCCTAATTTACTCATGAGATCTTGTCCCTTTCCCCTTCCTGAGGGTCCATGTATTGATGACCAGTTTAAATGCCATCTAAGATCCTTCACCTAGTAGCTGATGGAAGCAAAAGCAGAGATTCACAACTAAGCACTGAGCCAAACTCCTGGAGTCCAATTATAGTGAGGGAGGAGGGATGATAAAAGGGCCAAGACTGTGTTGGAGAAACCTATTGAAGCAGCTGAACTGAACTAGTGGGAGCTCTGAGACTCCAGTCTGGCAGCTGGGGAACCTGCATAAGAACAAACTAGGCCCTCTGAAAGTGAGTGTCAGTGGCGTGGCTTGGGCAATCTACAAGGCTACTAGCAGTGGAACAGTATTTATCCCTAGTGTACGAATGGGCATTGGGAGCCCATTCCCTATGGAGAGATACTCTCTCAGTCTAGATACAGGGGGGGAGGGCCTCGGTCCTCCCCCAAATTATGTGATAAACTCTGATGATCCCCCATCAGAGTCTTCACCCTCTATGAGGAGTGGATGGGGGAAAGGATGAGGGGATATTAGAGAGACTGAGAGGACAGGAGGGAGAAGGAACTGGGAATGGTATGTAACTTAACAAAACAAACACCAGTTTTACCACCCAAATGAATCTGGATCTGGTTACCATAGGTAAGTCTAAATATGAAATCATAAGATGAAGCTGTCCTATTATATCTAGTTCATTTTCCATAACACAGTGAGTTCAAAGTTCATCCATATTGTGGCATGTTTCAGAATTATTTTCATTTTAAAAGTTGGTTATATTCTGTCTATGTACACACTACATTTTACATTTTACTTATTCCTACATCCTCAGATTGAGTGTTTTGTTTGTTTGTGTGTTTATTTTACTATCATGCTTGAACAAATATCTCTTTTTCAGGCCCTTTTTTCCATTGTGTTATCTGTATCCTCATACATGGACTTGTCAGATAATTTTGTAATTCTTTGTCTATTATTTTGGAAGACACCATTTTGTTCTTCATTGTGCTGGTAGCATATTACAAATTCCCAGCAATGCAAGGGTGCTCCAATTTCTACATTTCTAATTGCTGGTCACTTTCTGTTTTTCTTTCTTAGTAGGAACCAATATGTGGTAAATTGTTCGCTATTTGACATGGATTTGCATTTTCTTGAAACTTAATGATGTTGAGCAAACCTTCCTGTTCTCATTGTACTCTCTCTCTCTCTCTCTCTCTCTCTCTCTCTCTCTCTCTCTCTCTCACACACACACACACACACACACACACACACACACACACACTGTATAGAAACTTTTGCTCAAAATCTTAACTAATTTTTATTTCAGCTAATTTTTTTACTATTGTTCTTAGTGGTGGTGGTAGTTGTAATGATGAATTATAGAAGTTCTCCCAGGGATGACTTCTTTATCAAGAAACTCATTAGGAAACGTTTTATACAAATCTGTTAGCTTCTTTTTGTCTCTCACTATTTGATGTACATATTTTAAAAATTTGAAATTAATTTTATCTACATTTTATATTTTTTCTTATGTTTTCATTTAAAGTCCCAAAAATTTAAGATACAAACAGTATCAGGACTTTTGACACCTATGTTTGATGGTATAGGCTAGCTAATAAAGGACCCAATGTCCTTTTTATGTGCATTTTCTAAGCATCATTTGTGGAAAGGGTTGCCTTACCCTTATTCAATGAGTTTATCAAGAACTCTTTTAACATATATATTATGATTTATTCTTGAGGTTTGAAGATTTTTAACTATTTTTAACAAGAATTTTTAGATTTTCCTCAGCTCCATATGATTGCACAGAACTTTGTGGTAAATTTTCCTATGAATACAAAACACATTATTGTGCATATTATAGTGATTGCATTGAATATTTCCATCATTTTTGAAAGCATTCTAACTTCATTATACTGTCTTTATATTTATGAACATTTGATCCTCCATTTGTTTTCAGAAAGAAACTTTAGGAATGCTTCATAATCATAGATTATTATGTATATGTATTTTACTTTCTTGGTGCAATTAACAAATACTTTGCTCTTTCAGTGTAATTTTAATGGAATTGATTTCTTTTATTTTTATGAAATGAATATATTTACTTTTTATCTTCAACATAGTATGTTTATTACTTATTTGGGAATTTCATACAATGCACCCTGACACACTCATTTCCCATTTCTCTTGGGGTACCCTTCAACCATTGTGACTTTCCAACACCCCTAAAATAAATAAAATAAAATAAGTACAAAAAAGAAAGAAAACAAATCAAGACCCTTTTGTGTTGCCTATTACTCATTGGATGTGGTCAAACTTCCATTGGCCTACCCGTAAAGAAATTTGAGTCCTTCACTACCCCCTCCAGTAGCCATCAATTTTGAAGAGCTAGACATTAGCATCTTTATCAAATTATTTCCTTTGTTTTGTTTGTTTGTTTTGTTTTTGAGACAGGGTTTCTCTGTGTGAAATGGTCCTGGCTGTCCTGAAACTGGCTTTTTAGACAAGGCTGTCCTCGAATTCACTGGGATCCACCAGCCTCTGCCTTCAGAGTGCTAGGATTAAAGATATGCACTACCAATTCGAGTCTTACAATCTTTAAGGACTATATTTAATAGCATCCTGCCTTGACGCTTAAGGGGTGGGAAGTGGTGCAGAGATTGTCCACGAATCCTTCAAATTCTCTTATTCTTAGTTATGAGTCTGCAGTCATGGACACCTCTCCAAAATAAGATTATGTTCCCATAGCAGTCAGTGGCAACTGGGACCACAGACATCCACAAGGCCTGTTGTAGGACTACAGAAGTTTTTCAGAGTCAGGGGAATTGGGCAGTTGGATATTGTATTCAGCTGCAGTACCAACACAAGCTTTATTCTGCAGAACATCACCCTGCCCTTAGAGCAGTCCACCCTCCCAGTACCTCAGGATTTTCTTCCCACAGCAGGGCAGAGAGCAAGCAGCAGTAGCAGTGGCTCCATGTCACAGGCCTGGCTGGTTGGCTAAGCAGCAGTACTGGCTGCCAATTAGGTGGTAATTAGTTAAGGTTGGCTTAGTAGTGGGCTGAGACTCCCAATTGCCTTCATCTGCCACAGCCATACTCACAATGCTGTTACCACTGCCACATCTCTAGTTTCCTTTCTCTCTACCTCCATTCAGTCATCTTTTCATGTCTATTGGCAGAATCTTTTGGAACAGTACACTAGTTCCTGCCATTGGCCAAGGCCATCTTGCTAGCTCCCTGGGGTTGTAGCCCAGCAGAATTGTTTTTGCAATTTCCTACCTTTGGTGAAACACTGGAGATTGAACCCAGAGCCTTGGATATTCAAAACAGTAATTTTTCTACTGAACTACACGCATAGGTCTTGATATGTCAAAAATGTATCTTGTTTTGCTTCAAGTAATCTAAAACAGACAGCATAGCTGAAGATGGCTTTGAGTTGACTATCTTCTTACCATCCCACAAGTCCTTTGATTGCAGGTTTGTGCACCTTTAGTGAGTGTATACTTTTGCTTAGAAACATGAGTCATTTTTATGCTAGTTTTATAATCTAGAAGTTGTTGAACCTGTTCACTAGTTTTAAATGGATATACATATAGGCATATGTATAGGCTTGTCCACTCTTTAGGATTTTCTACATACTAGTTCCTTATAACAAGTTTATAAATTTTGCATGAAATATTTTATTGCGGTTAAATAAGGATCAGGATAAACAAATAGGCCAAATAGATGTTTCAGGGAGAAATAACTTACAACCTAGACAGATGAACACCAGGAAATTCCACCTGATGCTCTCCTGTCCGAGTCCCGCCAGCCTCCTCCACCCTCCAATGGGTGTGGTCAGTGCCACAGAAGGACTATCTCACTACAATATCCATTTTCCTCAAGATAATTGGAAATACTAGCTAATAAAGCACATGAAAATTTGACATCTCTTAAGATTTTCAATGCTTTCCAAGAGCCATTTCTCTGACTTTATTCAATCTGTCTGTTTTGCATTAATACATATCATTAACCAAAACTACTCCACATTATAACCATACTCATAAGATTAGCTCCACCTGGCCTGCAACCAAAAGCAATGCTACAAATATTAAAATAAAATATTCACATCATGAAGTAGTAATGCCATATTAATGAAAGCTAAAGGCTTTTAAGGAGTTTATCTTACACATTCACAGAAGGAATAAGATAAGGAGCAATCAATACACACACACACACACACACACACACACACACACACACACACACACACACAGGAAGCTATACAGCTTTCCCAAATTCTCTTTCTCTCTTCACTGATACATGCAGGGAATATAATGACATTATATTAGCTGGGTCACAGCACAAATATAACAAGACATTTTGTCTGAAGTATAACTTGAATATCAAAGAATAAGAATCACTTATATTGGGTTCAGTTTCATGCCAGAAGCAATTCACCAATATGTGGTTGCTTGCTACGGTAATGATATTGCTCAACTAATAACATGCTACATTTTATGTATAGAATGTTATTTTAATAAAGATAACATAATATTGTAACAAAAGGACGTCCACAATAATGTAAGAAAGATAAGAATAGATGAATATTCAATAGTCCTGAAATTCTGAGGTAATACACTTTATATCCCATCAATAGTTTTGGTAATAACTGATACAACTTTGCAATTCAGTTGAAACTGGAAAATGAATTCAAAGGTCTATGATGAGTTTGATTATATATTTGAATTATAGAAGTTTCATGGAAATTTTATCCTAATAGTGGTAAGGAAAAATGTTGAAAAACAGTCACTATCAATAAACTCTTACACAATGATGCAGAAGGGACTGTGTATAGTATAAAAATTATAGTATAAAATATCAAGACAACTCTTCAGAGATTCAGAATTATATGTTCCCAAAACTTGTATACCAGAAGGTTAATTTAATAATATCTATAAAATATAATCTGTAAATTAACAAAAACAAGGCAGAAAAAGTTCAATTTTACTTAGTATGGGCATGGAATTTTATGAACAGATCATGACATGTCAAGATTTGTTATTTTTTAATGCTAATTTTGGTACATGTGATCAATAGCTCGAGTCACAAAGTCTGGAAAACTAGCTAAGTGGCAACTGAAAGTATAACCAGAAGGCTTTTTTTTATATCACCCAAAATAAAAAATATGACATTATCCTGAGAATAGCAACTGTGTTTACAATGATTTAACATAAAATACATTAACTTAAAAAATGCAATAGTAGGCAAGTAATCAACAAATGTTGAGCTTAAAGCCTACTCAATAGCAGAGAATTCATGTCTGATGGTATAAACTGAGACAAATATCTGTAAATTCTGAGGCACTGGCCATAAAAGTCATCAAATATTTTTTTCAGAATATAGAGACAATTAAAGAGAGCCTTAACTGGTCAATGTGCAGATATCAACTACTTACAGGGTACCTTACTCCAATGGTTATATATGCAACACAAACCTTATACTTCTGGCTCAGTTAATATAGTGGAATATGGGGAGAAAAATATTAAGAAACAGAGGACCAAGATGGGATATCTGTTGGGAAATGTTATCTTCTATACTTAACAGGGAAGGGGCATCCAGGAAATCTCAACAGTATGTTTGTCTAAACAATTTCTTGAAAATGACAATATCAAATGAAATGCCAATATGGATGGGACCATTGCCATGGGCCATCACCCCAAGGAAAGGAGCTATAAACAATTAATAGGTATTGGGAGTGGAATAATCTATCTTTTCTATAAACAAATTCTAATGTAGGTTAGCTATTTGCAAGAGGCTAGCCATAAACATATATGAGCAACAATAAATGATATTAACAGGTTACATTTATAATATATACAAACATAAAACAATAATTAAAGAATAAGAAGCCTTGAAAGAAGGGATATCTGCATAGGACCAAATGAGGCGCTCTGATTGTGGGTGACCATGGTGTGGCTTGGGCAGTCTATGGGGCCATTGGCAAAGGGACCAGAATTTATCCCTAGTGCTTGAACTGGCATGTTGGAGCCCCTTCTCTTTAGAGGGTTAATTTACTCAGCCTAGATATATGGGGGAAGGACTTAATAATGCCTCAAACTAAGATGTCAGAGTTCATTGACTCCCCATGGAAAGGCTTATCCTCTCTGGGGAGTGGATGAGAGGTCGAGAGGGGGCAAGGATAGGGTATCAGGAGGAGGGAGTGATTAGGAACTGGATTGCTATATAAAATGAAGAATGATTGTTTTTAAAATGAAAAATAATAAATAAATACCTTTAATGATGTGGCAGGATACAAGATTAACTCAAAAGAAATTAGTAGGAGTATAAGCTCAGCCTTTGTCCCCTATCCACAGGCCTTGCTAGAGAAACATCCTGATTATCAGCCCAGTCTTTGTCGCCTATTGCCAGGCCTTGGAAAGAGGTGAGTCTGGGACCAATTCAGGTGGAATCTCCCCTAAACCCTTCCCTGGGAGTTCCCTGGGTTGGCCCCAGATCTCCCTGCCCCTGTGTCCTGTCCCCATAGAGAGTGTTCTTGGAGCTCTGATACACCCCCACCCACCCACAACGAGAGCCTGCCCTCCCCCTACCCTGTGCCCTACCCTGCCCACTGTACCCCAGACTCTGGTAAAGCACTAGGACAGAGGTTGGAGCTAACAATCCAGACACCTTTGGGGAACCTCTAGGAGCAGCATTGAACACAAGAGACCTGCCTATCCATGCGGGACCACCCGTAATTTCCATCTGACTGGTCTCTGACACCCACTGCTGATCCCCTACTGGAGTTCTGGGCCCCTCCCAGAAATCTGTCTAACTCTGCAGGACCACTCTGAGTTCCTGCCTGCAAGATCCTTCACTCCCATCTCAGTGCCTACTTCAAATGACATGACAGATCTACATGACCCCACCTGATTGGCATTGCCCTACGTGGGGAATTGGGGTGGGGGATGAGGAGGGGAGGGTGGTCAGGGTGCATGTGAGGGGGCAGTGAGGGTAAGATGGAGGAAGGGAGGAAAAGAGGAGAGGGAGCGGGAACTGGTATCGACATGTAAAATATTAAATAAATAAATAAATCAGTAGCCTTTTTATACACAATCAATAAAAGTGATGAAAGAGTAATCATGGAAACAAAATCATTCACAATAACCAAAGTATCTCTGTGTAACTGTAAGAAAGCAAGTGAAAGAGATGAATGAGAAGAATTTCCAATCCAGTTTAAATTGAACCTTGTAAAAGATAAAGTTGGGAATAGTTTTGAACACATCAGCACAGGGGATAACTTCCTGAATAGAATATCAGTAGCATGAATACTGAGTTAAACAATTAATAAATGTTACCTACCAAAACTGTAAAGCTTCTGTAAGGTAAAGGATACTTCAGTAGGATAAATGGTACCATAAAAATAGGAAAAGATATCATCAAACCCACATCTAATAGAGGGCTGACTGCAAAAATAGACAATGAACTAAAGAAACTAGACATCAAAAGATAATTAAAAGGTAAAATGTGGTAAATAACTAAAAATCAAATTCTGAACAAAAGAATCTCAAATGGCAGAGAAATGAAGGAATGTTCATCATTCTTAGCTATCAAGGAATTTCAAATCAAATTGACTCATATTCCATCTTACACCTGTCAGAATGGCTAAGATAAAAAACACAGAATGTATAGCAATAGTAAGGCTTTACTTCTTACCTTATTATAAGCATTTCAAATTTATTGCTAAACATGTTGTACCAATGGGAATGCAGAAAAGAAAACACATTATGGCCCAATTGGTAAAGCAATTGCATTATGTATCAGTTACAAACACAGGTTGTAGTCCATAACTGGTAGTGCTAACATTTAAAATATGGCTTTACATTTAAGGAGGTATGTAAACAGACAAATACCATATGAGGTGAGAACAATTTGTCCTTGTGCATGTGAACTAATTACTCACTTGATAATCCATGCCTATATCCACAAGAGTTAATATAAAATAATAAAAAAAAATGCAGTGGCATCTTCTATCTCATGTTGGAATAATGCCAGTGAAGTCTGACACAATCCTTCTCTGAAAGCATGTAGATCAAGTGAAACATAGCTTGTTTAAGCTCAAACAGCTTACAACTATTTCAGCTACACACATTCCAAGAAAACAGTACAGATTGTCAGGTCTTATTATTCCTTATCCAGATAATTATTATATGATTACCTAACTAGACTTATAAGACACCTGCTTTTCCATTCTTGGGGTGGCTTTTTAAAAAAGTCTATGGAAATTCTGTGAAGTCTCTTTTAAGATTATTTTTAAATAAATTTAACTTTCTGTGACAAAAACTTTTGTGGGTATGTCTAAAATATTTACTCATAAACAGAAACTTGGGTGGAGGAAAATCTTACTGTTTGTTCTCTGCAAAAGAAATATCCAATTATAAGACTTCCTCCTTCTTCATTTCATTACTCATCCTATAATCCATCCTTCTATCCCTCCATCGGTACTCTTTCTCTCTGTTAATATTACATATGTGTATTGTACATGTATGTGTGAGTACGTATGAGTGCAAATATGCCACAGTATACCTATAGAAGTCAAAGGACAACTTTAAATGAGAATATATAAATTATATTTGTTTGAGACAGGGTCTTTTTTGTCTGGGGATACTTCTATATTCTCTTTTCTCTTTTCTATCACATCATAGGACCCCTGAGAGTATACATTCAGATCAAGCTTTACAAACTCAGGCCCTCATTGTTGTGGGATTTTGATACATTTAGACAATGGGAAAGCAAGTCCTAGGACATGTTCTTGTTTGCCTACATGACAACTTAAGAGCTGAGCGAGAGGGTCTCTCTCTCTCTCTCTCTCTCTCCCTCTCTTTCTCTCTCTCTCTCACTCACTCTCACAATGTCTTTGGTGGCCAATAAAAGAGCAGGTGGCTTGCTGTTGGTGCTCTTTACCCCTGAGTAGATCCACTAGATGGGAAGACAAACTAGGTGAAGGCAGCTGGATCAGTGGTATCATCTAATTGGTTTCATATCAGTGAGTGTTTTTCCCTATCCTATACCTAAATTCTTGATACCTTTTAACAGATTATCATGTCTACTTCCTACAAGTTGTGACCAATACGAAGCATAAACCCCCAAGATTGTGATTAAGAGTCTTATGCCTTACCAAATGAGCTAGTTAGGCTAGTCAGGTTGTGGCTCACTACTTCTCTAAATTCAAGTATATTGTTAAAAGAAAAAAACTTCAGATTCTTTGTCTCATTTCAGGAGAGCCACCTGGTATGTGAAAGAAGAAACAAAAATCTAGGGACTATTGTCACAGATCTCTTTCCCTGCATACTGATTTTTGACTCATTGGAACCTTTCTTTGGATATGCATGTACCTTAAAATTTAAACTTTCTGTTTTGATGTTAGTAATGTTGAATTCCACAGTGAACAATACATTTTCCTAACAGTGATCTCTAAAGTATTCAAAAAGATGATGGGACCCCACAACTATGACTCTGCCTGGTCTTTATAATGTCATTGAGACAACAATCACCACTCAAAGATCAGCTTTGCACTACAAAATGCTTAGGACTATTCTAAGTTTGTTAGCTTAGATGGTCCACCTTTTTACACCACACTAGCCAAAACTTCAGAAAAGCTTTAACCATTACTATGAGACTGGCTATAAATGTTACAGATAGTTCACATGAGATATAACCATTGCTTTAGTTTTCACAGGATCCCATAGCGACACTCTCATCCCCTAGACAGCAGGAAGCAATTCTAAGAATATGATGTCTCTCTCTCCCAATAGGTGGGATGCATGAGTTTTGGGGTTTTCTTACGGTTATGGATAATTGTCATCAATAAGGGTTGGTTCCAAGTTGTTATAGGGCTGGGGCCAGAGCAATAATTTTAAACTCAGTAATCTCAGTTAAAATAGAAAAAAAGATACAATAGGAAAATAAGATAAATTATTATATCCACTTGTAAATTAAAATAGCAACTATCAGTTTTAGATAATTTGCAATGGTATGGATTCTTTTATGTTGATACAAATGTAACATTATTTTCCTTTACATTTTTAAGATAATCTGTATGTTGTTACAAATTCAAAATCACATTTATAATATTGTATATGTTCCTACTGCTTACAATATTTTTGTGTATTGATATAAACAAAAATATTTTTGTGATATTGTATATTTTTTAATTCTGTTTAAGATATTTTGTATGATGATAAATTAAAGATATATTTGTTATACTGCAGTCTATATTTCTACCCTTGATTAAGATATTTTTGCATATTGTCAAAGTTTGCAGGTCTTTGTTCTTATACTGCACGTCTGTTTACAGATTTTTTATTTTTATAATGTGACTTTTGTGGAAGCAAGAACTAGAGCATGTACTTGTCTGCCTACATGACAACTTTAAAGATGAGTGAGTTTCTCTGTCTCTTGTTTTCATGCTTTCTTTTGTGGTCTGAGCTGAGCAGGTAGCTTGCTATTAGTGCTCTTCATCTCGGGGCAGAACAACTAGATGAAGGCAGTTGGATCATCATCAGCATCTACTTGGTTCTGAATCAGTGAGTGTTTGTCCCTATCCTATACCTAAATAAATTTTTGAGATCCTTTAACAAAATTGTGAGGCTTTTGCTTCACCTCATATTTATCCATCAAATATTTACCTATTAACCCATTTACTGAGCCTATTTCATTCTTTCTGTTTTCTCTTATTTCTACAAAACTCTTTTGTAGACAGTTTGTAGACAGTCTATAGATAGTTTACAGACTATATATTCAGGATATTTAAATTTCTTCCAACGGTAAATTATCATTTAAATTTTCATTTGTAATTCACACATAGTAACCAAACATACTTTTTGTGGTACAGCAGGCTATTTCAATATATGTATGTATATATGTATGTTAACATAATAAACAAATCATGGAAATTTGCATTGATATGTTTAAAAGTCTGAATCAAGTACAGTTCCATACTCTCTTTTGAATTATATTTCTATTTATATTTTAATTCCATACTTATTATATCTCTGGCCTTCAGTTATAATTCCACTATATGAAATTCTGATATATGGGCCATCCTTGAATGACAGAAAATAAATTATTATGTGCAGAAAGATTGATAAAATATCTAGGAAAATAGGAACAGCTATTTAAGATGATTGGGAACTGTACTCAACATTAATACATACACATGTACATCTAGAAATACCTTAATGCCAAAACTAAACAATAATATGCACAAAACATGAAGCTATGAAAACTAAAGAACTATCAAATTTTGTATATGAAAGTGTTAAGACATTTGAGTTCTACACTTGAAATAAAATAAAAAAAACCGTTTTGTGGCATTATAATAGTATAATTAACATTACTAAGGCCCCCTTGTGTGAGTCATATGCCTAAGAGAAATGAGAACAATCCAGAATCTTCTCCTTTAAAGCTTTCTAATTCTAAACAAATTACACTGAAAAACAACATCTGAGCATATTTTAAGTTAATCTAGATAGATTCTTTCAGAGTAGTTCTTTGAGATGTTGTTTGTTAACAAAGAATTAATTATTTTCAGTACAATTAAGAATTTGTTTCTAAGTTTTCTTATTTTTGAAATCTCCTAGCAAAATAATCAATCTTTACATATGATTTATTATGTAAACAAAGTAAATCAATTAATCCAAACAAAATTATGCTTTTGTAAGAAATTTTATGTTTTATGGTTAAAAAGTAAAGCTATGATATTATGAAATTATAAGAACCATTATATTGCATTTTATTTGCTGATAAAGCTAATAGAGTCAAATGAATTGTGAAAAGGTCTAGCCAGTTTTATAGGGCATGTGGAATATCTAGCACTATAAATTTATGTGTCTTTTTATTTTTAAGCCATTAAAAGTAAGCAACAAGTACCATACTTATCTGGGTAATTGGCTTTCCCAATTAAAAATGAGTGCTGAAAAGATTAGCTAGATTTCTAGGTCATGCTATTTTTCAACATTATTAATTTATTCAGGTCAGAAGCTTATATCTAGGGCCACAGACTGTATAAGAAGTTCCACACTGTCCAACTTGCATTTTAAAGGAGAGGTAATCCTTGGAAATTAATGAACAAACATGTTTTAAAATACTCAGGATAACATCTAATTTGTTGTAAGCACAAAATGATTTTGGTTATTATTTTATTAAAACATAGATAACTTAATTGTGTACTCACAGTAAACATTCCATAAAATAATTAGGAATCTTGAAGATTCTTTTTGTTCTCTATAATATTGTTGGTATTTTTCACTTATTTGATGAATATTTCATTTCCTTTCAGATGGGGAAAATTAGAATAGCTAAAAAGAGAATCTTGAAATTCAGGACTCCAGCAAAGCAGATTGCCAAAAGAAAGAAATATAGTCATTTTAAAATTTGGAATGAACTGCCTCTTTCTTTTGGCAAAAACTTTTGGTTTCCAATATCACTGACAGTTTTTGTAAAAGGATAAATTTCACATACTTCCATAAAATCTTCAAATGTTTTACACCTGCATAAAAAGACTTATCATATATAGGAAAACAGTTACTTTCTATAGAGGAGCTGTAGTTTATAGAATGCATTTTACTTTTAATTGTAAATTAGATTTTACTTTGTGCATATTATTGCCCAGTTTTGGGTGCTAACATGTTTGTGGGCACATATATATGCAGGTACATGTCATATAAAAAGTGATTCTAGTAAGAATACTGATTTGTGAGCTGATTGATACTATTAGCTAAAACGGAATACCCCAGAATATATATATTATTGTGTACTGATTTCATAATCTAGGGAAAAGGAAAACGATTCTCACATTTTTGCCTCCTGTACTTTACTTCTGAGCTCAATAGAAATCATTCTTAACACCACATCTGAATAGAGTTCAAATAATCCCAGGGCTGAACTGCTAGTACATTAAATAAGAAAGGTAAGAAATATCTAGGTTCTTCCACATCCCATGTCTTCATATGATGTTTTTATCCTCTAGTAGGTATGGAATCTTATTAGCATAAATTTAAGCAGAAGCAGGGCTATAATTATAATTTATGTGCTTATTGTCTACCTTTTATAGGTCATATAGGAAACAGGACAACACAAATGATGAAATAAGAATTGTGAGGAGACAATGGGAAATAAGCATGCGATAGGTTATGGGATGGAATGAGAAAGAGGGGGAAGATTATTAAGTTACCTAGAGCTAAAAATGAATGAAATGATCTTATAGAAACCAATTAATCAGTAAAATAATCTTACAGTATGATTATTTTCCAGATTTCATATGAAATACTCTGTATAGGCAGATAATGGTATTCCTTGAAGGAATAGATTTAAAATGAAAATCTCAGTATCGGACATAGGATATACTTATCTATGATTTAGTGGCCAAAAAGACACCAGAGTTCTCCAAAATACAACCACCATAATTACCTGGTAAGACTTTATTGCTGAGACATAACACAATTTCCATTTGCAAGAAACAGAGATATCAACCTCAATACAATGAGGAAGATTGCTCCTTGGTGGTTAACTTTCATAGTGCCATAAGGTTGTATGTAGTCTCCTGGAGAAGACAGGACATCAATGGTTTTACCTATCAATAGACCAACCATACTATAATACTAACCTTCCAGGTAAGATACACCTCTTGGTGCAATACTAGCATTACTATTATGTAGTAACCAAGTATATTCTAATTGTGTTTAGGCTGGCTCTACAGAAAAAAACTTCATGGCAGCAATTCTCTATCTGACCTAAATTCTAGGGTCAGAGAGGTCATGGACAATTTGATTTTGCCAAAAGAACATAATGTCAAATTGACTTCCCACCATTTAAGTTCATGTCCATAGATGTGTGCTTCTGTTAAGCTTGGGCAAATAGCTTTCCTTTGCAGTGGGCAACACTGAAAGAAGATTCTTACAAATGTGCTGGGAATAAATGACTGTGAGTAATCAGCCCTACATAATATGTCTTTATCATCACCTCATTGTCAAGGCTCAGGAAAGAGTATGGAATGTGTTGTGGAAAGACTTGAGAGAAACAGAATAGGGCAAAGTGGTTTGAAATGCTGTCTTTTCAACACAAAATGGCCACATGATCATTAACTCACTATTAGTTCTATTATCCTGCAGGAGAGCTACAAGAATTCTAGGCAGCTAAAATTCCATTATAGACAGGGGAGAATCTCATGAATTTCCACCTTGCTAAGGAAGGGAAAATCATTCTCCTTTTGGAATCGGGTCACTGATACTATGCTCCAGTGAACGGCCCCATGCAATACTCAGAACTATTCAGAATTAGCGGGTTGTCCCACACACACATAAAAATACATGTGCTTAGCAGAGGGACCAGCTGAAGGAATAAAGGAGAGCAGAAGGCAGGAACCACGGGCAAATATGGATGTATTTAATTACATGTATTCTCAATGCATTTTTTAAAATGAGAGGAACTCTGGCAATTCAATTGTGAATATGAGTGGTCACTGTACATGATTATGTTTCATTATTTAATTGCACAATTCACAATTATTTGTTGAAGGATCAAAAACCAGAAGTACAGCATTAGGAACATATAGTACTGGAAAATACATCAAAATATATTCTTACTTCAGGATTGACTTATTTTCTTGATAATAAATGCTGAACTTGGGAAACAACAATACTTTTATTTAACACTGTTAATGTTTTATTAATCAGTATATGGCAATTAGCATTTTAGATTAAAATGGAACATTGAAAAATAAATAAGCAAATATATAATGTAACTAATACCAAACACAAAAATCTTTATTCACATGATATTCTCTAATATAATGATTAAATATTCTTTCATTCGTCTAAATAAGTTGTATAAACTTGGAATATTAGCCTTATTTGTAATAGACTACCCATGGCCTTGAAGGATATTTGATGAAACTATGACCCTCCTACAGTGTGTTAATAAATTAACTTTGAATCATGGGGTGCAGCCATGAATAGATGAGCAGAATTAGGCATAGAGGTTCAGTAATAAAGATAGGTAAGATGGACAGGATGGAGAAGGGTGGGACTTAAGATTTGCCTGCTCTTAAATCTGAGACATGTAGAGAGAAGAGGTATTGTCTGTGTCTCTGGTAAGAAAGGGAAGGTCAGCTAGCCATTCCTCTTCTGCTGTTTTAATCTATAGGGTTTTCATCCCAGTATCTGCCTCTTGAGATTTTTATTGTTAATAGAACAAGTTACGGAACACAACCGCACTTGCTATGCATACCTTACCTTCATAGTTCTTTAGAATGTGTCCCTTCTATTCTTCTTAAGCAAACTTTTGGCTTATATCACCTCTTCATTCACTGAAAAGATATGCTACCTTAAATGCCCTTCCCTGATAATGAGATCAACGACTAACTTATCCACCATCATGGAGCCCTCATTTAGTAGCTGATGGAAACAAAATCAAACACCCACAACTAAACACTGAGCCTAACTGGGATCCAATGCAGAGAGGGAGGATAAGACCAGGCTTCAGAAACACATAGATGCAGCTTACCTGAACAAGGAGGAGCTAATCACCCACAGACTGACAGCTGGAATCCACCATGGGACTGACTCAGACCCCCTGAATATGTGTCTCAGCTAGAAGGCCTGAGCAGTCTAAGGGACCTCATACAGTGAAACCAGGATGTATTCCTGGTGCATAAAAGATCTTTGCAGGCACATCCCCCATGGAGGGATACTCCCTTAACCTAGAGACAGGAATGAAGTCCTAGTCCCTACTTAAAATGACTTGACAGATTTAGATGACCCCTCCTGGAGGGAAACACCCTAAGTGTGGAGTGTCATGGGTAGATGGGAGGGGAGGGTGGTCGGGGTGCATGTGAGGATGGGAGAGAGAGAAAGAGGGAGGGAGACAGGCAGGGAGGGAGAGGGAACTAGCATGTATATGCAAAATAAAAATAAAAAAATAAATTATTATATATAAAAAAGAAAAAGACAGGGACACATAAATACAATACTGCCCATCCAAGGCAATTACAGGGTAAGTCCTGTTAGATTGACCACTAACCCAATAGTATTTATGCTGGTGGAGCCTATTAATTAAAAATCTGGAGCAGCTATGTAAAGCTAAATTTCTGTTTGGTCTTGCTCAAAGTCAAACAAACAAGAAATATAGAAGAGGGCAATGAAGAAAAACAACGTGCTGTTAACCACAAACCTGGAGTGCAATGAGTGTAATGCTGTCTCTCTGGGTTTCCGTGGTTGCCATGAATTACTTATAGTGTGATCTGGCAGGATCTGCTGTCTTACCCTGTACTGATACTTTTTTCTACTTTCCCAAGGTCTAGAACAATTACCCTGTTGACAGTGATTCCTACAAGAACTAAGTGAGTATCAATTGCATCATGAACACCATAGACATTTTCTTCATCCTCCAGATGAAACACCTCAGGAACGTGACAGAGTCGGGTCACTGCTGTGATTGATGGTCACTTGCTAAAGGAGGAATCTGCTGAAGGATTTCTTAGTTGGCCCTAGCCATTCAGGTCCACAGCACTGGCTCATAGAGAATGTGCATGCAACTCCACTTGATTGATTTCAAAGTGCATGTGCTTCCCACTGTGAACAACCTGTCAATCACTATGTGCCATGCAAGGGAGAGCTCAGTATAAACTGCATAGTTAATTTGAGAAGGGCCACATCCCATAGGAACTCAAAGTTCTTAACTTATTACAGGTCCCTCATGATGGCTCAACTGGTAAATGTGCTTGCAACAAAGCCTGACTGTCTAGAAGAAGAGAACTGATTCCCTCCCACAAATTGTCCTCTGACTTTCACACATGCAACATGGCATGCACACCCCCCACACAAACACACAGCAAATAAAATGTTTGAAAGTAATATAGAATCCCCTCCACTTTTCTGAGTAAGCACAATAACTAGAATGTAAAAGATCTAAGCATCCAAAATCAATGAGCTAAAGAGGTAGTAGCTTTAACTGTTGCTGTGTTTCATTTAGTGTGATGGCTCTTTGAGGAAGAAAAGAATTGAATGACTATTAGCTCTTCTTAGATAGCAACCATTACAATAAGAATCTTCCTTGTAACATTTGGTATGTTTGATAATGATATTAGTTAAATGTATCAAAGCCTTAATCACAAATGGGGATCAAGTGACAGCAATCTCCAGACATAGTGACACTGCCTCTAATTCTAGCTCCCAGGAACCAACCTGGGCTTCATACTAACATCAAAAATAAACAGAGACTGGGAGCCCAAGTGTTATAAACCACTGAGCCCTTCACCTCTCCAGCCCTCTCCTTAATTTTTGTTGTATAGTTTTAAGACTGCATTTTAATTACAAAATTTCTCTCTTCCCTTTCTTCCCTCTAAACACTCTCATATACCCCTCCTCTTTCTCCTTCAAAATAGTGGCCTCTTTTTTTCATTGTTAGTGTATCCATGTATGTATTTGCATAATAATGTATATAACCTGTTGCATTAAAAAAAATAGAAAAAAAATAAGCAAAGTATTCTAGCCAGTTGGAAAAGCAGGTGCAAGAAGCCTGAATTGTGTAAATATAAGTCTGCTAATATACATTAAAAGGAACAGGGGTATATAGAGAATAAAAGCAGGACTAACGGGGAGTGGCTTTTTTGCATTGCATATGGAATATTATGAGAAAAAGTTTGACTGTGGATGTGAAGTTTGACATGTGTTAACAATTTTCTGATATCTTCCTACAGTGTAAAATCATAAGTTATCACAATGGACTGAAATTTCCAGAAGATGATATTTGGAGAATCAAGATTTGTGTGTCTTGGTTCACATGAATATTTCTTTGAGGAATATAAGATAATTTAACAGGGTATTGTATATAAATTCACTTACAGTTTATTGAGACAAATTTACATTAATGTTATACTTGCAATTTTTCTATTATTAAGTTAAATTATAACTTTATAATTATATATATATAATCATATATAAATTATATGATTGCAAGTAGTACTGAGATTTCATTTGATACATGTTTAAATATATCTGAATTGTCAACTTAATGTAATTTAATGACAGCTTTGTTAATTAAAAGATTTTTGATCCACACATTAATGCAGACATAGGTGATTCATGTTGAAAAACAAAATTCTCTGAGCTCATCCAAATGTTTGTAGTACAAATTTAATCATTTTGAAGAGCCCTGGGACGGTCCATATAAAACAGAAAGCTAATAAAAACAAATGTTCCAATTAAACTCTTTTTTAGGTTTTATCAGTAAATGCCTCCTTATACATTTAGTGGCAATATAAGTAACCATTGGAAAAGCAATTTTTCTGTCTATCAAATGTTTAAGACATTGAATGCACTTTATCATGTAAATGTTGGATTAAATAGTTTAAAGATCTCTTTCTTAAGTTGGACATGATTATGTTATATTTAACATTTATGAATATAATTCTCAACCTTGTAGGGGCCCATGATGACTTTGTGTATCAGTCTGGATGAGCAAATTTTAAATATGAGATAAAATCATTAGTTATTTTTTTCGGTGTTTAGTGCATTTTGTTGTGTCATCTGTCCCTATGGATCAGGTATTCAGTTGGAAAATATATTGCTTAGCAATAAGCATTTTAGGCAAATAGACTGTTATTAAAGCAAATATATTTATGTTTATAATGTGATAGACCATGAAGTTAACTGAGTTTTTTTATTCTTTTACATGAATTAATGGAATCACAATGTTATCACTTGAAAATTATTGCTATTTTGAATTGCTTTATTTCATCTTTGTTATCCCTTTTGTTATTTAAAGAAATATAGACAGGAGATAAGTTAAATCCTTTAATCCCAAAGAGAAATTTGGGTGAGCTCTCTTATATGACCGATAGTATTTATCTATTTTATTCTGTGGATAAACAATTTCTCATTACCAGCAGGACTAAGCAATAAGCATTCTAGGAATTGAAGTTTGATCATCATTCTTGGATAACCCATGAGAAAGAAAAAAATACAGGTATGAACAAACCTTTAGACAATGGATTATTGATTTTATTCTTTTAAAAGAAATATCTCATAGAAAAAAATATTCTATTTGTGGTTATTTGCCATCTTAGCTATATAGTGTTCTTCCTTAATATGCTCTGAAAAACTGAAGTGCCAGACCTCTACCTCAGTCCGTTGAAATATTCAGAATGAAATGTCTCCCATTTGGTATTATTAGACATTCCAGTTGCAACCAACTTCATGTTTCAAGAGAGATAAATCAGTATTTGATCTCACATGAAATACCTATTAGATAAAACTCAGTTTCTCAGTTTTTTCCATTCATAAGTTAATTACATTAAAATTACTATGAACAACAGGCAAAAATGTGTGTAACCTTCAAATGGTTTTCATATTTGAATTTAAATTCTCTCTTCCAAATTATCTTTTGTGTATTTGAATTTGTGTTACTAATGATAATCCAGCCACATTGAACTTCTTAGAAGAGAAAGTAGGAGGTACCTTGAACAAATTGGTATAGGACACAGCTTCATGAACATAACTCCAGGGGCACAGACACTGAAAGAAACAATTAATAAATGGGACCTCTTCAAACTTAGAAGCTTCTGTAAGGCAAAGGACACAGTAGACAAGACCAAACGGCAGCCCACAGACTGGGAAAAGATTTTCACTAATCCTATATCCGACAAAGGGCTGATCTCCAAAATATACAAGGAACTCAAGAAACTAGTCAACGAAACACCAAATAACCCTATTAAAAAATGGGGTACAGTATTGAAGAAAGAATTCTCAATATAGAAAATCAAAATGCTGGAAGACACTTATGAAAGTGCTCAACATGCTTAGCTATCAGGGAAATGCAAATCAAAACAACTTTGAGATACCATCTTACCCCTGCCAGAATGCCTAAAATCAGAAACACGAATGATGACTTATGTTGGAGAGGATGTGGAGAAAGGGGAATATTCCTCCACTGCTGGTGGGAGTGCAAACTCACACAGCCATTTTTGGAGATCAGTACGGTGGTTCCTCAGGAAAATGGGAATTAGTTTACCACAGGACCCGGCAACCCCCCTGTTAGGCATATACCCAAAGGATTCACATCCATGCAACAAAGACATCTATTCAACTATGTTCTTAGCAGCACTATTTGTAATAGCAAGAACCGTGAAGCAACCTAGATGCCCCTCAATTGAAGAATGGATAATGAAGATGTAGCACATCTACATAATGGAATACTACTCTGCAGAAAAAAAAAAATAATGTTATCTTAAAAGCACAGGCAAGTGGATGGCACTTGAAGAAACCATACTAAATGAGGTAACCCAGTCACAAAAAGAGGAACACAGTATGTACTCACTCATATATGGATTTTAGACCTAGAGCAAAGGATCACCAGCCTATAATTCACATCACCAGAGGAACTAGGATACAAGGTGTATTCTAAGAGATTCATATAAATTCCCTCACAGAACTGGGAAGGGACAAGTCCCCCAGAGCTCATGTGAAGTGGGGGGGGGCAGCGAATGGAGAGAGAAGTAGGAGAAAATGAGGGGGAAGAAAGGAAAACATGTGAGAACAGGAGGATTGAGCCTGGTTAGGAATAGAAGATATGAAAGAGAGAGAGAGAGAGACAGAGACACAGAGAGAGAACAAAGAGAGGGAGCCAATATTGGTTTGAAGATAAAATTGAACACAAAGAAAGGTCTAGAGTACTATAAGACTGCTCCTGACTAACAATCTCAGCTTCCGTGGAAGGCTATCATAAATGCCCTTCCTGGATAGTGAGATCAACAACTAACTTCAACATGGAGCACTCAACTAATGCCTGTTGAAAACAGCATCAAACACCCATACATAAACACTGAGTCGAACTAGAACCCAGATGTAGATGGAGAGGACAAGACCATGCAGGAGAAAGACGTATAGACAGCTTTCCAGAACAAGGAGGAGCTAACGGCCAATAGACTGATAGCTGGGAAGCCAGCATGGGACTGACTCAGGCCCCCCTGAATATGGGTCTCAGCCAGAAGGACTGAACAGTCTAAGGGACCTCAGACAGTGGAGCCAGGATGTATCCCTGGTGCACAAAAGGACTTTGCGAACATATCCCCCATGGAGGGTAACTGCCCTAGTCCCTACTTCACATGACCTGTCAGATCTACATGAAACCAACTAGATGGCATTCCCCTACATATGGAATTGGGGTGGGGGGATGGGAGGGGAGGGTGGTTAGAGTGCATGTGAGAGGGCAGAGAGGGTAAAAGGGAGGGAAGGAGAGAGGGAGGGAGGGAGGGAGGCAAGGAGAGGGGACTGGGATCGACATGTAAAATAATAAATTCAATTAAAAAAATGCTTTGACTCCAAAATTTAAGTTGAAGGACAAGTTACTGGGGAAAAGGATTTCTATTTTTGTTTCCACAGAAAATGAAAAGATGTGGATTCCTTCCAGACTAATGTGGTTTGATCAAGCCAGACTGCCTGAAACAGAGTACCAGGTGATCCTACATTCAAAACAGGACAAAGCAGCCTTACAGACTACAGCCAGGATTTCTGAATCTTCTTGGAATCCCCCATGACAGTGCCCCTTACCAGCAGGAAGTAGTTTGGAAAGAACGATGCCCAAATTCCCAAATATTGTGTATAAATGTTTGTTACCATTTAATTGGACTTTGTTATATAAAATAAAATAAAATAATAAAATAATTAAAAAAGTGAGGAAATGTTTCAGATAAAATATATTCTTTATCTTAAGGCCAAATTTAATTAAGAAAACATACATGTCAATACAATATTGATTTTCTAAATACTAGGTTTTTAATGTGTTCAGATACTCATTTGCAAATTTTGTGATATATCTTGTAATTATTTATTCAAACACTTAATTCCATTCTCTGATAATGAAATAAGATATTTCTTTTTTTTTAATTTTTTTTAAAGTTTTTCTTATTTTATATATTGACCCCAGTTCACTTTTCCTCCCTCCCATGCTACATGATCCACCTTCCATCCCACCCCTGCAGTACTCCACAGGGAGGGTGATGCCTTCCAGCAGGGATCATAAAAATCTGTCAAGTCATTTGGAGTAGGGTCTAGGACCTCCTCCCTGCATCTAGGCTAAGGGAGTATCCCTCCATGGGGAATTTGCTCCCAAAGTCCTTCCGTGCACCAGGCATACATCCTGGTTCCACTGTCAGATATCCCTTAGACTGCCCAGGCCTTCTAATGACATTTCTTTTTTTTTTTTTCAATTGCAATTAAAACATGCTTTGTTCTGCAACATTATCATTGACTTAAATGAAAAATATAGGTATGAACTATGGATCTATAGAACTTTAATGGCAGTCATCAATCTCATTATAGGATTGATGAATACCTTAAATGCTATCCTAGAGCTTTCACCCAGTAGTTGAAGCATAAGTAAAGATCCACATCTAAGCACTGAGCTGAACTGGAATCCAGCTGTAGAGAGGGAGGATGGAGGAGAGCAATGGGATCAAGACCATGTGGGGGAAAAAAAACAAGAAAGAACTGAAATGAGCAAGTGGGAGTACGCAGACCCTAGTCAGAGAGCTGGACTGAACCAGAGCTCCTGTACATGCGTGTGAGTTGGGGAGCCTGGACGGTTTATGGGGACTTTGGCAGTGGAACCAGTATTTACCGCTAGTGCATGAATGGATTTTGGGAGCCCATTTTATATGGAGGGAAACTCTCAGACCCTACATACACAGAGGAGGGCCTAGGTCCTGCCCCACATGATGTGACAGACTTTGATTATCCTCCATGGGGGGACTCATACTCCATGGGGAGTGGATAAGGAGTGGGACACAGGTTTAGTGTGTTGCATGGAAGGACAGGGGGAAAAGGAATTGAGATTGGTATGTAAAATATGATTGCTTTTAATTTATATAAAATTTATAAAATAAAAGAATTTTAGTTGTTCAAGCTTATGAACATTTTGCTCATTTCCTCATAGCTGAGATTTACTGAAATAAAATACAAAAAGTGAAAACTATTTTATCAGCTACATTTTTTTTTCAACAATGTCAAAAATTTCTTTTGATCAAATATCTTGACATGCAATGCAAAAAAGTGTTGGGAATTTGACGTCTAGTACTGGAACCCCCTGGTTGTATTTATTACTTTCAAATTAATATATAGATATTATAATTTTAATTCAAATTAAATTGTTTTGACTATGTAGAGCAAGATAAAATTATTAACACATCAACTGATAAGAGATTCCTAGTTATCTAGACCTGGATATTATTCAAATATCTATAGCACTTTGTGGATTAGAATACAATCCATATTGAAAAACAAACTTAGTTCACATTATTAGATTAGTCATTATTTAAATTCCTCAAATGCTATAGAAGAATCCATTGCTTAAATACAAGATCCATTTTACTTTTACAAATCATCTCTTAGAAATTAAATATATATATACATATATATATATATATATATATATATATATATATATAATCAATACTCCAATACTACATGGTGTTTTGTAGGCCTCTTTGGTATCTAGATGGATGAATAAAGAAAGTTATACTAATTATTTCAGACATCCAAACAATTGAAATAGATAATAAAAACAAAAGTAGCTTCATTTTCTTAAGATTTGCTACAAAATGTCCCAATAATACTGTTTTTATGGCATGTGAACATAAAATAATAAAGAAGAGAGAACAGCAAAAGAAGATGCTTTTCTCCTTTTCTATCTCTCACACAATTGTGACCTATTTCACTTCTGTTAAATATTAGTTACCATATCTATTTATTTTCATTTCTATTGTGACAAGAATATTTTAATGGGAAACAGGAAGTGGCTATTAATATCTTAATGTTAACATAATCAACTCTCCACACCATTAAAATATCTCTCCATAGCTTTATACTTAAAGAATTTATATATTTTCATCAATGCAGAATATCTTTTAGTTTATTCATATATTACTTCATATAATAAGTTCCATGTCATAATTTTTTAAAGTTTTGTTAATTTTCTTTTTATGGATATATTAAAGGATATTAGGTTTCTCTTTTCTGACAACCTTAGATGCCATCCTAGAGCCTTTATCTAGTAAGTGATGGAATCAGAAGCAGACACTCATAACTAAACACTAGCTAAACTCCTGGAATCCAGTTACAGAGAGGGAGGAATAATAAGCAAAAGGGTCAAGACCAGGCTTGAGAAACCCACAAAATCAGCTGATCTGAACAATAGAAACTCATGCACCACAGTCTGATAGCTGGGAAACTAGCATAGGACTGATGCAGACCCCCTGAATATGGGTGTTAGTTAGGAGGACTGGGCCTCCAGTAATGGATCGGCATTTATCCATAGTATACAAATGGACATTGGGAACCCATCCCACATAGAGGGATATGTTCTCAGCCTAGCCACATAGGGGAGGACCTAGATCCTGCCCCAAATGGTATGACAGACTTTGAAGACTCCCCATGGAAGGCCTCTCCCTTCCTGGGGAGCTAAAAGAAGATGGGCTGGGGTTTAGTTGAGGTGATAATGGACAATAGGAGGGTGAGGGAAATGGAATTGTCATATAAAAAAACTTGTTTCAATTTTAAATAAAAAAAAAGAAAAAATAAAGAAAGTTAAAGACTATTTTACATAGACTAAAAAAGGGATCTTAGCATGCCACTAGGTAGTCATATATTCTTCTTTAATTCAATTGCACTAAAATGGTAGTGAATAATCAAGAGTATCTATGCAATTTGTCTAGTCATAGATAAGAGAACTCTTTAAAACATTTTCAGAATAAAAGTTAAAAATAGTAAAGGTTATTCCATTCAGTACCCTTGCTCTAGATATGTGTATGATAAGAATATTAATCATATTTCACTGGATTTCTATATTACTTATCAGGTTCTCTAAAGTTCCATTACTCATCTACTCTACTCTCTGCTGTTAGTAATGGAAAAGGTCTTTAAAATTTAAATTGTTAACACCAGAATTTCTAAATTCCTTTCCTAAAGAGTTGTGTTGAATGTACTGTAAACAAATGAGATAGGGACCATAAATCTACTAATATAGCCCTCTCTTTTGCTTATGAAAGTTTGATATAACTCAAATTTCACTTCAATTTCAACTCACTAAAGATTTAATTAAGGAAATAGTTCCATTAGTATTACACTTATCACTAGAGTGTGATATAATTTGCTTTTAATGATAAATTTTAATGTTTCTCTTAAAAATTAGCCCTGGGCTGGATGTTTGTAGTACATGCCTTTAATCCCAGCACTCAGGAGGAAGAGACAGGCAGATCTGGCAGATCTCTGTAAATTCGAGTTCGAGTCCAGCCTTGTCTACAGAGTGAGTGCCAGGACAGGCTCAAAAGAACATAAGAGACCCTGTGGAAATTGTCTTGAAAAACCAAACAAAAGAAAATCCCTGGAAAAAGTGATCTCCAGCTAATAGAGTGGTGATGTTACTTTGATGTTACTGTGCCTATATAAAGTGATTACAACTCTTCTACTTTTAGTAGCAATTGGACTAATAATGGCTATAACAAAAAGTTCAGAATTTAGATTCTATAATTACAATTTACAATTAAATATACTCTCAGTAGGACTAGTCATTCCATTATAAAAATATGATGGTAACCACAAAGATACAAAGACAGAAGAAAATAAAATTGGCACTTGCTCAAATATTGTTAACAAATCAGTACAAAAGGACCAAGACGATTATTTTCTTTGATAACTCAAGTTATATTTTTTTCTTTGAATTTTTTAAAGAAGTAAATTGTTATGCAAAGACCCCTTCTGGAAGATATCACCCTACATAAAGAGTGTGGGTGGTAGGAGCAGAAGGAGAGAGGGAAAGAGGGAGGGAAGGAAATGTACTGGGATTGATAAGTAAAATAAAAATAAAAAATAATAAATAAAGATGCTAAAAGTATGGGGCAAAATGTTACTAATAGGCCAACAGCTTTATATCTTAAAAAAAAAATAAGGTAGGCTTGAGACCATTCATTTCAGTAGTAAAATTTTCTAAATGAGCCGATTCTTAGAAAGACCTTAAAACAAGTCAGAGTAATAGATGAATTAACAGGTTGAAAATAGAATCTGTGTTACCATCCTCCTGATGTCAAAATGAAGTAAAATGAAAGTTAATTGTAATTGGTTTGTAAATGTCAATTTGTAGATAGAAAAATTCTTCCCAGGGCCTTAGTTATTTGTTCTTTTTGATATCCAAATTTAATTCTAATGTTATTTTGCTGTTGTTGTTCAACTCACAATTCCACTGGTAAATAAGGGTGACTCCATACCAAATTGCATACATTAAATAGAAATAACATTTTACAATAATGTAAAAAGTTATCAAAATAAGCATATTTTATCACTGAGATTTTGTCATTATCATGATTATTATTTCTTTAAAAGAATATCTTCACATTGTTATTCACAAGGAAAAGATGACAAGGTATGCTCATAATATAGCCAATTGTTTCTGGACTGGCAAAGAAAACAATCTGCTTGAAAATTAGAAAATGAAAGAATGTATATGCCCCCCAGGGATCATGTACTATGTATATATTGGAGAGAAATCAAGATGTAAAGTTAATTGGCAGGTTCACAATAGAATGCATTTTAAAGGATAAAATCTTTTTAGAGCTGTGAGCAAAAATGTGTAAATTATTAAGTAATTTTACATTAGATGTACTTATTTTGCATATGTTAACATTTAATCACACTAGAACCAGCTCATGAAATTGCTTATGAAAACTTCTACTGATACTGTTTTTAAAGGGCAATTCCACTAAAAAGGAAAGCTCTGGGCTTAAAACACCAGTTAAGGCCTAAGTTTACCATATAAGAAATGTGTGAAAACCTTCAATGCTTCAATAACTTTTAATTTACAAATCAAGCAAATAAAAATATATATGATTTGCCAGGTTCTCAAGGGACCTGACAGATATGAAATGAAAACAATTCTGTGCAGATAACCTGGTACTGTCATGCATAACCTAAAACACCAATACTTGGTTAATTAAACCTATAAAGTTTTCAGAGAAAGTATTATATAGGATGTGAAAGAATTATATTAATATTCCTTTAGATTCACTGAATACAGAATTTTAAGTGCGTTATTCTGAAATATGTTATTCTGCCTTTTGTGAATTGCAAGTCAAGCAAAAAATTCTTATGAAAATAATTTATATAATTTCTTGAATATGTTGAATAATAAATTATAACATATATCTAGATACTGTCTTATCACAGTAGCAAGAAAATAACAGACAACTGAAATATGACTTAGATGAAATCCTCAGCCTTTGGATTACCATATAGAAGTTTTAATAAACCCACTGATAAGACATCTACTCTTAAAAGCATAAGAAGTTCATAAAGAGAAAGAATTGTCATAACTAAGACTTTATTTACCACATGGGACACTAATCAGTGACAGTTTGTATGAATCATATTTCTCATTATATTTGATTGACCTTGAATTTCTTATCTTCAAGTTATTATCACAGTTCTCCTTAAAGCAATGAATATTTCAACATCCATTTTCCACATAGTATTAACTTTGTCATGGAATATTATGGGATTAAAAAATTATAAGGCATATAATTTCCTTTCTGTAGCTACAAGTTGGTGTGATGTATCTTCTGAATAAAATGTGAATCTTCATCTAAAAACCTTTATTACACTGATTTACAAAGTCAGAGAAATCAAAAGGTATATTATCATTTTAAGTGGAAAAAGACCTAAGTTGTCATTATGAAAGCAGTAGTGAGGGGTAAATATAGGTTCTTCCGCATGCCAGGAAAGTACTCTACCTCAGAGCCACAATCTACACAAAAGATCTACTTTCATCTAGAGTTCCAATTTTATGAGAGTACAGGGAACAATCAAATATAACTGGAGTATATATCTAAGATAATAGAAACTGAGTACCATAAGAACACCTATTTTAAAATATCATTAATGAATCTACTCTGCAAATGGATAGACTATGGCTCTTATCCTGTTTTTGAACTGCACATTTTCATTATGCTTTTCCTCTCTGTTCCAATGGAGAAAGGGAAACACATAAATAAATATCAATGCATCAATAGTGAAGGATTCATTCTTTTACTGAAAACTTAGCCCACTAGATCCAGTACAGCTAAAATCTGGGAGAGGAGAGTGGGTAGTTATTTATAGACATGGTGAAGAGGAGTTAGAGGAATCAGTGCCCAGATATTCATTCATCAAAAGAGAAGAAACATTTCCAATAAAACAAATCTGACAAAGTAATACAGAAGGAATTGCTTTATTGAGTTCATGTATTCATCAAGAGAAATAATAGTCATCAAATTAGATGGGGACTATGTTCTTATGGTAGTTTCAGTAAGAAATATGTACCTTAAGTGCATGATGTAAACGTGCTCTCTAGTTGCTGGGGCTGTTTGTAGACATTTGAGGACCTTTAAGTGGTGGAGACTTAAGGGAGAAAATAGACTGTGGGTGATGAGCTTTCAGTGTTTATGGCTTGACACCTCTTCTTTCCCTCTTTGTCTGCCTATGTCTGTCTGTCTTTATCTCAGCCCACCCCTTCCTATCTGTCTCTATGCTTTCTTCATGAAAATTAAATGTGATCCCAGTTTTCTGTTCCTAAAGCCAAGCCATTTCTTCTCCTCTATGATAGAATCCAGCTTCATGAAACAATAAACTAAAAGAAATATTTTTCCTCAGGTTGCTTCTGGTCATGGTGTTTTACCACAGCAATAGAAGAGTAACCACTACAGAAAATTAGTTACTATCATGATATAGATTTTTTGCTCATTTCAGAGGTTTAAGAGGGGAACAAGACAAGATTTCTTCTATTAGCAATTGTGTTAGTGGCAATTGGTGGTGTATTTTGCCAAAAAATATGGCTGCTTTCTGCTCATATTGTAATAAATGTGTTGAGGGTAAATTAATAATCAATAGACTAATTTCTTTGTAAGAGGAAAGTATTATGGACAGTATAACACTGAGTCCATAATACAGTTATTATTAATTATTTATATGCAAATCTACAGTGAAAGAAAACAAGAAATGTTCTGTTTAAAGAATAAAGGGGCCCTAGGAAACTTAAGGTTGTCCCTAAGGCATGTGGTAAAAATAAAGGCTGTAGTTGTTAGATATCTCTATTGAATAAAAGCCTCCTACTCTGCATGGGATCAATGGGTAATGTTACCCATGGCAAGACTCCACCCATCAAAGCCTTGAACTTGCCCTATATGGCATTTCAAACTCTTAAAAGGTAACAGAATATAAATATGCTATTAATGTGTTTCAAAGGGATGAAAGGGCATCCCACGCTGTCACTAGAATTTGGCTGTATTGTTTTCTCTGTTTGGCATTAAAGGCATAAAATATGTAACATATAAGCAAAATGAAGAGTCTTCCTCCATGCTTTCAGTGAGCAATGGGGCCAAGCAATCTGTGACAGAGCTGGAGTCACCAAGAAGAGACTGAGAGGCTATGGCATGATTCTGGGATTGTGAAGCCTGTGTTTCAGTAGAGGACCCGAGATGATAAAGATGTAAAAGCTGTGAAACTTCTGGCAGTGAGAAGTACATACAGGCAATAGAACCATCTGAAGGAATAGATGTATGTTTCAGGTAGTTAAGATGGAAGGTTTGAACCATCTGAACTCTTTAAAACTAAAACTTCAAGTATCAGTCATGGAGCTAGAGGATTTAGTGTTTAACTTACTCTACTTTGCTTTTGCTTTGATCTAATATTTCTTCACTAACTCCCATACCTTCATTTTGGAATTGGAATACTTATACTATGAAATCATATATTGAAAGCGTTAGGTCTCAAACCCAGGACAAAGGTGCTTATTAACATATCAAGGTTGACACTGACCACCAGGTCATCCTAGGATCCCTCAGTTTCTATAACAGGGTACTCTTGACTGGCATACCCCTCCTCCTACTCTAGACTTCTTAAGCCCAGGGCTGGACCTTCCCATCCTTCAGCTTCTCTGATTACTATATAACACAGCCATTTTTGTTATGCAGCCCATTTGGCTCCTTTGTCCCTTTTGGCCATTTGGTCCCTTTGTGTCTTGGCTTTCTGGACTCTTGGATGCTGCCCCCCCCAACCTCACCTAACATTGCCCAGCTCAGTTGGCTCATCATGTCCACTACAGACTATCTCAGATGTCTCTACCTCTGCTTTCTTTTCTTCCGTTTATCCATAATTTAAAATCTCAACCTGTTAGGAGTGCCCATGTCCTCCTTTTAGTTCTTTTTTTTCATTCATCAGGTAGCATAACTGCATGAATGGCCTAAATAATTACCCTCCAAGGGAATTTACCACTTTAAACCAAGATGTTGATCTGACTTTTCTAAGATATGTACATACTGATCAATTGTTTCTGGTGACTTTTCCCATCTACCACATTCTACTCCAAACATTAGAGTCTGATTCTAAAGATGCTTTCTCCTCTTTGTGTCTTCCACACCCAGGCACCCACCTGGGTGCTCTTCTGTATTCTCCTTGCTCTGGCTTGCTGCTAAATTTCATAAAAGCTTTAAGTAACCATCAGAGAGCTTTCTTAGTTTCTTCACCCATAGGAGTTGCCTGTTATCTTGTAAATTCCTTAAGTCTTTCTGGGTCACTATCATGTTTCTTAGCTCCTTCCTACAGTCCCTCAGCCTCTGATCTCAGATATATCCTAATGTTTCTTCTCCCAGAGCTGCCTGTTCTGTTTTCCTGAGGCCCTCCTCTCAATTCCCTCTTGCAGTTCTGCAGTTTCTCTGGGCCCTTCTGGTTCACCTATGCTCTCCCTTTGATTCATTTTGGAGCTTATAAGAACCCCCAACCCCAGAAGTATTTCATTTTGAGACCCTTCCTCTCTTCCTCCACAGACTCAGGTTTTATTGCATCCTTATTCTGGTACTAAAAAGAGCTTGGCCTCAGTCCAGCTAAAGGGCAAATGATTGGCAAAATAGATTTTCAAATCCCCTTATACAGTAATAACTTCTCTCTCTCTCTCTCTCACACACACACACACACACACACACACACACCTAATTTCTCATATATAAACTTATGATCTATACTTCCTAAAAATCTCTTATCTCTAAATTTTCTCTAATTCCTATTCTTAAAACACTGAGGCTCACACCAAACATTAGGCAGAGCTAGGGGGACTCCTGAAATGGGGCCAGGGATTGAAGGAGTCACTGGGGTTGGGGATACCATGATAACATGGCCCACAGAATCAACTAAGTAAGTCTCATGGGGGATCACACAGACTGAGGGGACAATCAGAGAGAATGTATGGGTCTGAGCTAGGTTATTACAATATATATTTTATGATTGTGTAGATTGGTGTTCTTGTGGAACTCCTAACAATGGGAATGGGGTAAGTATCTGACTCTTTTGTCTGCTCTTGGGACCATTTTCTTTCTACTCAGTTGCCTCATATCACCTTGATATGGATGTATGTATCTAGTATTATTGTATTTTGTTATACTGTGTTAAATTGATATCCCTGGGAGTCCTGCTCTTTTCTAAAGGGAGATGGAAGAAGAGTGGATCTGAAGAAAAGTAGACTTATAAGGCAATTGGGAGGAGTGGAGGGAGGGGAAACTGTGTTCAAGATATAATGTAGGAAAGAAGAATAAGTAACCCTCCAAAACATAGTAAAAGGCTAAAATTTATACACACATAATCTCAATTTCCTACCACATATGATATATGTGATTTAACTCTTATTTTAGAATATAATATATATATATATATATTATATATATAAAACTTGGGTTCAACTCTGTTTTAGGAAAATAGATGTTTTTCAGTAATAGTCACTTGGCTGTCAGCCATCTTAAATAAGGATAAAAGGTACATGCCATGCACTTCATTACCATTTTATGATGATCACATGGTATAAACCTAGTAAGTCTACCTTATAAAACCTCTTAGTCCTACTGAGCCCTTGGTTTATTGTTGCATTTCCTTTCAGACTAAAAAAGAAGTAGCAGTTCTCCAAAATATCTTGCATTAGGATAGACTTTTATATGATGATAAATTCCTAGTATTATAAAAGTCTACTCAGATTAAAAAGGCTGACTCATATAATCACATCTAACAACTTAGATCTTTGCTAACTATATGCAGCACCAGACTTCTAGAAAATTTAAATAAGGAACATCATGTGTTTGATGAATAAGCTAAGTTTGATAAATGAAGTTTATAAATTCTTAAGGTTTACTCAAGTTAATAGTAACTGATTTGAGTATGTACATAGCCTCTTTCCCTTTGATAATTTTGTTAAGATTTAGATATTTATATATTCTCTTTATATTTTGATACTTTGTTAAGCTTTAACTATTTCAATATACTAAGTCATGCAAAAAACAGTAATATTCATTAATGATACACTATGAAAGAACCAGAAAAGTCAAATTCTTAATTTCTCTGTGGACTGTGCTTGTGATTTAAAGTTTTATTTTGATGCTAAAGAATATTCAATTAAATTTTCATCTCAAATATTAAGGTTGAAACTTAACATGGATAAAGTTATAAAATCCCAAAGTAAGGTCAGCTTCCTCAAGTTCCTTCTCCATATAAAAACTGACAGACTTTCTTGTTCTAGCAACTGAAGACAATTCTGTTTTGTGTGGTAGCTGAAGATTTAGTGCTGTCCTGTATGCTAGCCAAAGACTAAACACTGGCCCCAGTGAAGCCATCAAGACCATGAAATACTAGGGTAACCATCCGGGTAGCAGTACATCTCTACTATTTAACTGGTACATAGACCATTTGGATACTTCCTGATATAATTTATCTTTCTCAGTTCATGACTAGGTTGAGTCTGACAAGTTTAACAGCAGCATGCATACCAGCTCTTTCCATGGGTTGCATATAGAACAATTTTTTCTCTTTATAAGCTTGAAAAAACCCCTTAGGCTCATTTATTTAAATACTTGGTTCCCAGTTAAGGGTGTGTTGTGGGATGTTTGATCACCATATAAAGATGTGTTGCTGTTTTACTCTGATTGGTTTAATAAAGAGATGAACAACCAATAGCTAGACAAGAAAGAATGGGTAGGGCTTCCAGGAAGAGATAGGAATTCTAGGAGGAAATTCCCAGCCAGACATGGAGGGAAGTCAGATATACAGTATGGAGGACAAGTAACCAGAAATGAGGAAGTTAATTTAAGTTTTAAGAGCTAGTTGGGGTAAAGGCAAAGCTAAGGCCAAGCTTTAATAATTAATAAGAAGTCTCCATGTCATTATTTTGGAGCTGACATTCCAAGCAGAGTTGATCCTGAGCTAAACAGTGTGGGAAGGCTCTGCTGTTAGTGGAGATGTGAGTGAGCCAGCCCAAAATTGTGTACATGGAAGATTTGTCCTCATTATGCATCTGTTGTGTGGTAGAATTGGCCGGGGAAAGCTGCCTTCCTTGCCCCATCCACCAATCAATATCAAGCAGGTGGTAGAGCTGACACTGTGGCTAAAAGAGAGGCATTTATGACCCAAACCAGCTCCAAAACTAGAGAGAGCAAGGCCTGAACTTCACCAGGGCAACACAATAGTATCAAACCTGTTAACTCAGGTGTGGATGAGCCAGGCCTGAAAGTAAGAGCATGAGGACCTCTTCCCATTTCTCATCTGTCTTGTGTCAGCATGGGCTATGGCAGGTGGGAAAGCTGGACCTGTGGTCATAATGATGGGAAAGCTGTCTATTACCCCCACCACCTACAAAACCCAAATAGCTGGCCCAATACGACACCAGGGCAACATAAAAGAGTCAACCCTGTTAGTGGAGGTGTGGGCTAGCTAGCCCTGAAATTGTGAGCATGGGAGGAATGTCCAATACTACCCATCTGTCTTATACCAGCATGGGTAGGAAGAGCTGACCCCCCATACCCAACAATACCTGTGGGGCAAGTGGAAGAGCAGACCCTGTAGTCAGAAGTGTGGAGAGATCTTTCCCTAAAAGTTTCAACACTTGGGAGAGCAGGCCCTACATCTCACCAGGTCAGCACAGGTGTGTGATAAACATCTCCAAAGACGTGAGCATGGGAGAGTTTTCCTCATTTCTAATCTGTCTTATGACAGCATGGCCTGTGGCAGATGGTAGATCTGAGCCTGTGATCATAAGAATGAGAGATCTATCCATGACCCCTACCAGCTGCAACACTCAGGCTAGCAGGCCCTATACCTTGCCAGAGAAGCACAATAGTTCCAATCTTGGTGGTGGTGGTGTGAGCAAGCCAGCCTCAAATATGTAAGAATAGGAGAGCTTTCTCCCTTACTTATGGTGGCATGCACAGGGGAGAGTTGCCCTCCTCCCCCACACCAATCAATACCAGGGGCGAGGAGAAAATCTGGCTCTGTGGTGATAAGAGTAGGAGAACTATCCCCAATTCCCACCAGCTGGAAAATGCAGGAGAGCAGGCACTTAACCTCACAATGGCAGCACAAAAATGTGAACCCTGTTAGTGCAGGTGCAATTAAGACATCCCCAAAGTTGGAAGCATGGAGAGTTTGTCTACATTTCATATCTGTTGGATCAACTCTACAGCTATATAAGCCCAAAACTAGGGTTATTACTTGGTCTACCCCATTATCCTCAAAATCTATGATATGCTGGACACATGAAAGGACCTGACCTGCAGACTCATAGCTCAAAAACATGATATCCAGGAAGATAGGTTAATAGAAACTAGAGGCTTTAAACCAAACCAATGAATGATTCTTTGCAATGAACACTTGAAAGTAACTATAATTGGATGAAAGGTTTGGGTACCCAGTGTGACTCACTGTGTCACACTGCAGCTTTCATGATGAGATTTTTAAGTTTTACCTTTTTATTTTCTTTTATTTTTTTTCTTTATTCTTTTAAATCTTGTTTTATTTGGGGGCTAAGGGGGCAGATGGTGGATGCAAAGGGATAGAGAAAAAAATGGGTTCAAGATAATGATGTAAAAGACATACAGAATAAATAAATTAATAACATACATTTATATAAGGTGTGTGTGTGTATGTGTGTGTGTGTGTGTGTGCATGTTCATGTAGACACATGCATGTACACATGAGTACGCATTCTAAAACATGTAGAGGTCTGCGCACAACATATCATAGTGTGTTGTCTCCTACCATGTAGGTACTGGGGCTTGAATCCAGGTCCTTAGGTTTGGCAGCAAATGTTTAAATATTGTACCATCTCACCCAAGGGTAACACTTTCTGAACTTATTTGTGGTTGCTTATATCTATTCTGATAAATGGTGTTTTATATATGAAATAATTAATAGTATATTTTTATTGATAATAAATTTCCCAATAAAATGTTATCTTTTCAGTCATTTCTGAGATTTTTTCAGAAAGTAACCTATCACTAACACCAATTTCGGGTGTCATTTGAGAAATAATTTAATATTTCAAAGATCATTTAATTGTAATTTTCTATTATTCTTCAGCTTCCCCACAAGTATCAATTTCAGTTATATTTAAGAACCCATTAAATTTGTTTCTCAAACTTCTATAAGTGTGGTACTACCTCAGCAAATGAATAGCAGTCTATTTCACAAAATTGTACAGTATTAAAGTGTCTCATTAGGTACTACAAAAGCAGAGGTCAAGAAATAATTATTAAGCTGGGCAGCAGTTGCACATGCTTTTAATCCCAGCACTTGGGAAGAAGAAGTAGGGGGAACTCTGTGAGTTCAAGACCAGCCTGGTCGACAAGAGCTAGTTCCAGGACAAGCTCCAAAGCTATACAGAGAAACACTGACTTTAAAAAATAAAAAAAAAAAAAAAAAAAGAAAGAGATCATTACTAAATTTAGGTGTCCAAAAGATATGGATTTGTTGCTTCAGTGACAAAGATGTAAGTTTAAGGGTAATATAATAAAAATATAAATGTTACAATTCTGTCTGCCAGTTAATGAAGCCAAACATGAATAACCATCAAATTGAAGACCTCCCCGAATAAAAAATTCTAACAGAAAAAGTGCATGTTTTACATTCTGATTTAAATAATAAAGCATATTGCCTTTTAGAAAGCATATGGACAAAATTTGCAAAAGTAATTAATTATAATTGGGCTATCTATCAATTCTTTGTATAGAATGATTATCTATTTTTATTTATTTATAAGTGCTCTTCAATATAGTATGCTCCAAGCATAAGTTATAGATAATGAAAAGATTTTGTTTGTTTTTGTTTTCTTCCTTGCCCTCACAGCTTTACACTTCAGTTTTAAAATTTTGTATATTGAGAAGTATATTTACCGGTGAGTTTATAATATGACATAAATACTAGTACTTTTCATATGCTCAGACCATAGTAAAGCATTAAGACATATTAGTTTCTACTTTTGCTATTATTCATGCAGGGTTCAAATCTGCACAATTTTTTATTTTGTGTTTAATATAGGTAACTGTCAAGTCAGTCTGAGTCAGACACAAAATAATTAAGACAAACTGTACTAAAAATTAAGGAAGTTTGGAAATGTACCAACCTTCAGGATCAAGGAGCTTTTCTATGCCTAAGTGACATTTGGCGATGTTGAAGGCATGTTCCAGTCTTTGTGTGGCTGACTGCTGGGAAACAACACTATTCCAATCAAACAGTTCTGGCCTAAAAAATACACATACATAAACAAATAGAAGTATAAATTAATACACAATGTACTATGAAACTCATTTCATTTCTTTTTTATTGTAATTTTCTTTTTTCTTATTTTAAATATCAATCACAGCTCCCTCTTCCTCTCTCCCTCCCTCCCTCTCTCTCTCCATCTCATGTCCCCAACCATCCAAATTCAGAAAGGGAGGACAAGACCAGGTTACAGAAATCCACGGAGACAGCTGGCCTAAACACGGGGGAGCTAATGAACCACCAGACTGATAGTTGGGAAGCCAGCATTGGACTGACTTAGAACCCCTGAACATGGGTCTCAGTTAGAAGGTCTGGGCATTCATTTCAATTCTTAATTGAGATTTTTTTTAATTTAATGCCCAAAGTCTATAAAAATCAATTGATTCTTTTTACCCGTGGCAATTTCAGTGAGAATGAACCCATAGTTTCATATGATTGTTTGCTTGGTCCCCAGTTAGTGAAACTGTCCAGTAAGAATTAGGAGCTGGATCCTTATTGGAGTAGGTGTGGCTTTATAAGGTTGGGATTTGATGCTTCAAAAGCAGATTCCAGAACCAGTCTATCTCTCTCTCTTGCCTATAACTTGCAGATCAGATGTGGGCTCTCAGCTACTGTGCTAGGATCATGTCCATCTGTCTGCCATAACACCACACTATCCTGATCATGTAGTAACCCTGTGAAACCGAGTAAGCACACAATTAATTAATTCATAAGTTGTTTTGTCATTGTGTCTCCTTACAGCAATAATTCAGTAACTAAACTATTATCCCAATAACATTTTTTAATTTAAATAAATCTTAATTTTATCTTATAATGCTGACATTTCACATGTTAACAATATAGAAATTTTGAGAATTATGTCACAATAAAATTGGAAAAGATAAAATTCCTTATGAAAATAGGAAGAAAATCACTATACTTTAAAAAGTAACCAATCTTGAGATGGGAATATGATTTGTTCACAAGTATCTCCCAAAATTCTTAAGCCTATATCATATTTCTTCCTTGAAATTCTAATTCATCCCCATAATAAAAGCAATAAATTCATGTTTTCTAGACATAACAGGACTACTGCACTAATAAACTCATTGTAACAATTGTTGCTTCCAGAAGATTTTCACAAGATGAATTCTATCAATATTCTAGAATAGATATGAGAGAGGCACAAGAATCCCCAGCCCTAACTGAAGTCTATTGAAAGTTGATGGATGCAAGGAGAGGTACAGTATGTTGTTTTGTTTGTTTGTTTGTTTTTAGGTGTATGGATCATGGTGGGTTGACCAGGTTCCCGTTGATGATTCCACACCCTTGTGATATGGAGAGCATTAATTATACTTACTGAGTTACAAAAAGGGGGACCATTAAGTGCCTAGCTCCTGAGTTCATGCTGGGACTTCTTGTTGATGCTGGGATGTGGTTGACTTGAGCTTTCATAGTTTTGTTTTGTTTTTTTTTTTTTTGCATTCTATTACAAATTCATTGTTGTATCTTGAAAATACAGTATACTTGTATTCATCAACCAGCTCTAACTCTTAAAATCTTCCCACCCCATCTTCTATAATGATGCCTGAACTTTAAGGTGTGAATGTGAAAATGATGGTCCATTTGGGGCTGAGCATTCCACAGTCTCAGATTCTTTGCATGTTAAAAATTTGTGAATCTCTTTGGTAACTTCTATCTACTTTAAGAAGCTTTCTCCTGAGAGTTGAGCAAGAAATGAGTTTATAGATATATCAATAAGTCATTGGGAATAGTTTTAATATGATATACTTTTAATAGAATAATAGTAATAGGTTCTCCCCTACTCATTACTATTTTTACTATTACTATTATTCTTATATATACTCTTTTCAATGATATGCATGCAAGGGATGGGTTCCACCTCACAACTTAAATCCAATCAGAACTTAATTTGTTACCCCCATAGCATTTTCACTAATATTGTACGAGTGGACCTAACTTTTCCACTCCAGTTGTTATTGTAATTCACAGGTTTGTATCTGGGCAAGATTAATGATTACTTTTCTCCTTTGGTAGTGTTTTCTCCTTTGGTAGGGTTTAGGTTGTATAGGCAGTAGAAAGGTTCCTGTGAGTAAGTGTCCTTACAATTAATCCTTGCAGGAACCTGCTATTGCCTATAGCACAGGAGTGAACAGTGGTACTAGGCAGGAGAAAAGGGTTTGGAACCTCCCAAAAGCTAGAAGTCACTACTAATGAGATCAGTCACCTATTCTAGGGATGCCAGTAGACATTGCATATAGTGTGGACTCCAATGGATTTGGAAAACTGTTATCTGGTACAAATGCGTATTCACCTCTCTAGATTCTAGATGAGGATTTGGACAGTCTAGGCATAGAGAATGGTAATGTAGACAATCCAAACTCCTGTGATTTGATGAGAGAATTGTGGGCTTGAGAGAGATTCAGTAGGTTTGGGGAACAAAGTGTCAAGAGTACTTTAGGGTTTGCCCTACAAGCTTGACCCTGGAGAGGACCTGGGAGATCTGACTATGGGGTTGGGTTGTATAGGTAGCAAAAAGGTTCATGTGGGTGTTGTTACATTGGGTTCTTATAGGAACCTAAATGTTGCCTTTAGAAAAGAGTAACTGGTAGGACTATGGTGGAGAAAAGGATACGGTACTCTGTCAAAAGCCTGAAGCCATTACAGATGAGAACAAGCAGCTCTACTAATAATGTTACTGGATGTTGTATACAGTCTGGACTCTACTGGATTTGAAAAACTAGAGGTACTTGCCTCTCTAGACTATGGATGAGGATTTGGACAGAGAGGTCATGGAACAGGTGAAGTAGCAACCAAAGTTCTGTGCAGGAAGGGCAGTTTTGGTGGGAATTAGGATGCTGTCCAGGAATTTTACAGACTACTAATTGTGGGGGAGCTGAGGAAGACCTGGACACTAGCTATGGGACCTGGGGTGGAAGCAGGTCTATGTGAAAAAACAAGTGGGGTGTTGACTCAACAAGTTAGACCCCAACCAGGAAGACATGAAAAGTCTGAATAAGGAGTAATGCACTATAGTCTACACAAAGTTTCCTGTGGATGGATGATTGTAGGGCAGTTCCTGGCAAGAAACTGGATGGTAGTTACAGTACAGGATGATTTGTCATACGAGTCTGAGCTGAGGGATTTTGGACCCTACTGCCTATAGGTCCCCACTGTAACGGGCCACAGTCAGACTAGCCAAGGGTGCTGGCTATGGAACTCAGGCTAGATCCAGATGAATGTGCAAAACAAGCATCTTGTGGAGGCATATGTACCAAGCTATCGCATGAGAAGAACATCAGAAATGTAGATATGGAGTAGGGTCATGAAGTTTGCACAAGGGTCCTCTGGGTAGGTCCTGGTAGTACCTTGTCTTCAGCCTGTATGTTGACTACAGACCACATGGAACTGATGGGAGTAGGTTAAGGCATGGAATTTGGGGATGTGTAGAAGGCTAGATGGTATAACTGTAAGGCTCACTTATATATACTAGGCCAGATTATTGACTATGGGAACCAGGATAGATTCATACTTATTTAGAAAAACAAGTATCTCATTGTGAAGGAGTACTCACAAAGCTATACCATGGAGGAGGACTCTGGAAGTCTGAGTATTGAGTAGGATAATGTGGGGAATGGCACAAGAGTCTTGTTTGTAGATGATGTAGAGTGGGTTCTGGTAGAACCCTGTATGTTGGATAGAGAACAAGAGTAGGTGGTGAAATTAGGAGTCTGGATTTGGTACTTTGTTTAAATATAGTGGTCACTACTACAACATGGAAGGATATAAGTGGCAATCCCCAGGACTCAGCTGGAGAATGCCTGGTCCCAGCTAGATCTGCCTATCAGGGCTGGAACATGATGAGTCTCTGCCTACCAAAGCTTTGACCCCCAGCACCAGGCCTCTGCTAGAGATGAGTCTGGGACCAATTTGGGTTGAATTCCCCCCGATACCCTTCCCTGGGAACTCACTGGATTGGCCCAGGATATCGCTCCCCATTGTGTCCTGTACCAAGCAAGAGGGCTCTTGGTGATCTGATATGCACCCACCCAGCCCTTACCATGTGCCATACCCTGCCCACTATCCCACCACACTGGTTGAACACTGGGACAGAGAGTGGATCCAACAATCCTGCCACTTTCAGGGAACTTCCTAGAGCTATTCTGAGCACACTAGTCTTGCCTATCAATACAGGACCACCCAGAATCACCACCTTCCTGATCTCTGAACCCCACTGCCAGTCCACTGCTGGTGTTCCAGGCCACTCACAGAGATCTGCCTATACATGCAGGGCCATTCTGAGTCCTGCCTGCTGGATCCTTAACCCCCATCACAGGGCCTCTGCTAGAGAGACCTGAGCTGGACAGTGACAGCCCCAGCTAGATCCACGTATCTGCGCAGGAACATCCTGAGACCCTGCCTGCTAGATCTTTGAGACCCATCGCCAGGCCTCTGCTGGAGCCTGATCTTTGACCCACATTGTCGGGCCACAGCCAGAAGAGAGACCTCCTAGAGAGATTGGACCAAGCAGAGCTACAGACATTGAACTTCTGATCCACATAAACCCATCCTGGAGAGAGAGAGAGAGAGAGAGAGAGAGAGAGAGAGAGAGAGAGCCCACCTGCAACCACTGTAAGAAGCAATGGAAACAAAGCAATACAAGAAAACACCTAACAATAGAAAGACAAACATGCCAGCACCAAATCTAGGTACTGTACACCAACTAGGGCTGAACACCTCAAAACTGATTAAGCAAAAGGGAATGACTTGAAAATATCTTCATAAAAATGATAGAGGCCCTCAAAGACGATGTGAGAAAACTCCTCAAAGATATGGAAGAAAAAAATGAATAAATCTCTTAAAGAAAGTATAGAAACCAAGAAAAAAACCAATTACACGGGAAAAGGAAACAGTTCAATACATGAAAACTGAAATAGATACAATTAAGAAAACACAAAAAGAAGAAATGCTTGTAATAAAAAAAAAAACTGGAAAAAATACAGAATTACAGACACAAGCATAACCAACAGAATACAAGAGATGGAAGAGAGAATCTCAGGCTGAAGATAAACTAGAGGAAATAGATTAATTGACCAAAGAAAATCTTAAATCCAACAAATCCTTAACACAAAACATCCAAGAAATGTGGGGCACCATGAAAAGGCCAAACCTAAGAATAATAGGCATAGAGAAAGGAGAAGCCCAGCTCAAAGGTGCAGAAAACACATTCAACAAAATCACTGAAAAAAGCTTTCCCAATCTGAAGAAAGACATGCCCATGAAAGTACAAGCGTACTGAACACCAAATAGACTGGACCAAGAAAAAATACCCCCCGACACATAATAATCAAAATACCTAGCATACAGAATAAAGAAAGAATTTTAAGAGCAGTGAAGGGAAAAGGCCAGGTAACTTATAGGCAGACCTATCAAAATTATACCAGATTTCTCCATGGAAACTCTCAAGGCCAGAAGGTCCTGGATAGATGTTCTACAAGTACTAAGAGTCCACAGATGCCAACCCAGGCTATTATACCCAGCAAAAATTTCAATCAATTTAGACATAGAAAACAAGATATTTAATGACAAAGCCAGATGTTCACTATACATATCTACAAGTCCATACAGAAAGTTCTAGAAGTAAACCGCCAACACAAGGAAGTTAATTACCCTCACAAAGGTATACACAATAGATAATCACACTTCACCAGAACCCAAGGGTAAAGCAGAACAAATATATTCACAATCATACAGCCAACATCAAATCTAAAACAAACAAGCATTAGCAATCAATGGTCCTTACTTTCCCTCAACACTAATGCTCTTAATTCACCTTTAAAAAGAAACAGGGTAGCAGAATGGATGGGAAGACAGAATCCATCCATTGGCTACATACAAGAAACACATCTAAACTTCAAAGACAGACATTACCTCAGGGTAAAGGGCTGTGAAAAAGATCTTCCAATGAAATGGACAAAAGAAGTAAGCAGATGTGGCTATCCTAATATCTAACAAGTTAGACATCAACCCAAAATTAATCAAAAGAGATGAAGATGGTCATTTCATTTTCATCACAGGAGAAATGCATCAGCACAAAATCTCAATTCTGAACAACTATGCTGCAAATACAGAGGCACCCACATCCATAAAAGAAATGCAGAAATGCTATTAAAACTCAAAGCTCAAATAAAACCTCACATACTTATAATGGGAGACTTCAACACCCCACTCTCACCTCTAGACAGGACCACCAGTCAGAAACTTAACAAAAAAACAAAAGCACTAACAGAAGTTATGTTTCATTTGGGTTTAACAGACATCTATAGAACATTCCATGCAAACACAAAAGAATATACCTTCTTCACTGCTCCAAATGGAACCTTCTCTAAAATCAACCACATACTAGGTGACATAACAAACCTCAACACATACCAAAAAAAAATGGAATAATCCGTTGTATCTTGATCAGACCACCATGCTTTAAAGTTGGAATTAAACAACAACACAAATCACATAAAACCTACAAGCTCATAGAAACTGAACAATACACAATTGCACAATACCTGGATCAAACAAGATATAAAGAAATTAAAGACTTTTTAAAATTCAACAAGAATAAGGACACAACATAACAGAATTCATGGGGTTCCTTAAAAGCAGTGCTATGTGGAAAGTTCAATGCATTAGGTGTCCATATGAAGAAAATGGAGGATAAGCACATTAGAGAATTAACAGCACAACTGAAAGCATTAGAACAAAAAGAAGCAAACTCACCACAGAGGAGTAGACACCAGGAAATCATCAATTTAAGGGCTGAAATCAAGAAAGTAGTGGCCAGGAAGACAACACAAAAATCAATGCAAAGAGTTGTTTTTTTGAGAAAATCAAAAAGATAGACAAACCTTTATCTAAACAAACCATAATGCAGAGAGAGAACATACAAATTAACAAAATCTGAAATGATAAGGGGGATATAACAACAGACACTGAGGAAATACAGACAATTTTCAAGCCATTCTTTGAAATCCTGTTCTCCACAAATTTTGAAAATTCAAAGGAAATGGACAAAATTCTGGATAAATATCACTTACCAAAATTAAGAACAGATAAGCACCTTAAATAGACCTATATCCCCTTATGAAATAGATGCACTCATCAAAAGCCCTCCAACCAAATAAAAGCCCAGGGTCAGATGGCTTCAGTGCAGAATTCTACCAGAAATTCAAGGAGGAGGTAATACTCCTCAAATTGTTCCACATAGTAGAAACAGAAGGCACATTACCAAACTCTTTGTATGCACCTTGGTGCATAAGCCACACAACGACACAAATAATAAAGAGAACTACAGACCAATATCCCTCATCAACATTGATGCAAAAAATACTCAATAAAATACTGACAATCAGAATCCAAGAATACATAAGATAAATAATCCACCACCATAACCAAGTAGGCTTCATATGAAAATCTATCAATGTAATCCAGCACATAAATGAACTGAAAAAGAAAAATTCCATGATCATCTCTCTAGATGATTAAAAATCATTTGAAAACATGATGAAGGTCTTGTAGAGATCAAGGATAACAGGAATATACCTAAAAATAATAAAAGCAATATATAGTAAACAAACAGACTACATCAAACTAAATGTAGAGTAGCTTAAGTTGATTCGTCTAAAATCAGAAACAACACAAGGCTGCCCTCTCTCTCTTAATATCTCTTCAAAATTGTACTTGAAGTCTAGCCAGAGCAATAAGACAACATAAGGAGTTCAAGGGGATACAAATTGGAAAGGAAGAAGTCAAACTTTCTCTATTTGCAGATGATAAGATAGTTTACATAAGCGACCCAATAAACTCTACCAGGATACTCCTATACCTGATAAGTATCTTCAGCAAACTAGAAGGATACAAGATAAACTCAAAAAATCAGTAGCCCTATTTTATTCAGATGACAAAGGGGCTGAGAGAGAAATCAGAGAAAAATCCCCCTTTACAGTAGACAATATAACATGACATATTTTGGTGTAATGCTTAACAAGCAAGTGAAAGACCTATATAATAAGAACTTTGTGGCTCTAAAGAAAAAAATGAAAGAAGATACCAGAAAATGGAAAGATCTCCCATGCTCTTGGACAGGCAGGATAAATATAGTAAAAATGGCAAACTTGTCAAAAGGAATCTATAGATTCAATGCAATCCCCATGAAAACCCAGCACAATTCTTCACTGACATCGAAAAGTTAATAATCAATATGTGGAAAAACAAAATACCCATCATAGAAAAACCAAACATGTACAATAAAGGAACTTTGGAAGACATCACCATCCCCCACTTTAAGTTCTACTACAGTGCTATAGTCTTGAAAAAAAGTCTGGTATTGGCAAAAAATAGACAAGTATACCAATGGAATCAAATAAAAAATCCTGATATTAATCCACACACCTATGAACACCTGATTTTTTGACAAAAAAAGCTAAAATCATACAACAGTAGAAGGAGAGTATCTTCAACAAATGGTGCTGGTCCAACAGGTTGATAATGTGTAGAAGACTGCAAATAGACCCATGTCTATTACCATGCACAAAACTGAAGTCCAAATGGATCAAAGACCTCAACATAAATCCAGCCACAGTGAACCTCTAAGAAGAGAACGTGGGAGGTACTCTTGAACAAATTGGTACAGGATTCTGCTTCCTGGACATAACTCCAGTAGCACAGACAAGACCAAATGGCAGCCCACAGCCTGGGAAAAGATCTTCTCCAATACTACATCAGACAGAGGGCTGATCTCCAACATATAGAAAGAACTCAAGAAACTACTCAAGAAAACACCAAATAACCCTAGTAAAAAATGAGGTACAGAACCTAAGAGAGATTTCTCAATAGAGGAAATAACAAGGCTGAAAGACACTTAATAACGAGCTCAACATCCTTAGCTATCAGGGAAATGAAAATCAAGGCAACTCTGAGATACCATCTGAGACACCATCTGAGACACTCATGCCAGAATGGCTAAAATTAGAAACACCAGTGACAACTTATGCTGTAGAGGATGTGGAGAAATGGGAACACTCCTCCACTTCTGGTGGGAGTGCAAAATCGTACAGCCATTTAGGAGATCATTATGGCGGTTCCTCAGGAAAATGGGAATCACTCTAGCATTGGACCCAGCAATCCCCCTCTTAGGCACATACCCAAATGATCCACATCCTTGCAACAAAGACATGTGCTCTAGTATGTTCATAGCAGTATTATTTGTAATAGCAAGATCCTAGAAGCAACCTAGATGCCCCTCAAATGAGAAAGGATAAAGAAGATGTGGCACATTCACACAATGGAATACTACTCTGTGGGGGGAAAAAAGGAATCTTGAAATTTGCAGGCAAGTGCATGGAACTTGAAGAAAGTATACTGAATGAGGTAACCCAGTCACAAAAGGAGGAACATGGTATATACTCAAAATATCATCAGCCTATAATTCACACCATCAGAGAAACTAGGATACAAGGAGGATTCTAAGTGATTCATATAATTTCTCTCACAGAAGGGGAAAGGGACAAGATCTCCAGAGCATATCTGGAGTGGGGATGGGGGGCAGTGAGTGGAAAGGGAACTAGGAGAATTAGAAGGAGAAGAAAGCAAATGAGACTAGGAAGATTGAGTAAGGGGAGGAATAGACAAGAGAAGAGAGAGAGAAAGAGATAGAGAGGTAAGAGACATACAGAGAGAGAAACAGAGAAATAGAGTCAGGGAGATCATAGAAGAGGGAGCAATTACAGGTTTGAAGAGAAAACTGAACCTAAAGAAATGTCCAGAGACCTACAAAACTGACCCCAACTACCAATTTGAGCAATAGTGGAAAGGCTACCATAAATGCACTTCCCTGATAATGAGATTGACGACTAACTTATCCAACATCATGGTGCCCTCATGTAGTAGCTGATGGAAACAGAAGCAGACACCTACAACTAAACACTGAGCCAAAATGGAATCCACATGAAGAGAGAAAGGACAAGACCAGGGTGCAGAAACACATAGAGACAGCTGACTTGAACAAAGAGGAGCTAATGGGCCCCCAGGCTGATATCTGGGAATCCAGCATGGGACTGAATCAGACACCCTGAACATATATCTAAGCTAGAAGGCCTGAGCAGTCTAAGGAACTTCAGACAATGGAAACAGCATGTATTCCTGGTGCATAAAAGGATTTTTGGGGCACATCCCCCATGGAGGGATACTCCCTTAATCTAGAGACAGGAGAGAAGTTCTAGTCCCTACTCCAAATGACTTGACAGATTTAGATGACCTCTCCTGGAAGGCATCCCCCTACCTGTCGAGTGGGTTATGCATGAGAGGGGAGGGTGGTCAGGGGGCTTGGGATTGTGGGAGAAAGAGGAATAAGGAGGGAGGGAGGCAAGGAGAGGGAACTGCGATCAATTATGTAAAATAAAATAAAAGTAAAAGAATATGAGTGGCAAGACCAGGCTGTGGCACTGGCAGTGAGATATGAGTTATGTTTGATGGGTTATGAAGAAACATTATCTGGTAAGGGAATTATTCACCAGGTTTTAACTTTGGGGAGTACATGGCATGTCTAGATAAGGAGTGAGGTCCTGACCTAACAGAAAATGTTTTAAGGGTAAGTGTAGGTATGTTAAGTGAAGAGGAATTGTTGGCTATAGGAAAGTAGGATTTGGTTGGCATAGTCTTGCCTGAATGTCTGGGAAACCCATAGAAGCCTAATGCTTGCAAATGTAGCATAAGTAAGTCAGGTATAATTCGTTCATGTGATAGGGATTGCTCCCTAGGCAAAATCTTGGGGTGGATGTGGGATGTCTGTTAGGAACTAGCAGCCAGCTGACCCCCGCCCCGACGATGGGCAGGACACTCATGGCCGTGTCATCCCTTTACCTGGTGGCCAGAGGACTCAGTTAAGCATGCTCAAGCCTCTTTTAAAGCATGTGCCCCACACCCCTCTCTCTGCTCTCTGGTCTCTCTCTCTCTGGTCCCTCTCTGTTCCCCCCTCTCTCTCCTGCTTTCGGTTGGCCACCAGCTACCCCCTCTTTCTCTCCCCTCTCTCAATAAAATCCACGTGGGCGCTGAGTCTCGTGTTTGTGTTTCTTAGGCATTAGCTGTGCAGCAAAAGAACAACAGTGTCTGCTTACATAGTAAGGTTGTTTGATTTTCTTAATGTGTCTTGTGGATGGATACAGGTAGGATAGTTTCTGTTGGGAGAATAGATGTTGCCTTCTGCAAAACAAGAAAATGTCAATTGGAGGATTTATAATCTGTAGGAGCATAGAGTTATTCATCACAAGGAGGTGTGGCCAGACTAGGCATGGGAACTGGATATGGGACTAAACTGTATAAGACAAAACTGACAAAAACAACTGTCAGATAGGGATGTAATCACCAGACTAGCCCAGGAGGAGACCATAGGAAGTCTGTGTATTTAGTGGGGTGGTTATATGGCACAAGGTGTCAAGAAGTTATATGTCAGTAGGCGTGTTTTGGGTAAGTACTGGTAGGAGCATAGATGTAGGTTATTGCAAGGGATTAATTTCTCAGACTAGGATGCAGCCCAGTGCATGAGATCCTATGTCTATTGATCCTAAAACTGCTATATGGTACTGCCTGAGGCACACATTTGATCATGTAGTATATGAAAACAAAAGCATTGGGATGTGTGTGTAGTATTCAATAGGCCAAACTCTGGAAGAAAACTTGGAATGTATTTGTATAGTGACATGAGATATAGGCAACACCACATCCTGTGGATGTGATAGGGCAAGTACTGAAGAGCACCTAATTGTTAGCTATAGAAGAGGAATAGGCAGTGGGACTAGGCAAGGGTGTAGGATTTGGGATCCTACTGAAGCCTAGAGGGCCCTACTATATGTTGTAGGTTGTCTGGCTAGGCTAGGGTACTACAAAAGATTTATCAGGGTGTGGAAACTCATGTATTAAGACTATATTTGGTATTTCTCCGCAGGCTTAACCATAGAGACAACATGGCATATCTGAATATGGAGTTAGGTTGTATAGGCAGCACAAAGGGTTGTGGTGATATCTTGCTTGTACAAATAACACCTGTCTGAAGGTTAGAGAATGGAGCTTGTCACTAGATAACCACAGAGGCCCGGAGGTCTGTACATAGAGACAGGAAATGAGATCGCTGGGCAGAAACGGAATATAAGGAGGGAGAAATAAGAAGTCACTCTCTTGTCTGCTGGGATGCTAAGGAGGTTAGGTATGGCTGTGGCTTGCTCCTCCTATCTGATTTCTCAGCATTTTCCTCTATATCAGATTCCATGTTTTCAATACTTAGACCAAATAAGAACTCCATATTGAGTCCTGAGGGTAGGTGTTGTTTAAAGTGGATCCATGCAGGAACCAAGACTATGTACAGCACAGGAAGGCATGATGAGACAAGGCTGGACAAAAGGTTTTGGAACTCTGCCAAAAGATAGAACTCATTTTTATAGAGAATAAATAAGCACTATTTGAGGGATGACATTGTATGATCTATCCAGGCTGGCCCCTAATGGATTAGGAAAACAATTATATGATGCAGAGGGTTATTGACCAATCTAGACTGTGGAGGAAAATTTGGACAGTCTGTGAGTGAGAGTGGTGATGTAAGCAACAAATACTCCTGTGGTTTGATGAAGGAAGGTGGACTTTTTGTGAATCTAGATGCAGTTTACAGCACAGGAGGTTTAGATGGGTCTAAGAATCCTAAAGATTGCTACTGGAGGAAAAGCCCCTCACTCTGCTATAACCAGTTTCTAAATCTAAATGTTAAGGATGTCACTTCCATCACTAGGATAGAAAGGAGTTTGATTTCTATCCTGCCAAGCAGACTCATTATCTTTTCCTGTGTGACTTGGTAATATGAACTGGCATAATGGAGACACACATGTTGGGGAGGCATAAGTGGGTTTAGGCACAGCTAGATAATGACCTGAATGGTTGCCTGCTGGATGCTAGTTAGCCTGGATGGTTGGCTTTGACTATCAACTTGATACAATCTGGAATCCCTTAGGAAGAAAATCTTAATGAGGGGTTGTCTAGATCTGGTTACCATGTGAGCATGTCTGTGAGGGATTGTCTTAAGCTAATTGAGGTAGCACCATTCCCTAGGTTTGGATTTTGAATTGTAAGCTAAAATTAAACTTTTATATCCATCCCTCAAAAAGATTGCTATTGGAGGGGATAGGAAAGGCGTGGGCAATGTCTACATGGCCTTAGGTAGACCTAGCTCTATATGTAAAAACAAGTATACAGTGTGGTGGCAATGTACTAAACATGTTAGACCCTATGGAAGACATGGAAAGTCTGAATAAGAAGTAATGTACTATAGTCTACACAAAGTTTTCTATGGAAGGATGATTGCAGAGTAGGTACTAACAAGAGCCTGGATGTTAGTTGCAATATGGGAGGATTCATCACACTAGTCTGAGCTGAGGAATTAGGGAAGCTACTGCCTATAGGTCCCTACTGCAAGTGTCAGACTAGCCAGGGGTGCTGGCTGTGGAACTCAGTATAAATCCAGATGGATGTGCAAATCAGGTAACAGGTAGGAGCTTATATACCAAGGTAGACCCTGAAGGAGAACATCAGAAGTATGGATATAGCACAAGGGTCCTGTAGGTGTCACCATGATTGGAGCCTGCATGTTAACTACAGCACATGTGGAATTGATGGAAATAGGCTAGGGCCTGAGATGTGGGGATTGAAGAAGCATAGAAGTTGCTACTGCAAGGCTCAGTTGATCAGACTGTGCCAGAGTAGTGGCTATGGGAACCGGGATAGATCCAGGTGGATGTTGAAAAGAAGTACCTGGTTGTGATGGAGTATTCACCAGGCTATAGCATGGAGGAGGACTTGGGAAGACTAGCTATGCAGTAGGGTAATTAGGTGGCACAAAGTCAACTGTGTATAGATGAAGGTAGGCCAGGTCATGATAGGACCCAGAATGATGGTGACAGAAGAAGAGTTTGGGACTGTGTTGAAACCTAGTGGTACTACTGCAACATATAAGAACATAAGTATCAAGAGTAGGCTGTAATATTGTCAGGGATATGATCTATGTTTGGTGGGATATGGAAGAAAAATATTCACCAGGTTTGAATTTTGGTGGAGACTTGGAATGTCTACATAAGGAGTGAGATTTGTGAATTCAGAGCAAATGTTCCATTGGTGAATTTAGGTAAGTTAAATATAGAAGGAATCTAGTTGTTTGTTAGAGCACAGTAGGAGTTGCTGGGCTTGGCTGAAGGATTTGGAAACCTACAGCTTACAAATGTAAGGCACATGTGGCCAGAGTGTTTCAGGATTTGTGTGATAGGGACTACTCACTAGACACAACATGAGGGAGATGTTTTAACTCTGGGTATACAGTGAGCTTGTTTAATCATCAAAATATATCTTGAGGATGAACACAGGATGGTTCCTGGTGGGTATGTAAATGTTGACAACAGCACAACAGAATGTGGTAGGACAAGACAAGCTAAAGAGGTTAGTGTCTGCAGATGCAGAGAGCTATCAACCATAAGAAGTTGGTGGCCAGAATAGCTATGGGCACTGGATGTAGGAGCATTCTAGATATGGCAGTATTGAGGAAAAACAAGAATCAGATAGGGTTGTACTCAACAAATGCACTAACCCAGGAGGAGAACACAAGAAGTCTGTGATTTAGTGGGGTGGTTTATGTGACACAAGGTGTCCTGAGTATGGATGTGAATAGATTTGGGTAGCATAAGTCCTGGTAGGTGCATAGATGTAGGTTAAAGCAAAGTATGAAATGGTGTAATTAGGCTAGGCTGGGACCTAGGACAAGGGACCCTGTTAATATGTAGAGATCATCACTGCAAGTTTAAGAGTCCAGACTACTATGGAGTACTTCCTGATGCACATGAGTTAGATCCTGCAGAATATAAAAACACAAGTATAGAGTTGTGTTGTAGTATTCAACACAATAGTCTCTGTGCAAGAACCTGGGAAGCTTGAATATAGAACAAGGAGATACAGGCAACAGTAAGTATTATGGAAGTGCATAGGGTGGGTATTGAAGGGATTCTAAATATTAACCACAGCAGAAGAAAAGGTAGTAAGTCTAGGCTGGGTTTTGGGATTTGGAACTCTACTGAAACCTAGAGGCTTCTAATGTTTGATACAGTTTGTCTGACAAGGCTAGGGTACTAGGAGAAATTTATTAGGATATGGGGGGAAAATTCAAGAACACATTTTGGGTTACGCTACAGTCTTGACATTGGATGGGCATGGAAAATCTGGGTATGTAGTTGAATTATATAGGTAGCAAAAAGGGTCCCTGACTTTGTTACAATGGATCCTTTCAGGAATCTAGATAGTATCTTTAACAAAGAATGAATGTTGGGACTAGGCTATAGAAAAGGATTTGGAAACCTGTCAATAGCCCAAAGTTCAAGCAGCTCTACTAGGGATTTTTCTGGATAGTTTATTCAGTATGGATTCTACTAGGTTTGGAAAACAACTATCAGTTGTAGAAAGGTACTTACCTTTCTTATCTCTGGAAAAATTTTCAACAGTCTTGACTTGAAGAGGTTAATGTAGTCAACCAAAGTTCCTGCAGTCTGATGGGGAGGGATGGTCTTAATAGGAATCTACACACTGTCTTCTGCACATGGCAGTTGATGGGACTAAGAATTTTACAGTTTGATATTGAAGCGTGCTTGGGAAGAACTGAACACTTACTATGTGACCTAGGCTAGATACGCCCTGTGTGCAAAAACAAGTGGAGGGAGGTTTACTTAAAAAGTTAGTCCCTCAGGAAGACATGGAAAGTCTAAAAAAGGAGTAATGTACTGTAATCTAGTCAACATGCCCTGTGGATTGATGGTGTTATAGCAGGTCGGTCCTAGCAGGATCCTAGATATTAGCTTCATTAAAGAAAGAATTGGGAGACTCTTCTGAGTAGAGGTATTTGGAAACCTACTGCTTAGATGCAGGCATGTAGAGTAGCTAGCATTGCTAGCTATTGGACTCAGGCTAAATTCCAGATGAAAATGCAAAATGCATATCAGGTAGGAACTTATATGAGTTACACTCTGGAGGAGGATATCAGAAGTGTGGGTATATAGTGAGTGGGTAGAGATAATACAAAAGGTACTGTGGTGGGTGCAGGTAGCACCTTGTCTGAAGTATGCATGTTGGCTACAGCACACATGGAAAAAATGGGACTAGACTGGGACATGGCATTTGGGATCAAAGACTAGATGTTGCTACTGCAAGGCTCAGTTGATCAGACTAGGCCGGAGTATTGACTATGGGAACCAAGATATATATATATATATATATATATATATATATATATATATATATATATATGGATGGAAAAAAGCATGTATCTGACTGTGAGAGAGTACGCCCTGAATGTGGGTCTCAGAAGGCCTGGGCAGTGTAAGAGACCTCTGAGAGTGGAACCAGGATGTATCCCTGGTGCACAAAAGGACTTTTGGAACACATTCCCCATGGAGAGATATTCCCATAGCCTAGAGGCAGGAGAGAGGGCCTAGACCCTAATCCAAATGACTTGACAGATTTTGATGACCTCTCCTGGAAGGCATCACCCTCCCTATAAAGTGAATGGGGATGGACTGGAAGGGGGAATCGGGGGGCATGGGAGGGTGGGAGGTAAAAGGAACTTGGATCAATACATAAAATATGAATATCTGTATATGTATGTGTATATGTAGGATTACATTTAGGGTTACACAACAGAACCTGGAGAGGACATGGGAATCTGAGTATGGAGTTGGAGTTGGATATAGAGGTAGCAAGAAATGTCCTGTAGTTATGTGTTGTTATGGTGGGTCTTGCTAGGATCCTCACTGTTGCCTATAGCACAGGTGTGAATGAATGGTAGGACTAGGCTGGAGAAAAGGATTTTGGATCCTTCCAAAAGTAGAAGTCACTACAAATATGAGCAAAAAATTATTCTAGGGAAGTCACTGGATGTTTGATCCAATCTGGACCTCAATAGGTTTGGAAAAAAGTTATCTGATGCAGAGCAGTATTTACATTTCTAGACACTAGAGGAGGATTTATACAGTTTAGCATTGAGAGGGTCATGTAGGCAACCAAATCTCCTATATTTTGATGAGAGAGGTGTGGTCTTGGTGCAAATCTAGATACCATCTACAGCACAGATAGAGTTGATTAGACTAGGAATTTTAGAAGTAGCTTGTGGAGGTGAGTGGGAAAGGCCTGCACAGTGGCTATGGGACATGCGGCAGATGCATCCCTATATACAACAGCAAGTATTGATTGTGGGATCAGTGTACTCAACAAGATATTCTCCTGGGAAGACATGGAAAATTTGAAAATGGTGTGATGTAGTGGTATAGTATAGTCTACACAAACTGTCCTATGGATGAATTCTGGTAGGGAAGGTCCTAGAAAGAATCTAGATATTAGTGACAATATAGGAGGATTTCTGAGACTAGTCTGAGATGAGGGATTTGGAATCCTACTGCTTAGACATCCCTCCTGCAAGTGCAGCCAGACTAGCCAGCATTACTATCTGTTGAAGTCATGCTAAATTCCAGTTTGAAGTGCAAAACATATATGAGGTAAGAGCTCATATACCAAGCTAGACCCTGGAGGATGACATTACAAGTGTGAGTATATGGTGGGTAGGTAGCTATAGAACAATAGTCCTATAGGTTTCTGTGAACAGTACCTTGTCTGGAGCCTGTATGTTGACTACAGCACATGTGGAAGTGATGGGACTAGGCTAGGAACCTTCAAAATACTAGACAGTGCTAGTGCTAGCCTCAGTTGATCAGACTAATGTAGATTATTGTTTATAGGAACCAGGGTAGATATTGATGGGTGAAAAAAAGTATCTGACTGTGAGAGAGTACTCACCATGGAGTAGGACTTGAGAAGTATGGGCATGAAGTAGGGAAATATAGGTGGCACAAAGAGTATTGTGTATAGATCAGGTAGAGCATGTCCTGTAGGACCCTGTATGCTGGCTACAGAGGAATAGTAGGTGGTGGGAGTTAGACCCTGGATTTGATACTCTGTTGAAACTTAGTGGTCATTACTGCAACATGCTAGAATGTAAGTGGCAAGACTATGCTGGGACACTGGCAGTGAGATATGAACTATGTTTGGTGGGTTGTGGATAAACACTGTCTAGTAAGAGAAACATTCACCAGGTTTGAATTTTGGGGAGCACATAGGAATTCTGGATAAGGAGTGGGGTTTTGTTTGCAGAAGAAATATTCCACGGGTAGATGCAGGTATGTTATATGCTGAGTGACCTTATATGTTTGCTATAGAAGAGGAATGGGTGGTATGATTATGCTGTGGTTGGAGATTTGGCACCCTGGATATGGTATTTACTAACTTCTGCAAGGTGAATGAATCCATTCTTTGATGGGACAGGAGCTATTCTATCTAGACAAATTCCACCAAATATGGTAAAACGAGTACTGTGTGCAAATATGCTCACCTGGCTTGTCTCTGGAGGCATACATAGGAAGTCTGCATATGTTGAAGAAGTATGTACAGCTCTAATGGCCCTATTGGTTTATTTACATATGGTAATACCTGATGGTAGCACTGGTGTTAGCTATAGTATAGGAAAAGGTGTTCAACCTAGGGTAGATTAGGTTTGGGGAAGCTGTTGAAACTTAGAAGTCACTACTGCAAGGCATGTGTCCAGACTAAGATTTGGTATTGCTTTTGGTTTCCAGATTATATCTGGCAGTATGTTGAAGACCAAGTATCTTATAATGTGTGACATTCTCAGTAGCCTAGACACTGGAAGGCATACAGACACTGGCTATGGACTGGTATAATATAGGTTGTTGGAAGTGTCCTGTGGATTAATTGGGGTATTACAGGAGGCTATATGCTGACCACAGAAAAGGAGGAGGTATTAAGGCTAGGACTGGATCCTGTGGAATCTTAGAGATACTCTATAAGGCTACACAGCCAAGTTAGGCCTGAGCACTGGCTGTGGCATGCTTATTAGGTCCAGAATAATGTGACAATGTAAATATCAGGGTAGTATGTAGGCAGTACACACACATGCACACACACAAACACACACACTCAACAGGATAGATCATGGAGGAGGACTTGTGAAGTCTATGTATGGAGTAGATGTTCCAGAGGACCCTGTGACTGGAAGTGGATAGAGTCAGTCATGGAGAGAGCCTAAATTTTGCCTATAGGACTTAGTGGTGGTACTAGGTAGCCTAGAGGTAGCTACTGAAAGTTATAGGCTGCCAGACTAGGCTATGGGATGCAGGCTAGATACTGTGATGTGTAGAAAAACAAGTATAGGATGAAGGGGTGCAATCACCAGGCTTGACCCTGAAGGAGGATATGTGAAATCTGTGTATGAAGTAAGAAGGGGTAGGCAAAGAAACATATTCTGTGGGTAGATGTGAGTAGGAGACTAGGTCTTGGTAGAAGCCTAGATGCTTGCTATAGCATGGGTTGGTAGGATGATTGACATATATATGGATATTCAATTCTAGGAATGTTACTTGGGAATGATTTTGTGGAAGACATCCAAAATACTAGGCAAAGATTAAGGCACACATTGTGGAATAAACCATTGAGCAGGGGGAGTCTCATGGAAGAAGTTGGAGAAGCAAATGCACTGTCGTGTGTTCTACCACAACTAAAGTGGAAATTTGAAGAAAGATGGTTTGGGAAATTTGTCTTAGAGTTGCTAAAGGGAAGTATCCTTCTAAAACTGGACTCTCTTTTCTTTCTCAATATCTTCCCCTTTATCACATGTGGTACACTCTGCTCTTTGTTTCTTCACCTGGCATTAGTTTGGGCCAGAGCCATGCTTTGTGATGTCACAGCATAAACTTGTTTTCTATTGGTTGAGAACCTGGACGACCAATCAGGCCTTAGAGGTACACCTTCACAACTCTCTCAGTTGATCAAACCTCCCCCAAGGTTAAGACAACTGCTAACTCCATTTGATGGAACAACCTACTAAGACACCAAAGGAGACCCTGTCTGAAATGGATCTCCCAAGTTCTTTGATGGAGACTCGAGCTATGGCCAGACCTAGGCTACCTAAAAAGACCAAGGTGGCCTACAAGCTTTATCCTGCCAGTGTTCTTAATGGAAAGGTGAGATGACCCATCCTACCCAAGTCCCCTCCTGTGCTGATTTACTTTTGCCTAAAGTGACGACCTTTCTCTGGCCTGACTAAATCCTCACCTGTTCTGACATAGGACCCTTAACATGCTATATCCTGGCCTTCCCCTAAATTAACTAACTCTTTTGTCTTCCTTCTTGCCATTCTAGGGCCTAAAACCCAACAAACATGGAAAGCGTGCCCTGAAAAAAAAGTCTACTAAGAAGGGCGTCAAAGAAGTTACGCCACCAGTGCTAGACACTGAAGAAATTACTCCACCAGTGCTGTATGCAGAAGAAATTGCTCTACCAGTGCTAGACACCAAAGAAGTTGCTCCACCACAGCCAAAGAAAGGCGAAGAATCACCTGTTGTCTCTGAGGAGCCACAACCTCTGCCGGAGCTACTCAATTAGACCATTGAGGAACAAGCAATTGCAGAAATAACTGCTACTGTTCTGGAGGTGGATAGCCAATAGATTGCTATCTCAAAGATGGGAACTTTCTGATTCCATAAACAATAAAATGTAAAATTACATTGACAATAGTAAAAGCATTCTAAATTAAAATTTAGGGGTCCCTGTGAGTTACTAATGGAGAAACTGGTAAATGGGAGAAGAAATGGTGGATATATGGAAAGAGGAGTTTGGGCCTCACAAGGTTTGGGAGCAAAAATGGTGAGTATATAGCATGAAAAAGAGCTTGGGTAGGTGTATGACAAGGGAGGAATTTGAGTCTTACATGGTTTGGAAGCAGAAATGATAGGAATAAGTCACAAGAGGGAAGGTGTGTTATGACAAGGGAGGGATGTTTGTCTCACATGGTTTGGGGGCAGACAAGCAACTTGAGAGGGTACATGATAGAGTGGGCAATGTTGTGAGTACATGAGAAGAAACAGACCTTGGTCTCAAATGGACAGGGGCTTAAGTGGATGACTTAGGTGAGTATAATGCACAAAAGATACTTTGGATGGGTATATGGCAAGGCAGGTATTTTGGGTGCTATGGGGTGGAGACAAGGAATTTGATTGGATATATGACAAAGAAAGGAATTTGGGTAAGCCTATGACAAAGAAGGGACTTTGGATCCCACAGATTTGACAGCCAGACCACAAATGCACTGCCATACAGATGGATGGAGCATTGGAAAAAAAATTTCCTCCTTTTACCTTATCTCATTGATAAGGATGAAGAAGACTAGGTACCTCTACCTATGTATTTTGCAATTGCAGGGAAAAACAATGGCAGGGATTGCCACAACCTATCTGAGGTGACATGTGTGGCTATACTGTCCCACCAACTAGAAGACACATTACCTGTTAGACAACTGTTTTCCAGTGTTGTCTCTATACCTCATCCTATAATGTAAGTAATGAGAGTCCTTCAGGAGCACTAAACACTTAGCATATTAGAATATACGAATCATATATCTCAGAGAAAATAATGGTAATTAGAAGGTGCAAGTATAACATTGATTATCCTTCATAAGGGCCTTCAGGTGTTCAATAGGGCCTTCAGAATGGGCTTCTTCCATAACAGACCTAGCAGAAATGAAGGTATTCTAAAGAGACATTTGTGTCTCTCAATCTATCACACTAAAGAAACAATAGACCTTGAAGTAATGGCAATTTCCAAAGAAATCTCATGCTGGGCAAAGGAAAAGATGTCCATCCAGAGTAAAATTCTATCAAACCACCTTGCCAGATCAGACAGAGTTTGTTGAGTTGATGGTGGATACAAGCCATATCTTGACCATAACTGCTTAGATGTGAACACCCTTGACCCTCTAGTTAATCTTTAATTTTACTTCAAGACTTCAAGATATACATCAGAGAATTCAAAGGGTCTCTGGATCTCTTTATTCTTCTTTCCAACATGGCCATATTGAATAAGTCTCTCTTCTCTTCGCTGTTAATTTGGATCTTTAATTGGCTTACTGAGGATATGTGGCTGAACTCGAGGATATGTGGTTGAACTCAATTTCTTAGGGTATAAGGTGTTACACAAAATTTGTTAACACCTACAAAGGTGTCAATAAATATTGTCTGAAAATATAACCTATTGCTGTGTTCTAAATATTTATGTAACAAACATAAAGGTTTGTTAATTTATAGTGTGTTATTTGCAGATTCTATTGCTGTGATGAAATACTATGACAAAATGTAACTTAGCGAGGATATGATTTGTCTTCCACATCACAGTCCCTCATGTAAGAAATTCAGTGTTGGAATGCAAATAGGCAGGGACCTAGAGTCTGGAGTTTAGTAGTACAGAGGCAACAGAGGGGTGCTGCTTACTGGCCTGTTCCTCTTGACTTGCTCAGCCTGTTTTACTTTCTATTTTTTTATTTAAATTTGAAACATGCTTGTTTTACATGTCAATCCCAGTTCCTTTTTCTGTACCCTCTATCTTCCCCTGTTCGCCCCACCAACCCCCATCCCATCCATTTTCTGCTCCTCAGGGAGGGTGAGGCTGTCCACAGGAAGTCTTCAAAGTCTATCATATCATTTGGAGCAGGGCCCAGGTTCTCCCCATGTGTCTAGGTTGAGGGAATATCCCTTTTTGTGGAATGGGCTCCCAAAGACAATCCTATACAAGGGATAAATACTAATCTACTACTAGAGGAGCCATAGACTAGCATCCACATTTACCATATCTGTGTTAGTCCTATGCTGGATTCCCATTGCTCACAAGATCACTAGACAAAAAGAGTTGCCACCTCCAGTGAGATGGGACCTTCAAAATCAATCAATAATCAAGAAAATCCCATAAAATTTGTCTATAAACCAATCTTTAATGAGATTATTTTCTCAGTTGAATTTCTATCTTCCCAAATGATTCTTAGTTGTGACATAAAACTCACCGGCACACACAGTAGAGGAAAAACTACCTGCCTTTACAGAAGTCATATGTTGAGAATATTTTTGACATGATACTAATATATTAACAACATGGGAATGGGGGGGAGAATGATCATAATGCTGTGATTTTCTCACCCATGTCAATTAGGTACTAATTCCTTTGTAAACTTGATTTTTGAAAAAGAAGCACTTTTATAAGATTTAAAGGCAAAAATTGGGAAGAAAATATGAATGTAATTAATAAAGCTAGAATATAGATGTAACAAGATGCAAGGTCTTTGGATTTTACATTGGAGTCTATAAATACATTATCAGATCAACAACTAGTTGGAAATGATTATACATAATACTTACTAGTATGATTTTGACACTATTCTAAAGCTGTGGTAATGGAGAATGAGCTAGAATACATTTATCAGAACCCATGTTGTACATACCTCCTTGGTATTTCTCACAGACAATGTTAAGACAGAACTCTTGTGTTCTCCCCACAATCTGTCCCTCAACTATGCTCCAAGAAAGCTAGTATCTGTTTCTCACAATCCAAAATTGATATATACTAAAAAGCAAAACTAGTGTTTACTCATTATATTCTACAAAAGTGGATTGGAAGAATCTAGTTTATAGTTTGTTTTCCTAACTTGTTTTTCCTATGTATAGTATATAAACAATGTTCTTCTCTGATTCCCATCTCAGTATGTCTTACAGACAAGGAATGAAACTGGTGTCTTTATGGATCCATCTCATTCTAACCTTCATCTGACCTATGGAGAATTTAGGACTGAATTAGTATATTCCTTAGCTCAGTCTATCATACAAGGTAGTTTATATGAATATATTATGTGTCTTTCAGAATTTGTGTTTTACTAACTTGATATGTTCTATTGAAAAGGTAAGTAATTAATTACTGTGCTTTCCATCTCATCACCTCCTATGGAATAACCTATTGATTTTCTCTCAGTATCCATGTTGCCTGAACCTTTTTAGTTACTGGTATGTTATGAGTGAATTAGTATGGTCTCCAGCTCAATCTGTTTGAAAAGAAGGCCTGAAGATAGCTGCTTTCTGTCTTAGAACACATTTATTTCTAAACTTGATTTGTCATAAGACCAAGTTATGTTCCAGTGTGTTCTCAACCTGAAAATCTCCTACAAAGAAGGCTTAGAGAAAGTTTTTTCTTTCTCTCAGAATATCCATTTTCAGCCCCTTTCTCTTTTTTAAGTAGGAGGATAGAAGTGACCTAGTGTTCTCTCCACTTCACTCTTCCTAAAGGAGGTTTGATGGGAGCTAATGTCTTTCTTTCAGAATCTAAATTGATCTTTCCTACAGAACACTAAGTCCATTTCATGTTAAACTTCATTTATCCTGTGGAGGTGATTAGGAGTAAACCACCATGCTTTCTACTTTAATCTTTCCTACCTGAAGAATTTTTCAGGGACATAGTTTCTCTCTTTCAAAGCCCAGGTTTTCCCATGCTTGATTCCCCTACAGATAGAGAAAGGAATGAACTAATGTTCACTCCAACTCATTCTGCCCTACCAAGGAGGTTTATGGTGAGCTTGTGTCTGCTTCTCAGAGAACATTTATCAGTCTTTTCTATTGAAGAGGTTATGAGTGAACTACTATTTTCTCCAATTCACTATGACCTCAGATGGAGGCTTGTGGGGAGCTTGCATCTGTCTCTCATTATCCATTTCATCCTATATATGGTATATCATGTTGATGGGATTAGAGTCAACTAGTGTGTTCTCCACAACAGTCTTTCTTATAACGCATTATAGTATGAAGTTAGTGAGTGTATCTCAGTATCTGACTCATTTTAATCTTAATCTGCCCTATGAAGAAATTTAATCATTAGCTACAGTAATCTTCACCTGTCTATGCTACAAATGAGGCTTGGAGGGCACTGTCTCTGAAAGCTGATATTATCCTAACCTTTATTTGCTCTATGTACATAGTGTAAATAGTGATGTGTTGAGAAGTGAGCAGTTTACTTCATCCTTTCCTTCCAAAGCATTAAAAAGTCTTTGTCCTTTAGAATCCATCTTTTTCTGTTATATAGATAACTATTGGAGTTTGCTACCATGGTATACACTTCCACCCATCCTATGAAAAAGAGCTACAGCCATAGTTTTCAACCTTCCTAATTCTGTTTTTTTAATACACTTCCTCATATTGTTGGGCTCTGAAACCATGGAATTACTTTCACTACTACTTCTTAATTGTAGTTTTGCCATGGTCATGAATTATAATGGAAAATCTGAATTTTCCAATTGTCTAAGGTGACCCCTGTGAATGGGTGATTTGATCTTCTAAAAGGGTCATAACTCACTGTTATAAGTAAGAATTTTCCCTGCCAGACTGGACCCACCACCATGCCAGCCCCAATTATTACACAGAGACTCTGTATTTAATATAATGCTATTGGCCTGTTACTTGTTTATTATCAGCTAGCTATGTCTTAAGTATTAACCCATTTCTATTAATCTGAGTATTTCCACGTGGTCTCATCTTACTGGAGAGAGACCCTGGACCTCTGTTGTCTCCAGTCTCTACATGCTGAGTCCTCCCTACCACTTCCTCTAATCATTGTCTCCTAGTCCAACCAATCTTACTTTCCTATTGGCCAACAGTGGTTTATTCATTAACCAGTATGAGAAACATATTTATAGACTGACATCTCCCATCAACTCACATGTTGAGAACCACTGTGCTGAAAGGAACTAGCATCTGTCTCTCAGATTCCAAGATCTTGTAACTATGATCTAGTTTACAGTGTATATTTGAAGTGTTCAAGGTGGGTAAAAATGCACTTGTGAAATCTCAATCTCAGATTTTGCTAGAAAGGAGGATTCCAGGGTGTTAGGTTTTGTCTTTTGGAATCCATATTTTCCTAATATAATTAGGTATACAGAAAAAAAGTTACAAGTTAACTACTGTGCTTTCCAACTCAGTATGGCCTACAAAGAACACTATGAGGTAGTTCAATTTTGTACTTTCCATGCTGTCCACACCTTGACCTGTCCTAAGGAGGTTAGAAATGAATTCGTTGTTCTCTAACTCCATTCATCCTATGAAAGTGGTTTGGAAAAAACTAGTGTCTGACTCTCAGAATCCACATCCTTCCAAAATTAACCTGTCCTATAGAAGTTGTGTGTGATCTAATGTGGTTTCATACTCAATCTGTCCTATGAAGAAGATTGTGTCTGTGTCATAGTACCCATATTGTCCAAATCTTAGTCAGTCCTATTTTTAAGGTTAGGGGTGAACTTGTGTTCCTTCACCTTAATCTTTCCTATTAGAGAAATTTAACATCTGTCTCTCAAAATACATGTCTTAACCTTGATCTGATCTACTGAGGAAGATAGAAGTACACAAATGTTCTTTCCATCTCAGTATTTCTTAGAAAGTGTGCTTGGAGATGAAGCCAGCACTACCTTCCAGAATACTTCTTCCCATGACGGCATCAAGTGAGCAGAGGTAAAGTTTCCTTATCTTAATCTCAACAAAAATGAAAGAAAAAAGAAGAAGAAGAAGCATTTTTTATTTCTATAGGTGGCTTTGTCACCATTTGTCACTGGATAAGTGAGCTGAGATTTCCACTGAGATGGTTCTGTTTTTATCTCTTAAAAGAATAAACATTAATGGCAGTTTTCCACAAAGTTGAAGAGCAACAATTACAATAAAATACAATTTCTTTGTACAAAAACAAGTGTGCGTGTGCTTGTGTGCTTGGAGAATGCTAGTGTCTTTCTTCCAGATTGTATGTCATTCCTAATTTGATCTTTCTAAAGGTGTAGGGTAGGAGTTAAATAAGGTATTCTCCATCTCAGTCAGTACTTTGGCAGATGATTAGAGGAAGCTTTTTTTTTTTCTTTCAGATTCCATATCCTCCTAACCTTGACGTGGACTTAAAAAGGAATTAGGATTGACATAGTATACTCTCCACCTCAGTCTACTTTAAGAATTATGCTTGGAGGGAACTAGTATCTGCCTCTTGGATCCCATTTTGTTCTACCCTTGATTTATCCTATGTAGGAATATGTATGTGAATTAGTGTACTTCCCACACAAGTCTGTTGTCTCAAAAATTTTTATAGGGAGCTAGTATCCGTTCATCAGAATCTATGCTGTCCTATCTTGATTTTTCCTATGGATGATATTGAGAGTGAATTGGTGCACTCTATGTCTCATTCTGTCCTAGGAAAGGAACTTGGAGGAAGCTAGTTCTGTAACCATGTCATCCTAAACTTGATCTGTACTAATGAGGTCTAATAACGATACCTGTGTTATAACTAAAACCTGGTGGGAAGTGGAACTGCAGGCATATGTAATCACAAATCAGTTTACATTGGTCTCAGTGACCACCCTTTCACTTGGTAATGATTTGCCCTCTCAAGAAGCTTGGCTGAAAGAATCAAAGAGGATTTGCAACCTTCTTGATGTCTTTCCTAATCTTGTTTTCCCTATGCTAACGGAGTGTATGAATATTCCAAGATTCCTTCAAAGTCTGCACTGGGAAGATCTTCAAACATTCTTGAGAATAAAAAGAACATGATAAATTTTGCCTTAAATTTGGTCTTAAACATGCAAAAGGAAATTATAACCAGTATTAAAATATCAGTATATTTCTTTACTAGTCTTCAGACATTACACTTAAGCAAGAAAGATTATTTGAACAAGTATTTCTCACTAATGATTACCTTCCTGGTATCCCTACCTGCTTTCTAAATACTATTTCTCATAGCTATAATGTAATATACCGAGTCCTAACAAATCATGTTTTCTGGTTAAAGGAGGCTTGCAGATACTCTATTGGCAAACTTACAGATGCTTAAGTCTGGTTATGCCTTCAATGAATGTAAGCTTGATTTCACTCAGGTTTTTCCCATATTGTCCAGTTTTACTGGACATTACAGCTGGTATATGGGCAGAGGCATGTCTTCCTGGTAAGAAACTGCCATTAGGCCTTTCACCTATTTAGGTGACAAGTTTCTGGTACAGATTCTAGCCAGCTAGAAAAATATGTCTCACATTTCTAAACAAAACTTATTTTAACCATGATGATGGGAGATGCGATTCTGTAAATATGTTTCTCATACTGGTTAATGAATAAAGCACTGTTGGCCAATAGAGAAGGAAGATAGGTGGGACTAGGAGACAAGGAGGAAAGAGGAAGTAGTAAGGAAGAGTCAAGATGGAGAGTCTGGAGAGAGCAGTAAGGCTCCCAGTAAGAAGACCACCTGGAAATACTTAGATTAACACAAATGGGTTAATACTTAAGACAGAGCTAGCAATAAGAAACTAGTAACTGGCCAACAGCATTATATCAATACAGAGTCTCTGTGTGTTAATTGGGGCTGCTGCAGCAGCAGGACAAGACGGGAGGAAAAACCTTACTCCTTACACCATGATGTCAAGGAATTTCTCTCTTTTAATCTATTTATGTCCCTCATGGAGTTACAGTAGAAGAGATTCATTACCCAGCATCTGAATTCAGATTGGTAGATGAAAGGCATCTTGAACTCTAAAACTTCTAAGATGACCTGCAACATGTTATACATCTCATTGTTAAGTAGATGATGGAGGCAGAGAAATCATCAGTCAAGTTGTTACATATGACAAAGCCTGCCAATGATTTTTGGCTGGTTTACTTCCTTTTATAAAGAGGCACATTTTCTCTAACTACACATTGAGTAAGAATTATGGTACTACTAATAGTCTAATGTTTTATATGTCATAGATATTACTGGCCTCATATGACAGATTCCAAAGACACAAACTTCCACATTGCTATCTTGTGTTTTGTATTATTGCCATCAGTTAAGCTTTCTCAAAGCCGCTTAGATCAACCCTCTCCTCTGAGAAATCCTTATTATTGATCCTATACCTTCCATCCTTGTCAGATGGATGCAGTTAAGAGCCATAAGTGTCTTCAAGCCTCTAACTGCAGTTAGGGTGACTTCTAACATTGAAATAGGAGACTAGGTGTTATAGAGACTCCATGGTAGCCAGATAGATAGAGAGGGGTCATTAATATTGGGAAGAGTGGTTGCAAACTCTTAAGATAGCTGGTTTCTTCTTACCCTCCTGATTTGAGACAAAAGCCTGACAGCATAAATCAAAGGCTATGTTAGCATTTGTCTTCCACCAGAAATCTCCCTGCTGACAGACTACCACAAAAGTTCAAGGTTTGATGAAGACATGTTAATGACAGTATCTAGCTAGTCAACCATACTATTTCTCTTCAAATTTACCAACTCTAAATCAGGAGGAGAAAAACTCTTCAGAGGCTTTCAAACTCTAAACCTTGAGAAGAAACCACATTTTTCAGTTTTTTGAGTGCCCTCTCTGCTTTGCAGAGGGTCAGTTTCTCTGGGTGCCTGTTGCATATGTATAAACCTCATCCACAGGAAATATGTTTCCCTAACCTGCTGATTGTGGTTGCTGTGTTTGAAATTCCTGTGCTACAGCTGAAAATTTTCTTGCCTTTAATTCTTTATCTAGCAGAGAAAACAAAGCTGATCAAGACATTTATTTTTTTCTGTATCCAACTATTATGTAAGCATATATGAAATTCTCAGAGAATAGATAGATAAAATAATTATTTCTTAAAAGCAAGTTACTTTAGTTGTTATTACATATGTATGTATATGCACATACACACACACTCTCTAAAATATAAAACATGCAATAAAATTAGTCCTTATCATTTATTTGTACATATCTTTTCAGAGATAATCATTTGGTATTGAATAATCAATTGTTGTGCCCTTCTCTAGGGAATATTGATCCTCCTGCTTTTGGTGTCCATCAGTTGCCTCTAGTTCTTTGCTAGGCTTAAGACATCAGTGAGTTTTTCCCTTTTCCTATTATCATGTCTACTGGTATTCTTCTGGTTTGGGTCATATTTAGGTCATGAATTTCAAAGAGGAGAGGGTTAAGGAGGAGAAAATAGAAGGTAAAAGTGACATAATTATATTAATCTCAAAAAGTTAAAAAAATATTATTAAGAAAATGTTTTATGCTATTAGTATGTATAGTGTTTTCCTTGGCATTGAATGCTCTTTACAGTATGTACCTTTACATGTTTGCTATTGGTGTATTGGTGCTGCATTTTTCAAATGCCAGAAACTAAAATTGTTCTTCAAACTTGAGATCTCTTTAGTACCATAATTCCCTTTTCTTTATCTCCATTATCATTAAGTCTGTAAAAATATCTCTGGGTATTAAATATTGTATTCATTCCTTTTGGAGAATTCAGTCCTCTAGAAAAGCACATATTTCAATTGAGACCCAAAATTATCCACTAAAGAGCATTCATAGTATCAGACTTAAGAGATTGCTCAGTGTTTAAGAGTGCTTTTCCTTTCCCAGAGGACATGAAGTCATTCCCAGAACCCATATCAGGCAGCTCACAACTGCTTTTAACTACACCTTTCAGGGATTCAGTACCTTCTTATGACCTCTGAAGGCACTTACACATACATGACATGCACTTAAACAGATAGATACACATACAAATATATATAATCTTACCTGAAGTGAAATGCTACCATGAACACCCTGAAGTTCACAAAGGACTTAGTTTCTTATTTAGTCATAAGCATAAGATGGGTTATCATTTCTATATTCAGACCCATTTGTAGATTATTATATATAATCTATAATCTGCCTCCAGATTCAGTGAAATTTGATATGCGTTATAGAGATTTCAAATCCATTCATAAATATGATTTTTAAAAAACCTTCATGAGATTAATAACATGTTCTCATCAATCAGAACTTACAGATAAGGCCCTTAAGACCAACAACTAACTAACTCATAGAAAGGACATAGAAAGGTCCCTTTCCTATAGATTTTCCTTCTCATCTAGTCACCAAGCTATAAATTTCCAACTGGATTCACCATTCCCAAGTAAAACTTACAAAGGAGAGTCTTCTGAGGAAATCCTCCCAAAGACCCTTTGGAAAGGCAACATATAACTAATTAAGTGGTCACATTCTAAATGTTTTGAGGATTGCAATTTGGGATGACTCTTAGGTAGCTAAACAGATATTAACTGGGTTAAGGGTTATTGAGGATGTACACTTTCCTCATCATCATCGGCTTATGCATTGAGAAACCAAAATTTCAGGACTTTGGTAAATGAATTGGTTCTGAATCTGAATCTCTCTTTAGCCCTTGGTTGAGACACGACTTTCTGTACTATTGAGAAGATTAAAATCATACAATCTTGTTTTAGTTTTCTGACATAAAATATAGGTAAGCCACTTTAGCACTTAGAAGTTAGTTCAAATGGTTTTCTCAATCACATAGGCTGGAAAATGTAATTCCACAAAGCTCTGTTCTAGGAACTATAAGAAACAGTATGATGCTTACCTGAAAAACAGGGTGTACAATTGTCCTTTTAGTTAATGTGTATTCTCATCCGTCTAAAGTTTTTTCTATAAAATTGTCTCTCTGACTACTCTTGACACTCATCCTCTAACAGTGTTTGCCTCAACAAATTGCCTCTTTAAGCACGGCCCATTTCTCCATTGGGTGTACCTCATGTTTTCTATAATAAATTCTTACTTCTCACCTGGATCCTTTCAACAAAGATCACAATTAACAAGGAGCTGAGACTAGACCAAAGGGAGATCTCGGTAACATAATGGATATCTTTTTCTTAGACTATGTCCTGGAGTAGGAAGAGAAAGAGCATAAAAATTTAAGTGCAGCTTAAAGGTATTAGAATTTAATGTTCATGTTTGCTATGTATTTCTTATCAGTTACCTTTTTGTCTCTCTCTGTAAAACTGGAACCTGGTTTCCTTTCAACTTCACTGTAGTGGATATTGTGTTTGAACATAAACCTTTTAATTTCCAAGGTCTCTGTGCTCTGTGTCTTTGTTCTATATAGCTTAGTCACTCAGTCATTGAAATCAGGGCACTGAATGACATTCCTAAGAATGCCAATGACAATTACCTTGGATGAGAAAGCCTAACTATTTTTTTCTTTAGAAAAACAATATTAACATCTGTCAAATACATAGAGGCAGATAATTCATTAAGCAACTGTGAGGAACCTCTTGAAAACTAAACATGTAATATATAAAAAGATAGTTATTGATGGCTCATTCAGTACCAAGGGGAAAAATACGCAAATGCTGTTACACTGTGGCAGTGAAAGAGTGGGTTAGGCATAGAACAAGCTGGTTGTTTCCTGTTTTACTTACAAATATATTCAGGAATTATAAAAATTATCAAATATGGTATGTGTACATGCTTCGAAAATAAAGCCATTTCCCACTTGAAAAGAAAATATTAAAGAGCCAAAAAGTAGTACATGAAATGGTCCTCAATATTTTTGTTTATCAGCAAATATATAACTGAAGAGCAAGATCAATATGTCTTCAGGCCCTTAATGTGAAACATGTGGCTTCATTAATGAGCAAGAACTTATGATGTGGAATCAATAGATCTATCTCTTCTTACCTGACTGTACTGAAGCTGTGAAAATCTTTCTTTTGTTGTATTTATGAAAAACCAATCTGTTTACTTTGTTAAATGTGTGGATTAGCTCCAGTCAGGCTCCTTTCTACAGTCATGTTGCTGAATCACTCACCTGGAAACCCAGTCTGGATGGGGCTTATTAAGCTCAGCTGGAGCAAGAAATCTGACAAAGATGCTTACATTGAGTTTGCCCTTGAGTTCAGCCTTACCACAAGGAAAATTTATATTCTGACCTTCTCTGTAAGGAAGAGATGGTAGAGTTGGAGAAAAAGAAAAGGGAACAAAGAAAAGATAAATCTAACTGACAAACAATAACCTCCATGGAGATTCAGGAAAGTTGAAGTCTGATGGCATAAAAAAATTAAACATCTTTTGAAGAGACAGTTAATAATGAAGGAAATGTTATTTGGTATCATGTTTAGATTGATGCTGTATAGCTTGTATATATGAAAGTATTGTTTTAGTATATTTTATTTATAAATAAGTATATATGCATATACATATATTTATGCACCATTCCTACATGGTTCTAATTTTATTTGAGCTGTCATAAATTAATTTATTAAACTTTATTATCTAAGAAAAGTAAACCATTATTTCTTCATTTTAAGAATTATAACACACCTGGACTACAGTAAAAGCTGCTTAGTTCATTATGTTACACTGTTATTTTTATGAGGGTCCACAGAGCTGTTTCTTATTTGACAGAAATTGCTTAGCTGCTATAGAGAAACATCTTTTAAAGTTCTGAGATATAGAACTCACTATACCCCTCGTTTTGCCATGGTTGCTAAAACATTTGGTATTTCTTTTAATCCAGACTAGAGAAAAAAAAAAAGAAGAAGAAGAAGAACTTCCATGGCATGCTGGTGTTTGGTACGTAAGCTTGCATTTCAAATAACAAATATTTACCTGTTCATTTATCTGATCTGACTAAAACCAATGACATGAAATTTGGAACCACATTTAGTTAGATAGTATAGGCTCAAATTTATGCATCTGTTTCTATTAAAAACAATCAGTCCCCTTAAGCAAAGTTACAAAATACTCTAGCTATTTAGGAATCTCAGGGTAATATGTGTCTATGGTTTTTCCTCCTTCAACAATAGCCATATGTGATTTTAAAATATGAAAATATCCTGGCTGTGGTATTTAAAGTATGTAATCCCATTACTCAGAACTGAGACAGTAGTATCATAAATTTTAGGTAGTCCAGGCCTACCTAGAAGATACCCTATCTCAAATAAAAAAAAAACAACATAAAAAATATGCTTTCTCTGTTTCAATAAATACTTATATTGATATTGTTAACAGCATGTGGCATAGTAGAGGGACCAGATAGCAGTAAAATACACCATCAGTGTCTAAATCAATTCTTAAAAAACAATTTAAATTTCAAAATAAACTCACCTGTGACTATGGATAAGTGCATTCAAAGCTAGGCCATCAGACCAACTGGATGTGAAATTGGTGGCATTAACCTGTGGATAATTACGTGTTGATTGTCGAACCCAGCTCAGAAGAATCTTTTCACTGTTGGTTTGCTGCAATCCAGCCATGATGGTTTTCATCACATTTTTTACCTGTGTGTTAAAGAAATTTTCAGTTAGAAAACACATTCCCCAAACAAGTACTTCACATTTTAAAAAGAATGCCCTAGTTTCAGGGATGAATTGTGGGAATATCATTCATATATATATATATATATATATATATATATATATATATATATATAGTGTGTATACAGATATATGTATATGTATTTGTGTAATATTTTAAGGTATGTTACATTTGTTTATTTTGTGAAACATTTGTTTAATTGTGCAAAGATGCATTGTATTCTTTTATGTTGCATTTGTTTAACTCTGTGAAGCTGTGATTCTTTGCATGTCTAAAATACCTGCTGTTCTAATAAAGATCTGAACAGCCAATAGTAAGGCAGGAGAAAGGATAGCTAGGTTATGTCACTGTTGGCCTGGTTCACCTTGATGTTGAATAAGGCCACTTAGATTCTCTGTCACCGTGTGCTTTAGCTCTTTCTCTTTCAACTCCTGCCACCCCGTCTTTCCTTGTCTATCAGTCTCCAGAGAATGACTTAATAAACATGTAATCAGCATAGATTATTTTCCCTGTTAAACTACTTCCCAGAATGCATTACTCTAGAGACTAAGGCAAGGCAGAGATGGGACTTCCTGCTGAGGAACAGAGCGAGAACTAGTTTGCACAGTTGGCAGGATGATGAATAAAGGATTTTCAGCAACAGAAAACATAGAATTCTCTGGTAACTAGATGATGAATGAAAATAATATAAAAATAAAGATAACAATGTGAATCACACATAGAATTAGCTTAGCAAGCAGAGGTAGGAACCTGAAATGACAGCACATTAGTGTTATACTCTTTTTTTTTTCCTAGGTGTTTCCAATGGCTGAGTTTACCTCTCTAAAATGGACATCTTAAGTTCAAAGGAGGAAGGAAAAGAATAGCCTTTAATTTTATTATAAAGACAAGTTCTTACTATGTAACTCTATCTGGCCTTGATCTCATAATTCTCCAGTGTCAGCTTCCTGACAACTGGGATTATAGATCACCATGGACCTATGCCATCAGAATGTTGTTCAAAGCCACTTATTTCAGAACATAAATATTCAGATTATGTTTCAGGCTAATAATTGTATGTGAAATGGAAACTGGAAAGTGGTGAAGAAGAAGTAAGTTTGTGTTCACAAGTTTTCTCAAGACCAAAGTTCTCTCCAGCAGTATTAAAAATATAATACATGGCATTGGAAGGAAGGAGTCACACAAATGTTTGATTTAAAGGCAGTCACAATCTGATAAATCTAGAACATTTACTACATTGACCAAAGTATGCTTTTATCTTTTCTGAAATTCTATGCCTTCAACTATTTTGTATAAAGACATATATATGATCGTGATGAAAAAAGTATTTTGAAATTCAGGGGTGAATGAGGAGAATTGAACAGAGGGATATTTTAAGATTGTTACGTGGTTTTAAGTAAATAGAACAATATGCTAGAAGAGGTGATGTAATAAAGAAGAGAATGAAAGAGTCTTTTTTCAAAAAGCTAAGGTGATTTAAGTACACAAGTAGAAAGTAACACTATGTTTTAGATAATGAAAAACTAAGTACAGGCATTTCTTAGTATTTCTGGGTGTAAAACATACTTCTCCCATAACAACACCCCCAGTAAAGAATAGAGTAATAGCTTAAAAGCAAACGAAGGAAATATCAGAAAGGACATGGTTGACATTCTACCTTGGAGTATGTGGGAAAGGAATGGATGGAGTCATATGGAAAACAAACTTAATGACAAACACAATTTCAAAGGCCTTTTGGTGATCTCCATGTGCCTGAGTTATCCTCCTTGCTTTATCATAGCTGGTGTAAGTAATACCCAGTGTGGTCTGCAAACTGTGTCACTCCACAGTCTCTTACTAGGTAATCAGAGAAATACAGCAACCAAGAATGTGTTAAACATCTACTGCATCCATTCTACTAGCTTTCCTGACATCTGTTGTGGTCCTGTATGCATTACTTCATTTTTGAAATGTTTAAGCTTTAGTTCTACAAACAACTGATTGTACGGAAACTGTTCTTCCTTTAAGATATTTAGAAAAGCATTTAGCAGCATAATCACTGGTGGGAGGCTGAGTATTTTGCCACATCACTGGTTTTATTAAAACCACTATTATATGAAAAATGGCTGGAGACTTGCCAGCTTTGCCTCATGTTAGAAGTTATATTTGTTCTCTGTTATTTTCATACTGTAAAATGTAGTTGAGCCCATTTAAAATAAAGATACACAAGGCCAGTGGGGTTATCAACATAGCTACTGAGCTGAGTGGGTACCTCTGATCCATCCACTCTGTATCAGAAGATGTAATATTTATCATTGTAACAAAAGTAAACTCAAGTAAAAAAAAATAATTGTGGTGATACTGAGGACCCCCAAATATTAGACCCAATGAAAGAAGGTACACAGAGAAGAGCACATATGAGAAGATCTGAGTGGAGTGACATATCAAGACAACACAAATAATATATACAAAAATATTTTAATGGTCCTCTAAGACTAGAGAAGTAGCTCAGACAGATTATAAAGCCAGCAAAATTTCTCTTCAAGGTAGTATAAATGTGCTAAAATTGGAGTGTTGTGATGTGCTCAAATCTCTGAAAATAGCCTAAAATTTTTGTTTGACTCGGAAAGAACTTCCTTTCTTACAAATACTTTGAGAAGCTATTGACCAAAAGGATTAAGCTAGATTGGTAAACATTGAGTTTTACATTGAGAATTAGTAAATTGATGGTTAAAATATATTTTAGTAGAAGCATTACCCCCAAAAGGGTAAACTTTAGTGGGAATAAAGGACAGGCAGGCATATCTCAAGTATCTCCACATTTGTAAAATATTTGAATATACTAAGCAATCTTGTCATGTGTACATCCAGTTAAAAAAAATGGCATGACATACTACTAGTTATCCAGGAGCTAATTTTGCATATAATCCTGATAAGAAGATGTGATACATTTACACAATGGAGTACTACTCATCAGAAAAAAATAGAATCTTGAAATTATCAGTCAACTTGATGGAACTAGAAGAAACCATCCTGACTGAGGATACCTAGTCACAAAAAGACAAACACAGTATGTACTCACACAAATATGGATTTTATACATGGAACAAATATTATCAGCCTAGAATCCACACCCCCAGAAAAGCTAGGAAAAAAGGAGATCCCTAAGAGAGACATAAATAGTTTCCCAGAGAAGGGGAACCCATTCCACATAGATGGATACTTCCGTGGCCTAGACACATAGGGGAGGGCCTAGGCCCTGCTCCAAATGATTTGACAAACTTTGAAGATTCCCCAGTGGAAGTTCTCACCTTCCTGGGCAGCAAAAAAGGAATGGGATGTAGGGGTGGGGTGGGGAACAGAGGAGGAAAGGAGGGTGAGGGAACTGGGATTGACATGTAAAACAAGCTTGTTTAAAATTCAAATAAAAAATTATAAAAAATAAAATCTTCAGAAAAAGAAATATAAACATATCCATGCTTTTCCTTTTTGACAGTGAGGAACTATTGTAAACATTATATCCAATGCTGTTAACACAGTAAATAGGACTGTTAAAATTTAACATCATGTTGTAATGATTTTAAATATTCCTACTGTGTGACAGGAATATTCCTGCAAATATTCCCATCCTATTAGTTTTTCATTGTTATAGGTATATTATGAATATACAAGATTGGCATAAGTTTACTACTTTGATGATGATTAAAAGGAATGATAAATTTCTATTAATAAAATTCTGCAGTTTATCAAGTCCAAATGGATCAAAGACCTCAACATCAATCCAGCCACACTGAATCTCTTAGAAGAGAAAGTAGGAGGTACCCTTGAACAAATTGGTATAGGAGACTGCTTTTTGAACATAACTCCAGGGGCACAGACACTGAAAGAAACAATTAATAAATGGGATCTCTTCAAATTTAGACGCTTCTGTAAGGCAAAGGACACAGTTGACAATACCAAACGGCAGCCCACTGACTGGGAAATATTTTCACTAAGCCTATATCCCACAAAGGGCTGATCTCCAAAATACACAAAGAACTCGGGAAACTAGGCAACAAAACACCAAATAACCCTATTAAAAATGGGGTACAGAACAGAAGAAAGAATTCTCAATGGAGCAAATCAAAAAGGCTGAAAGACACTTAAGAAAATGCTCCACATCCTTAGCTATCAGGGAAATGCAAATCAAAAAACTTTGAGATACCATCTTACCCCTGCCAGAATGCCTAAAATTAGAAACACCAGTGATGACTTATGTTGGAGAGGATGTGGAGAAAGTGGAACACTCCTCCACTGCTGGTGGAAGTGCAAACTCATACAGCCATTTTGGAGATCAGTATGGCGGTACCTCAGGAAAATGGGAATTAGTTTACCACAGGACCCGGCAATCCGCCTCTTAGGCATATACCCAAAGGATTCACATCCATGCAACAAAGACATCTGTTCAGCTATGTTCATAGCAGCACTATTTGTAATAGCAAGAACATGGAAGCAACCTAGATGACCCTCAATTGAAGAATGGTTAATGAAGATGTGGCACATCTACACAATGGAATACTACTCTGCAGAAAAAAATAATGATATCTTGAAATTCGCAGGCAAGTGGATGGCACTTGAAGAAACCATGCTGAATGAGGTAACCCAGTCACAAAAAGAGGAACACAGTATGTACTCACTCATATATGGATTTTAGAACTAGATCAAATGATCACCAGCCTATAATTCACATCACCAGAGGAACTAGGATACAAGGTGTATTCTAAGAGATTCATATAAAGTCCCTCACAGAACTGGGAAGGGACAAGTCCCCCAGAGCTCAGATGGGGGGAGGACAGCGAATGGAGAGAGAAGTAGGAGAAAATGGGGGGGGGAGAGGAAGGCATGTGCAACCAGGAGGATTGAGCCTGATTAGGAATGGAAGATAGGAAAGAGAGAGAGAGAGAGACAGAGACAGAGAGAGAGAACATAAAAGAGGGAGCCAATATTGGTTTGAAGGTAAAATTGAACACAAAGAAAGGTCGAGAGAACTACAAGACTGCTCCCAACTAACAATCTCAGCGTCCGTGGAAAGGCTATCATAAATGCCCTTCCCAGAGTGTGAGATCAACAACTAATTTCTCCATGGAGCCCTCAACTAATGCCTGTTGAAAATAGGAGCAAACACCCATACATAAACACTGAGTTGAACTAGAACCCAGAAACAGATGGAGAGGACAAGACCATGCGGTAGAAGCACATAGAGACAGCTTACCTGAACAAGGAGGAGCTGAGGGCCACTAGACTGATAGCTGGGAAACCAGCAGGGGACTGAATCAGTCCCCCCTGAATATGGGTCTCAGCCAGAAGGTCTGAGCAGTCTAAGAGACCTCAGACAGTGGAGCCAGGATGTATCCCTGGTGCACAAAAGGACTTTGCAAACATATCCCCCATGGAGGGATAACTGCCTTATTCTAGAGACAGGAGAGAAGCCCTAGTCCCTAATTCACAGGACCTGTCACATCTGCATGACCCCAACTGGATGGCATTCCCCTACATATGGAATTGTGGTGGGGGGATGGGAGGGGAGGGTGTGTAGAGTGCATGTGAGAGGGCAGAGAGGGTAAAAGGGAGGGAAGCAGGGAGGGAGAGCTGGAGGGGAGGGAGGGATGGAGGAAGGGAGGGAGAGGGGACTGGGATCGACATGTAAAATAATAAATTAAAAAAAATGATTTGACTCCAAAAATTAACTTGAAGAACAAGTTACTGGGGAAAAGGATTTCTATTTTTGTTTCCACAGAAAATGAAAAGATGTGGATTCCTTCCAGACTAGTGTGGTTTGATCACACCAGACTGCCTGAAACAGAGTACAAGCTGATCCTACATTCAAAACAGCTGGACAAAACAGCCCTACAGACTACAGCTAGGATATCTGAATCTTCTTCGAATCCCCCAAGACAGCGCCACTTACCAGCAGGAAGTAGTTTGGAAAGAACGGCGCCCAAATTCCCAAATATTGTGTATAAATATTTGTTTTCATTTAATTGGACTTTGTTATATAAAATTAAATAAAAAAATCATAAAAAATTCTGCAGTTTATGATGTACACATATTTGTTAAAATTTTTAGATATGTTGAGATTTTGTCTTTTTTGGCCAACCTTAACCAATGACAGAATAACAATTCCCATGCTATTATACCAGAACTTATTTTATAATAATCCCCATTATCTAAAATCACATTTAAATTTAACAGGCAATCCTATGTAGATAGCTAGTTAATGTTAGTAATATATGTGATTATTTTGTAGGTCAAAGAGATCAAAAAAAAAAAAAAAAAAAAGATTAGCAACAAACATGTTGCAAAAAGGCAATGTCTGGTAGTATATTTACCTGCCAGTGGAGGATGATATTCCAAATCAAAACAAGAGTCAGCTTATGATTTCCATCCACTATGTCAGAGCTTCCTATATTCACTAAGTCAACCTGATTAAAAACAGAAAAAAATATTTGAAGACTGGATAGCAAATGATTAATTGTAAATAAAACAAAACAGAAAAGGATAGCATTTAGCTTTTCTTAGAGCCTAAACAACAATACAGATTTTAAAATGTAATGTAAAAACAAAACTAAATGCATTTTAATTTCATAACCAAGTGCTTAGGAAATAAAAGATGAAAGCATTAACATATGATTAATATATGAACATATCACTGCATATTAAAGAGATCAGAGTTATCCAAATAAAGTAGAAAATAGTAATAATTCACAAAATATTACCTAAAGTTAAGCATACTGTCTACTATCAAATCAAGTAGAAACTTAAAAACAAACCACAATTAATAAAGTAAGTTTCATCAGTATTTCTATATATTATAAAAAAAATCTGAGTTGTTTTGACATGTATTTCCCCAATGGATAAGCATGTTGAGCAATTCCTTCAGTGTCTTTCAGCAATTTGAAATTCCTCTGTTGAGAATTCTCTATTTAGATCTGTTTCTATTGTGTGGAACAAATTGAGGAGTTTTTGTACTAGCTCTTCTTTGAATTTTGTGTCGAATTCAGCAATAAAACCATCTAGCCATGGGCTTTTTTTGGTTGGGAGAATTTTGATGACTGCCTCTATTTCCTTAGGGGTAATAGGTTTATTTAAATTGTTTATCTGTCTCTGATTTAATTTTAGTAAGTTATAACTATCAAGAAAATTTTCTAATTTTGTGGAGTACAGGTTTTTGAAGTATGACCTGACAATTCTCTGACTTTTCTCAGTGTCTGTTTTTATGTTCCCCTTTTCATTATGATTTTGTGAATTTTCATAGTCTCTCTCTGCCTTTTGGTTAGTTTGGATAAAGGTTTGTCTATCTTGTTGACTTTCTCAAAGGATACATTTTGTTTCATTGATCCCTTGTATTATTCTATTTGTTTCTATTTTATTGATTTTAGCCCCCAGTTTGATTCTTTGCTGATATCTACTTCTCGTGGGTAAGTCTGCTTCTTTTTGTTCTAAAGATTTCAGGTATGAAAGTTCTTGTTCTTCACTTTCTTTATGTAGGCACTTAATGCTATGAACTTACCTCTTAACACTGCTTTCAAAGATTCCCATAATTTTGGGTATGTTGTGTATTCATTTTTGGTGAATTACAATAAGTCTTGAATTTCTTTATTTCTTCCTTGACCCAGGGAAGATTCAATTGAACATTGTTCAATTTCCATGAGTTTGTAGTGTTCCGTGTTGTTGATGAATTGTAACATTAAACCATGGTGATCCAGAAGGATTCAGTGGGTTATTCCAATTTGTTGATGTTTGCTTTGTTGCTGAATATGTGACTGATTTTAGAGAGGGTTACATGAGGTTTTGAGAAGAAGGTATATGCTTTTTGTATATTTTCTATAGATGTCTGTTAAACCTAATTGAGTCACAACTTCTGTTATGTCCCATATTTCTCTGTTAAGTTTTTATCTCGTAGTGGTGAGAGTGGAGTGTTGAAATCTCCCAACATTAATGTATGGGATTTTATGTCATTTTACACTTGTCAGAACATCAAAGACACTAAACAAAGCTTATGCTGGAGAGGGATCACTCCTATGTTGCTGGTTGGAGTGGAAACTTGTATAGACACTTTGTAAATCAGTATGGTGGTTTCTCAGAAAATTGGGAATAGATATACCTCAAGACCTAGCAATACCACCCTTGGGCATATACCCAAAATATGTACATTCAAACAACATAAGCAGTTGTTCAACTATATTCATAGCAGTATTATTTGTAATAGCCAGAATCTGAAAGCAACCTAGATGCCCCTCAACCAAAGAATGAATAAAGAAAATGTGTACATATCCATAAAGGAGTACTACTAAGAGGCAAAAACAATGACATCTTAAATTTCACAGGCAAGTGGATGGAACTAGAAAAAAATGAGAAACAATAACAAAAAATCATCCAGTGTTAGGTAACCTAGGCATGGAAAAATAAACAGGGTATGTACTGACTCATTGGTGGATATTAGACATAAAGCAAATGATAACCAGCCTATAGTCCACAATCCCTGAGAAGCAAGGAAACAAGCAGGACTTAAGATAGACGGAGAATATATCACAACCCCCATAAGAAGGAGAAATAGGCAAAATAACCTGAGTAAATTGGGAGCATGCAGAGAGGGGTGTAGAAGAGTGGGGAGGGTAAAAGGGGAAGGCAAAGGAGAACATTAGAGATGAGAAGGGTCAACTTGGGAGAAGGTCAGAAAGGGAGAGCAAGGAAAGAGATACCTTGATAGAGGGAAACATTATAGGGTGAAGTAGAAACCTGGTACTAGGGAAATCTATAAGACTTGCCCCAATAGTGGGTACTTGAACTGACTTTCCCATATAATCAGATTTATGACTACCTTAATTGTCATCATAGAGCCGTCAACCAGTACCTGATTGAAGCAGATGCAGAGAACCATATCTAAGCACCGGGCCTAACTTCTGGAGTCTACTTGTAGAGGGGGAGGAAAGGAATCAAGACTATTTTGTAGAAACCTACAGAAATAGCTTACCTGAGGATGTGGGAGCTCACTGACTCCAGAATGACAGCCAGCGATCATGCATTAGATCAAACTAGGACCTCTGAATGCAAGTGTACAGTTTATGAGGCCATGGGTAGTAGAATTAGTATTTATCCCTAGTACATGAACTGGCTTTTTTGGAGCCCATTACCTATAAATAAACACCTTGCTCAGGCTAGATGGAGAATGAGGGCTTTGGTGCTGCTCAAAATGATGTCAAAGACATTTGTGATCCCCCAGGGGAGAACCTCATCCTCTCTTAGGAGTAGATGGGGGATAGGATGAGGAAATGGTAGGGGGACTGGGAGAATGGGAGGGAGAGGGAACTGGGACTGATATGTAGAATAAGATTGTTTCAAACATAGAAAAATAAAATAATATATAAAGCACTACCAGATTTTGCCATTTAACTTGGTTGCCCACCAGAATTTGATGGAAAAAAGCCTGATTCTAAAGATCACTTTTCCTGTTCAACATACAGATATCATGCTGGAATTAAGATGAAAATTTCCTCTCTGCCGAACAGCTTCCATAGTGTAAGAAGTTGCTATGCAGGCAGCTGGGGGAGAAAGGCCATCAATGGTCTTAACCAGCTTTGATGGTTAATGCTATAATACCAATTTTCTAGACTAGCTATACCCACTGGTTGAAAAGTGGCATCAATGCTATGGATCAGATGCCCACTCTGAAGAAGGAAATTCAAAATGGTACTGTTGGACCTGGTCATAGGCCCTGGCTAGGGAGGCAATAAACTCTAGCTTTTGTTTTGCTAAATGGTCAAGTTGTTAGACTGATACCTAAATATTTAAGTTTGTGCCAAAAGACTATTGTTGCTCTCAGTATTTCTCAGAGAATCTTCCTTTTTTGCAGTTTGTAGCAGTTAATTCAGAGATTCACAACTAACCAAAGTGCTCAGAATAATTGACTATTATTTTAGCCTAAATATCAACCCCTTCAAGACTCATGGAATACATTGGACGAGATGATGAAAGAGTTTAACATTTGGCTGTTAGGGAGGAGCACTATCTACAGGGCATGGCATGGCTATCACACAGCAGTTGTGTTTGTTTTCACAGTGCCAGGATTACAGACTTCTTCCTATATCACTTGGTTTCATGTGGTCATTGTCATATAAACTCAGGTATTCACTTATATACAACAAGATTTTTACCCATTTAGGCTTCTTCTATCCCCAGAAAATTTAAAATATGCCTTAAATATTTATTCTTAATTGAGACAAAAGGCTGAAAATACTGTAGAATTGAATTCTATGTGTCTCCTAATAGAGGGTGCTCACAAATAACAGAGTTAAGAATTAATAGAATTGAAATAATCAAAATATTTCTTCTCATTTGAAATTTATTCTGTATGCCTTCAGAAAGCCACAAACAAACTGATGCTCTAGATAATTATTTCAAGCTAGAACAGGTGGAAAAACAGGCAAAATCACTTCATAGAGTCATCCTATTTCACCAGAATTTGTACTATCTCTTGTTTGCTTTTCAGTACCATAGCCAACATTATTACAGATTAGCTTTGCGCTCAACAAATATAGTATTAATAGCATTACTGTATTTAGAAGTGGTTTCTTCTCAATATGTGGGTATTTTAATTAAATTATTGATAGCAGGGGAAATGTTGTGCTAAAACAACTCCAACAAAGAAATGAAATCAGATCATAAATATGGTGTGTATGTTCTACAATGACCAGGTATGTGCAGAATTCAATTGGGGATAAAAGAACAGATATAAGTTGCTATACCGCCTCAAGAACACTTAAGGCTCCCCCTTTCTTTCAATTTCCTCCTTCAAAATGCTTCTGTCTCTGTTCCCATATCTAGATCTCTTTCTCTCTGGCCACACCTCCTTTTGTACTAGGACCTGTGGTTGCCCAGATTATACCTTGTAAATAAGACTCGGAAATGTCACCATCACTTGACATGCCAATGTCAATGCATGATGTATCACAAGGCTCTACCCCTGGATCAAAAGCTATAGGTAATTAATGACTGCTATGGTGGTTTGAAAGAAAAAAATGCCTCCTAAGGGAGTGGCACTATTAGGGGGTATGGCTTTGTTGGAGCAGGTGGGGACTTGTTAGAGGAAGTGTTTCATTCTGAAGGTTGGCTTTGAGGTCATATTATATGCTCAAGCCAAACCTACTGAGACAGTTCACTTCCTGTTGCCTTTGGATCAAGATGTAGAACTCTCCAACACCATGTCTGCCTGTATTCTACCATACACCAGCTACCATGCTCCATGCCATGAAGACAATGGGCTAAACATTGGAAACTCTAAGCCTCCACATCAATTAAATAATTTCCTTTATGAGAGTTACATGGTGGTAGGAGGAAGAGAAGGGAAGAAGAGGAAGGGGACGAGAACATCATGAAGGATCAGGGTTTAATCATAATAGTTTAAAATAAGAATCCACGAATTTGAGAGGTGGTGGGGTCACATTAGTATTTTTTTTAAAGAAGGGGTATAGAAAAAAAGAAAACATGAATTAATTTAGTTTGAAGCATTAGAAATAAGCCTCACTAACATTTTTAATGCCTTAGGGGAGATGCATATATTGTTTCCTGGTTGACATAAACAGCCTCTGCCTCTGATCTGCACACAGAAGTACTACGGGCTCAAAAGTGAACGAGTTTCTTATTTTCTCAGCAAGGTAATAAAATGGTCAGCATAAGGATTTTCAGTATACATGGTTTTAAAACCTACCCAGAAAAATAGAGTAAGAACAACTAGTTTAATATACTATATGCTGCCCTACTTTCACCTAAGCCCACATATTTGCTCACTTATTCTTTTTATGAAACAAATGCTCTGCCTATGCTTTTATATCTCCCGTTCCCACACACCCAATGTTTATGACTGAATTGCTCCAATAAACACCACTAGAATTATATTAGAGTGTTGGTTAGAGGAGATACAATTCACCAAGTCATTGTTTGAGAATAAATACATTTTTGATATTGTATCTTGTGTTGTACTCTACCAAAGCCATAACTCTTATCAAGTTAACAATTTCCATATGTGCTTTAGAGGTAATAATGGTTATTATTCCCCTAGTCACTCCATGAATCACTACCCATGGTTAACTCCTTCAATGATAGCCATTTATGGAAACAATCCTCAATTGTAGTCTCTTTATGTGTTTGAATCTATTTTAGTTAGCACCATAACAAAAAGCAAGTTGGGGAGGAAAGGGTTTATTTGACTTATACTTATACTTCATCATTTCTGTTCATCACTGAAGGAAGTCAGGACAGGAAAACAGGATAGGATCTGGCAAGACAGGTGTAAAGATGTAGGCATTATTCTGGAATGCCCCCTCTCACCTGGAAGAATGCATTCAGGCAATACCCTGTTCAGATCAGGGTTCCATGGTTGTGTATTCTGCACACAGGTGCAAAGGACCCCTTTAAAAGAAAGAATTGTGCCCACGTATGCTCTCTTCATCGTTCTTTCTTTCTGTCTCTTTCCTGCTGTTCCCTGTCTCTTTCCTGCTGTTCCCTTGGGGCAGACAGGACTTTTACTCCGCCCCTCTTCTCTTCTATCCTATGTGTGTCTCTTTACCACTTTTATGTTTCCTTCCCCCTTTTCCTTTCTAATAAAACTTCTCACTAAGCTCTGTCTGAATGGAATGTTTTGTCCCCAACCTTGGTCACCAATGCCTGCCATGGAATCTACCAAGGTTCCTCACATGATTTATCATAACTTTGGTGCCATGATTTGGATCAGGATCTAATGAATACACAATGATGGGGAGCTGTTTACTGGCTTGCTTCCCATGGATTTCTCTGTTCACTTATAGAACCCAAGAACTATCAATTTTGAATGTACCCTCCCCCATTGATCATTAAATTCAAAAATGTCTTATAGTTACATTTCAAGCAGCCAATTTCCTTAGCTGAAACTTCTTCTTTGAGGCTCCTTCCTCTGATGACTCTGCTTTCTGTCAAGTTGACCACTCTCTACTTGATTCATATCTAGGTTATTTCTAGGTTCTGGATATTATGAATAATTCTTCTGTGAACATTGTTGAGCAAGTGTCTTTGCGGTATGATTGTGTATCTTTTGGGTATATGCCCGAAAGTTGTATTGCAGTGTCTTGAGGTACGGTGATCCCCAACTGAGAAATTGCCATACAAGTTTTTACTCCCACCAGCAATGGAGGATTGTTCCCCTCTCTTCACATCCTGTCCAGCATAAGCTGTCATTGCTGTTTTTGCTCTTACCTATTCTAATCTGTATAAAATGGAATCTGAGTGGTTTTGAATTGCAATTCCCTGATGATTAAGGATGTTGAACGTTTTTTACCTGTCCTCCTCTCATTTGAAATTGTTCTGTTGAGAATTCTCTGTTTAGATCTTTCCCCCATATTTAATTGGATTATTTTGTAATTTGATGTCTAGTTTTGTGAGTTCTTTGTACATTTTGTAGATCATCCCTCTGTTAGATGTGGGGTGGGTGAAGATCTTTTCCCAATCTATAGAGAGTCCTTTTGGCGTGTTGAATGTGTTCTTTGCTTTACAGAAGCTTCTCAGTTTCAAGATGTCCCATTTATTAATTGTTGCTTTCAGTGTCTGTACTACCAGAGTTTTGTTTAGGAAGTGGTCTACATTTTTTATGTTGTTGTACATTGACTAAATGATGGTTATTTTATTCTATTATCAGAAAATATGAAAATCTACAGCAATCAAACTTGTGGGGTTTTTTTTTTTTTGTTTGTTTGTTTGTTGGTTGGTTTGTTTTATTGGTTTTTTTTTTTTTTAGTTTTGTTTTGTTTTTGTTTTTGTTCATTGTTTTATATTTCAAGACATGTTTTCTCTGTGTAACAGTCCTGGCAGTCCTGGAACTCACTTTGTAGACCAGGCTGGTTTCAAACTCACAAAGATCTACTTGCCTCTGCCTACTGATTGCTGGGACTAAAGGTGTGTGCTACCACCACACAACTTGTGATGTATTATAGATTAACTTTCAAATGTTAAATGTGACAAAGACACTGCATTCACTAATTCAACTACATACTAAAATTCTAAGTTTGCATTTTCACATCTTTATGTTAGCCTGTTATGACCAGATGAGCTGAGAAATGATGAGAGATGTCATTCTGTAAATATGTTTTTCATACTGGCAAACAGCAAAGCAAGATATGTGGGAATAGGAGACAAGGAGGATTGGAGGAAGTAGGAGGGAGGAGTCAACATGGAGAGTCTGGATAGAGCAGGATGCCAGCCCGACTCTCCGGTAAGATGAGACCATGTGGAAATACTTAGATTAATAGAAATGGGTTAATACTTAAGAGAACGGTAGCCGATAAGAAACAGGTAACTGACCAACCACATTATATCTAATACAGAGTCTCTGTGTGTTAATAGGGGCTGCAGCCGCAGTGGGTCCACACCGACTGTGGGGGGGGACCCATGCTACTTACATATGGTGCTGCAATGTGGCTAATAAGAATTTCTACTTAAAATTTAACAAAAGCTAAAAAATGCTTTTAGAAACAAAAGAACAATGATAAGCAAGGCTTCTCGATAGCAGCATGTATCTCGATTGGACACTGTTTTGCTAGATGCACGCAGAGATTTGTGCGGGTCCTTTAAGGGAGATTTCCTTTGTCAGCATAAGGGGCAAAAAAAAACTGCATGGCTTATAAGAAACTCTGCTAACAATTTATTGGTGTGTACCAGAGCTGGCAATGACAATGACCACATTTCCAAGCCGGCAACATGGTGTTGGATGGCAGCATAGACCAAGGCAGTGAGCACAGCTCTCAGTTCTGGTGGTAAAATAGCTGCTGCCATCTTGGATAGACCGCAGCTAACACATCTATGACTTTAATTTTAGCAATGTTGTTGTTCGCCAGATAAAAGACTAATGGCTACAAAAAAGGTAAAGATTTACAGTAAAGACAGATTCACATTAAGAAATCCTCTAAAGGTTTACAGTGATTTCTAAAATATTTGTAGGCTTGGGAGAGAAAAGAAATAAAATGTTTTTAAAAAGACAGAAGGAGCTGGGTGTGGTAGCACACGCCTTTTATCCCAGCACTCAGGAGACAGAGGCAAGCAGATCTCTGTGATTACAAAGTAAATTATAAGACAGATAAGAGTTACACAGTAAAACCCTGTCTCAAAAAAAAATAGTAGTAAAAAAAAATCAGAGTAATAAAAAAGCCACATTAAGATGGAGAAAATCTGGATACTGTATGGTATTATATTGTTTTTGGATTGTTTAACTGCTGAGGAAATAACAACTGTTAAAACAAATGCTGCTGGATCAATCCAATTTATATATTTTAAAAATTCTTTAACTTCAAAATTTAAGTCTAAGGACAAGTTACTGGGGAAAAGGATTTCTATTTTTTATTTCCATAGAAAATGAAAAGCTGTGGATTCCTTCCAGACTAATGTGGTTTGATAAAGCCAGACCCCCTGAAAGAGATTTCCTGGTGATCCAACATTCAAAACAGCTTGAACAAGGCAGTCTTGCAGACTGCAGCCAGGGTTTCTATGTCTTCTTAGGATCCCCAATGACAGTGCCCCCTACCAGCAGGAAGCAATTTGGAAAGAACAACGCCCAAATCCCCAAATATTGTTTATAAATGTTTGTTTTCATTTAAATGGGGTTGGTTATAAATGGTTAATGACCACAACCAATCTCTTTTTAAAGGTAAAAAGGGATTATGGTTTAGATATGAATACTTTGTTTTGGAATGGATTTTCATTTATTTATACAATTTTGTGATATGTATATTTCTCCTCTTGTTAAGGTATTGTGTAGAAATGTAATGTATAATTCAATACAGATTATAGATAGTACCTATGATAGTCAACTATTATAGTTAAGTTAGTTAAGATTTCTACATATATAGACAGCTATTTGAGATAAATATGCATTCTTCAAACCTTTCAAAGACATACATAATATGGCATTTAAAACGGTTTAGGGTTTTTCTTAGCAGTGAGACACAAATGCTCCTGGAAACACCACCTGTGTCAGAAAGGAAGATGGACATTGAAGAAACGTGTTATGAAATTTACTTTCAATATGGCAAGACTAGCCATTTGGACAAGATACTGCTCTTTCCTGGACTGTTTGACTTTATGCTGTATAAACTGGACATGCAGAACCCACAGAAGAGTGACTGCTGATTTAAGATGGACATTGCAACAGAGTTCCTGCTTCATGGAAGAGTCTGCCAGACAGTCTGCAGGACACAGAGAAAAGTGACTAACAAACTGCCAATACAAGGAAAAGTTTAACGATTTCTGCTTTGCTGAAGAGTCTGCCAGGCACACTATGGCCTATGGGCTGAAGATGGAAGATTACAGAAGAACTTCGGGTGACTGACCAGGCAGTGAGTTGTCTCTGTCATTTCTAGTGTTTAAATATTATGCTTCTTTGGTCTTTGAAGGAGCAGAAGACAGATAGTATGGTTATAGTTTTCCTTACTTAGGATTAAAAATAAGCTACATATAGGACTTCAGATTCACAAAGATAGGATAGATGATGGAATATTTTCTTCAAATCTTGCTAAATGTTAATGGACTAAATAGTGTTAACTGTGATTCTTACTTGATAAGTGTTGTGTTATATATTTTGCTTTGTTAATGTTAAAACCCTTCTTATTTTAGATAGAAAAGAGGAGATGATGGGAGATGTCATTCTGTAAATATGTTTCTCATATTGGTTAATGAATAAAGCACTGTTAGCCAATAGGAAAGGAAGATATGAGGGACTAGGAGACAAGGAGGAAAGAGGAAGTAATAGAGAGGAGTCAGCATGTAGAGACAGAAGAGAACAGAGGTCTCAGCCCCACTCTCCAGTAATATGAGACCAAATGGAAATACTTAGATTAATAGAAATGTGTTAATACTTAAGACAGAGCTAGACGATAAGAAATAAGTAACTGGCCAAAAGTGGTATATCAATTTCTGTGTCTCTGTGTGTTATTTGGGGCAGGTGTGGTGGTGGGTCCAGGCCAGTGGGGAAAACTACTTGTATCAGAGAAACATATGCAGGACTGTACATTATTACAAATCCATTATGTTACATTTATTTTAAGATTATTAGGTAATTTTTTTTTAAAAAAAAAATCACCTTTTAAAGAGTTGTATGTAGTAGGAAAGGTACCAAAAGTGTATTGTAAATGTACTGGTCAATTAGAAAGTTTGTGGGAATTACTACAAAGGAAAATATATTGTCTTGCAAGGCCATTATGAAAATGATAAGATCAAGTTTTCTCACATGAGAATAGATTTTTCTCCTGATCACTCATTTAACTATGATTGCTTACTTTTTCTACTATATCATATATATTTTATCTGCATATACTAAACCAAAAATTTTCCCCTCAGCTAGAACAGTAGTTGTTTTTCTGATAAATGCATATATTTGATGTATTCTTAGTGACTGTTAGCTTAATTCACATAAAGTACATTATCATTAGTTTGACCATGTGGAACAATAGTCAGTAAGCAAAGTATCTTTTTTGTACTAACAGTAATTTATGAAGGACCTGATTTGCCTACTAAAAATATCTGCATGAAGCAACATCTAGAAACAACACAAAACCTATACTAGGTACAGGTCTCACCTTTTTTTTTTTTTTTTTTTTTTTTTTTTTTTGACTGTATACATTGGCTTCCAGGATTATATTAACTGCAAGCACATACAAAGGAAGTAGCACATGGGCTCTGAATAAGAGTTTCTGTGATTTACAAGAGAGCTTAAGAAGCCTTTTCTACATCAGGGCTGAAGCTCTTACTCAAACATTAAAAACACTGTTTCATGGTGTGCAGACCCTGTTCATGTCACCACTTACATTATTTTTTTGTAAGACCTGCAGCGCCTTGTTGACATTGTTCAGAGCATGGACTCTTGTAGATCCTTTTTCTTTGGGCTAAAAAAAAGGAGAGAAATGCTGTTTACTATGGAACAAAGAGACAAAAAAATCTACCTGAAAAGCCAAGGATGTATAAATTTCACTTTTAAGTTTGAATATTTTACATTTAAATGAATACATACTGTGAAACATTTATTTTAAAAAAGAAGTTTCAGCATTGTGTTTATTGTCCTTGGTATAGCACATCTTTAGCATAAAGAATCCACTTCCTGGGAAAGAAAGCACATTTTTTTTTTTTTTTCCTTTACGGTACAATCTGGGATGATTACATATTCTTTTTTTTTTTTTTTTTTTTTTTTTTTTTTTGCTCAGAATGTATTATTATAAGTCCATCAATGATGAAAAACATTAACAAAAAGTAACCAGTAAGATATAAAAGTAAGTTTATTTCTCTACTTTTTCAGAAAAGTTTGAAGAAGATGTGAGACTGCTGGGTTGTGTAAATTCACTGTCTAGCTAACCATACATGCTGATGTAAGCAACCCTAATTTAAATCAGTAGATCATAAATGAGTGGGGGAGGGATAATAGAAAAGAATAAGAGGGAGGGAACCAGGAGGTAGAAGTGGATGTAAGTCTGATCAAAATACATTGTTTGAAATTGTCACATACATCACAATAATGTACAGAAATATCAAATATATAATATTATATGGTCAATAACACAGAGCTCTCCCATGCAAATGGTCAGTCATTGTGCAGAGAATGAGAGTCTCTGAGGTGCTCAGAACTAAATGGGACTTATTACATGTCTTGCCCTAATTCCAAGAAATATTTCCAGAAGAGGAAAGAATTAGAACATAAGAGCCAGAGGTTTTTGATAACAAGAAAAATCATGTTTTCCAGACACAACATGGCCAATGCCCATTGGAACAAACATGCACTGATTGTGAAAACAAGTTCTGTTCAAGACAATATCTCAATATAGAAGAAAAAGGTGGACATGAAATTCTACTACTAGCTGCAGAGCTATTGCTATTTCATAGCAGCTGGGAAAGGAAGACTGCTTTTTCATTAATGATTTGATTATTCCTAAACTGTCTACATACTAGGACAGGTCTTACTCCCAAGACTAGCTTGGCAATAGAAACTGGGATCAATGCAGAAAGAAATGTAAAAAACAATGATTTTTAAAATTTGGTAGGAAGGCTTAGGGGAATGAATAGGTTAGTAATGGCCAGAGTTGGGGTGGGAGAATAAATATTTTCAAAATGCATTGTATAAAATACTCAAATAATTAAGAAACATTGCTAAAATATGTAATGATTAATAATAAGATTATTTCTTTGAGTACTACCTAGTCAATCTATAGAATTCATAATTTCAATAAACAGGGTTCTTAGTTTATAAATTTGTCCCAAAAGTTATATTCCCATCCTTTAGTTTTAACAATCACATAACTAATTAAAATATACACATCATCTCATTTTTCTTAATTGACTAGTTTTAGAAATTCTATTGTTATGTTGCTGGTATTTATTACCAACTTATTATTTTTGTTGGTCTTCCCTTAATGCAAGGATTCATTAGCTATCCCCAAGCTACAACAGAAAACCATTTCCTATTCATAATTTCTTCTTGATATCTTCAACAATGACATAGTTGGAACAAACCACCTACCAAAAGCAGTGATTATACAGCTCTCACTTCAACTTTAGGAGGACTAATGTTTTGTAAAAGGAGTGACCTCCAAAGCCTGTGCTTAGCTTTCTGCTCTGCCACATTTGGACTATATGACTTTGAGAAATGTCTTAGTGTCCCCATACTCCAGTTTTCTCACCTGTCAAAAATAAAACAGCTGTTCCACAACTTTAAGTATGACTGTATACTAAAAATGTGTTTAGATGGGGGATTTTAACAAAAATCATTCAGATGTAGGGTGTATGGTGTTTGTAATACAGGCAAAGTACCTCACATTATTATTAAGTAAATTGCAATGCTAATTGTTAAATACCAATCACACATGTAATTATCCTAAACTTAGTAATTAACAGGTATTTGCAGAAATTGTCAGTTGGAACAAGGCTCCATTTCTTTCTCTGTGCATATGAGGTCAGAATTTTCATATTTATTTTCTCTTCTCCTGTCCCTACCCTTTATATGTATAGAATAAATGATGTAAATTTTTACTTTTTAACTTTATCCTGTGCTTTCCATGAGTCTCCTCATCCTTCTCAAGACTTCCATATCCTAGAGAATCTTACTCTTTGAACTGGCTGTACAAACTTCCAACATTTACCTTAATCTCTAAGTTAACTTTACTAACAAATACCCTTTGTTAAAGACATATATGTCTTGTTCCTTCAACTTCCTTCATCTCCAAGATAGCCTCATTAAAGGGAATCTGCAATTTTCATATCTAAGAACATTTAATCCTTGAATATCTAAGTAAAAAACAGCCTGTATTTGAGTGTTTTCCCACATATCACCATGAAGAGCAAGAAAACAAAGGTATAGAAACATCTTTTTAAAGAAAAGCTTTGAAATATCACCATAAATGTGCAGATAATGAAAACAGGTTATGAAATAATAACCTTAAACAAACAACTGAAAGACAGTGAGGTTTATTTATTTCTTTATGAACAGAACTGACTGCATGAATACAGATTCCAAGGCACTTATTTCTCTATCAATATATTAAAACACACACATCTGCATGTATGCTTATATATATAAAGTGTACATATATTGAAATTAAGACTAAGCCTACACTGTTCCTTCCAAATGACTGTCTGACAAAATTTTAAATGTGAAGAATTTGATTATTTTATTTCAAGAAGTCATCAACCCAAGTTAAAAGTTCTTAAAAATGTATCAAATATACAAATAGGTAACAACCATGTAAGTAACATTACACAGATTGGATATATTATATTAAGAAATATAATATAATATAATATAATATAATATATGCATTAACAATTAGTGAAAAAAGAGGCTATGAATTTGAGGGAAAGTGTGAAACAGTATATGGCTATATTGGAGGGAAAAAGGAAAAGGGAGAGATGTAATAATTATGTAATAATCTCAAAAGTAAATGGGTAAATAAACTATTTGAATAAATGTACCAACATATTATTAATCATATATAGCTATTGAAGTTCATTAAAAATGAATGCATAATGTATCTTTTTAGTATAACTACAATATTTTAAAATCACTGTCATAGCCCTGCTTACTTTATGGAGCAAAATATTATTTCAGCAAATTAAAGGCAAAAATAAGTTCAATGGAATTTAAGAGTGAGAATTGAATTTTAGAAATTTGTTTACAAAAAGTTTTCAATAGCAAGCAGAAGCAAATGTTTTTCAAGGACTCTCAGAATATATAAAAGCACAGAAAGCAAAATAGGTAAACAATATAACAAAGCAAAATTCTGGGCAATGTCTAACAGAACAGGGACCAACTTGGCTTGGTGTAAGTGAATTGCAGGAGGCAACTCAGAGATAGGATTTGGGCCAGATTAACTTTGATGGACAGCTAGAGTTTCTTTGCAAAACCTTCATACATGTTGGGGGGGGAGACACTCATGTATGCACATACTTAAATGCACACGCTGGAAATCTATGGTAAGGAAAAAAAGATTAAAACAATAATTGAAAAAGACTCATGAGAAATGCAGAATGGATGACTGTACATAGACTGGAGTCTTAAACCCTACTTATAAGGATGATAGAAATCTAAAAATAAAAACTTTAAGTACAGAGAAATTTTTTCCATAATGAGACTTTCATCAACTGAATTCTTCTGTGACTTTAGTGACATACAAGATTGTATAATCATGCTATCACCCTCATAGGAATGTTCTAAAATTATACGAGTTAAAAATTCTCAAAAGGAAATTAAATTTTCATCTCTTAGGCTTTTGGGTTTAAAAATATATGAAAAATACAAAATAACACAAAGTTTAAAGTATTTATACATAAAATCCATTATACAATTATTCCTTATGAATGAGTTTTTTAAAGTAAAGTCATTATTGCTTATTAATTAAGAGACTATATTGCTGAAAATTTTTACTTTATTATTTACTTTATTATTCTGCAACAAGATAGACAATGCCATAATGAATATTTTAATATGCATTATTTAGTTCAGTAATAAGTACTAAGTACTTTATTGCTTATCTGAACAATACATTGATGACGCAAATAAAACTGCTTCTTTCAGTTCTGACACTTTATTGAGGTTACTGAAAATTTCAAAATAAATTTCCTGGACTAAAAAGATATCTTAGTGTTCAAGTGTGGGGACAAGAATATGAGGTCCTAGCATGTATGTAGTAACCAAGTAGGCATTGTAACCTGTTTGTAATCACATGGATCAGGAGGCAGAAACAGGGACAACAGAAGAAAGCTGACTGAATGGAGGAGCAGAACTGATGAGGTCTAGGTTCAAGTGAGAGATTCTGCCTCAATCATAAAGTAGAGAGCAACTGAGGAAGATATCCAAATCCAACCTTTTGTCTCCACACACACATGTAAAAATGTGCTTTTATGTCCACATATAAATGTGCATTCAGTCCAACTACAAATACATGAGTAAGAAAGAAAAGAAAGAGAGAAGGAGGGAGAAAGATAGGGAAGAGAGAGAGGAAGGAAGAGAGGGAGGGACAGTGAATGGAAGGAAGGAAGCAAGCAAGGAAGGAAGAAAGGAAGGAAGGAAGTGCAGATAGAAGAAGGAAGATTCCTACCAGTTTTTGTCCTGTCAGGCCTTCCAGGAGGTCTAGGAGGCGTTTCCCATCCTGCAGGTCACTGAAGAGGTTGTCTATGTGCTGCTTTCCAAACTGAAATGAAAAAACATAGCCACTTGTAGAAGAAATCACAATTTTTATTATCTGTATCTATGATGAAGTCTTTGGAAGTTTACAACTATATTTAAATGTATTTGATGTATCTAATTAATAAGTAACCAAGAGTAATGGATGAACAAGAAAGCCCAAGTTGATAAGCAGAATCAATGAAAATAACTTTAGGACAAATATATTTGAACTGTTAATGATGGTAAATTGAAAAGTCAAAGCATAGTTCATCCAATTAATCTGTCAGATTGTTAAACATCCTTTGTCACATTTTGTACACAATTATTCAGAAGTTCCTGTTCTCATTTTAAAACAAATCATATTTGGTGAAGATCTGGTTTATTTAGTTAGTTAGTTTTAATCCTACTACACCTGGTAATCTCATGTGTTCTCCCACCCAAGTACCCAATACCTAGCTAGTCTTTCATCCAGGTATCCACATATCTAACCATGCTTAACTTTTGGAATCAGATGACATCAATGGTGTTCAATATGGTATAGCTGTAGATGGAAAATCTGTTTCAAACAGGGTAAAATCAGTCTACTAAGACGTTTTACTTATTTTTCTAGGGTATTTCCTTAGAAATTCCATTAAAGAATCTAAATTTTCTATAATCACTAATAATTCCTAAAATTCTTAGAGTAACTACTAATGGGAGGCATGGAACTGTGCAAATGGATCTAATCACCGTGGTATCATTTCTGTCATTTTAACATAAATGTGTTCATCTCGAAGGAACAGGTGAGACAAAGAATTTGACTATGCATCTCCTTTGTTAAAAAACAAAAACAAAAACAAAAAATTAGACGGTGATGAAACCAACATTTTGCATCTGGGGAAGGAAACCTCCGTTTCTTCCATCTTAACCATGCTACTTTTCTCCACCTTATTATCTTTCAATTGTGAGATTACAGATATATTGTTTCTTCTTATATATATTCCAAAATCTTTCCTATTTTTGATTTAAAAAATAACACCCACAATTGCTTCGTATGAGATTACTTTCATCTCTTTTATCATCCAGATTATCCACAAAGACTTAGTTAGTATAGCACTGAAGTTCATGGAGCAACAATAAACCCAATTGAGGTGCTGGATGGAGCTCACATTGGTAAATCAGACACACAATACCCAGATGACAGATGGTTTTCCACATGGGAAAACATATTCATGAATAATAATGCCTCACACAGGAAATAAGTGAATTCAGGAAAACTTAACTGTTGAAAAGACAGTCTGTGGAATTGATTCAGGAATTGTTTTCCCAAAGTGTCCAATAACAGACCTAACACTAGCTTCTAAGTGATTTGAAACTACTTATGAGCTACTTAGATTGCAAACAAACATTGAAACTTATCATGAAAATCCCTGTATACAAGGAATAACCCATTGATACCTCTAACATTAAAGACATAAAAGTTTTTTTTGCTTCCTACAACCAGATAGCAATGTCAATGTTGGGACCTGTTGCTGCCTAAGTATGTGCCTCCTGTGCAGAAAAACCTAGCTCCTGTAGGCAAGTCAGCCATTCTTATATGCTCAGTTTTTATGATATGAGAGCAACAATAACCTATTTTCACAAACTATTTTTGTAGTGAAATTATTCCCCAATAGTTCTTTCTGAAATTTTCAGAGTAAGAATTAAAATAATACAAAATGCCATGATTCAAGTTTTTAAAGCAGGTTTATCATACATAATGTATAAGCACATCTTAAAAAGACAGTGACATTTTATGACTCTGAGGAGACGAGTGTATGCTTCCTAATAATACCACAAAGATCTTCAAATGTAAACATGAATAATACTGAGGTTCTGTTATATAATTGAATTGAAATACATCTTGAAATGTTGTTTATTTCAGGAGCAAGTTGGATAGAAACAATTGAGAAAAGAATGTCTTCTAAAATTATAAAAAGATGCATCTTGAAGAGAGCAATGTGCCAGTTTTAAATAAAAGAAAATATATTTTTCTGAAAAAGATTGTTGTTAGACCATATTATACATCTATATTAATTGCCAGATAAACTCTGACAAACCAAGGAGAACATGGATGGCAAAGTGGCATTTATTCAAAAAAAGAGTAATAAAAGTTGATAAATATAATGCATATCTCAGGGCATCTAACAAAAGTATTGAAGAGGATGAAACATGCTTTGGTTTAGGAAAACAAAGTAGAGATACAGAATGAGAGAATCTTGTCTATATTCCAAATCTGACACAGGTTTCTTATAGTCAAATGATTCTGCTTAGCTAAAATGCTCCAAAGTATATCTAATAGATGATCATAATGCAAGGAAGCAATGGGTTAATAGTAAAAAGACTGGTCTTATTAATTTATCAATTTTCAAAACACATACATAATCAAATATTCACTGAAGTATCACAACAGAAATCCAAGTCTTATTTGTTCCATTTATCATTCAGAAGGAACATGCTTTCAGAAAATGAGACAGAATGAATTTATCCTGGCTGTGGCAAGATCAATTCCTCAATATCTGATGGTATATCAGTTCTGTGAAACCACATGCTGAAGCACTTTTTGCCATCCTTTCTTAATATATATTTGCTTTAATGTAAAAGCAAATATTAAAGCATTTTGAGATCAATTTCCATCTACCAAAGCAATTCTCAATTAAATGTCACAGAGCTTCAGATGCTTAGTCTACAGAGAGTATGACCACCCCACAGGCAAAAAAAAAAAAAAAATCAGCTCATTACTCCTGCATCCTGCACTTTGTTTTAACTACTCTCTACTCATTGTATATTATTATAGCAAAAGGAGCACAGGTTCTAGAGGCAGCAAAATCTAATTTTGACACTCAAGTGCCCTGTTAATTCTCTAGCTGTGGTATCCTAGTAAATAAAGCTTTGCACCAATTAGTAAAATAGAAACTGATGTAATAACACCTCAAAGCACACTCATGACATTGAAATACAACAAAATTCATGTATGCTATAGGTGTTGCACATGAATGTCAATAATCTATTTTTAATAAATATATGATTTTAATCCTTTATTCTTCTATTAGTGCTTCTATATCTAATGATAAGTTCTAAGTACATAGAAAATGTTAGTATGCCATAGGATCTAGTGAAAAATGCTGAGTTCATTTGCAGTACATGTGATTATAACCCCTATAATAGTAGATAATGGTATGAGTATAAATGTAGCCCCTATAAGAATAGCAAAGAAAGAGAGTTTCAATTGTGTACACACAATAACTGAGAATGAGGAAAGTAAACTTTGGATTGTTAAGCCCATAAATATTCATACTCTTGCTCTGCTGATTATTTGGCTATTTTAAATGTAACCTCAGATTTTTTCCCTCCCATCTCATTATTGACATCTATTTCATAGGTAACATTTAGGGAAATGAACGCATTTGCATTTGCCTAAAATTCCAATATTAATGTCTTTCTTTTTAAGTGCATGAAATGAATTTGTAAAACAAAATGCCACATCTTTTTTGTACCACAAGATTCTGTGGCTCTCTGTTTTCAGTTCCTTTCATGACTAATGCTTCCTTTATTAAATGAACTCAGTGAACTTTTGGCATTACTCAGCAGATTCAGCCATTCAGTTATTGACTTCTCTGCTAACCCAAATAGCAAGATGAAACAATTGTAAAATAACAATCCTTCTAGAGTTCTGTAAGTATGAAATTAAGATATATGGAAGCAGAGAAGATGTTAAAAAAATATTAGTGTGTGGCATAAACAAAGAGGAGAAAAATAAACATGCACAGAAAAAACTGTGGAAGGTTCAGAAATGCATTTTTGAAGCTGTTTAAGAGGCCTCTGATTCCTCAGTTGCATCAGTCTTTTAACCTGAAAAATACAGAAGAATCAATACAATGTTCCAGTAAAAGGTAAAGAGCACACAGATAATTTAGCATGACCTTCTGGTTACAGAAAGGTCAAGGCATGGATGTATCTGTTGCTCAAAAAGGGAAGAGACTGCTCAGTGATTACAAATCTCTGGATACTGGATACACCAAAAAGACTGCAAAAGCTGGTATTCAAAATCTCCTGGGAGGCAATGCTGCTGAATTACCCACCACAAAATAATGTAGTCTACTGTAGTTTCAATAGGCATTTTTCATAGGTGATTTCTTTTTCTAAAGCAAGGTTTTGAAAAATTTAACAAACATTGTATTGCAACATAATATGCATACAGGAAATATATCAAATGTTTTATAGCTCAATGAATATTTGTAAAGTGAAAATATTTATATTACCTGTGTAAACAGGATATTACATGTACATGGTAGCAAACTTGCATCCATCTGTGGACTAACCTCTTCAAGAATGACCACTATACTAATTGTCAACAACACATATTAATAATGCTTTAAAAGTCTCTCAATAAAGACACATAAAATTTGTTTCATATTTAGTTTTATAAATGTAGTGATTGAAAGGGTTATAACTTATATAGAGAGAATTTGGAAAGGAGAAGTTCACATCGATGAAGTGTGTTTCACAAAGCATGAAACATTGTAATTTTGTGAATAAAATTTTACTCCACATTCAGAATGCCTTAAAATCCATATCATCTATATTCTTAAAAGATCCTGGGCAAGTCTCCTTTCCAGTCCAGGCCTCAATATTTTCATTTTTAACCAGATTGTGGTAATGATGTGAAACTTTTAAGTAGAATGAACTTTTTATAAGTAAGATAGATATGTGTAAAATATGCTATCATTAATTTATTCGTTTTTGAACCATAGTGCTCATACTTCATAGTAATTCCCCTTTGTAAACTTAAACTTAGATTGATGCACAGCATTGCCTAATTTGATAACATGAAGATTAAATGGTTAATAAATGTAAGATGTCCAATATAGTCCCTGGCTGAGAATGTGTTCAAAAACTCAAATTTCCTTTATTGTGTCCTCCTTCTTGTTAAACATCCCTAACATGGAGGAAGAGTCAAATTCTGTTTTGAATATCCAAAGGCCCTTGCCAGAATGAGTACTATTGTAAAAGCTTTCCAAAAGAAAGCTTGCAAAGCTGAAGATAGTGTCTTGTGAAACACTGGAACTTATATACTCAGAGAAGAAAACGATTTTTCTGCAGACAATGGAAGAAGCAAGAAAACTGCCTGAGAGGACTTCCCATCACTCAAGTATACTTGTATCTTTTTATGTTCCCTTTTCTTGTGTTCCTTAAGACTTTCCATGAACCAAATCCACATGAAAGTCCTCGGGAAAGGGCCTCTGCTCCTATAGGCAAGCTAGTTACTCAGAACAAAGTGAGGCCAGGTGGATGAACCATTCCTATTTCAACATTTCACACATTGCAAAAAATTGTCATGGTCATCCATGTCAGGAAGGAATTGAAAACCCAAATGTTCTTCTTCATGCTTGATCTACTAATTATATCTCAAGGAATATCATTGCAGAAAGCAAAATATATCAGTGGGATACATTTTCTTCTTTAAGAGGAGTATCAAAGTTCTGGAATGTTCTTAGGATTTAGCAGATGAAAATTAACATATATTTGTTCATTATCACTTAGCACCAAATACTTTTAGAGGCTCTAATATACCAGAAATAGCACTGAAATCTGTCTGCAAAGATAATGAAAAAAAAAAAGCCAAGTTATCCTTTGGAGTTAAAAAGTACTCCACAGCTAAGTTATATAATGTGATACTTTCACATTAACTCCAGTTGGAAAATGATATTCTATTCAGCAGTAAGTCTCTATGAAACATAACCACTACCTTACAATGTATATATTATTGTACTAACTACATAGAAAATGACTCAGACAGTTTGCACATTTGAACCTTGAAGAGTAACAACACAACAGTTGATGGAAATCAACTCATTATCTATAAATGTTTTGTTTTAATACCAAATAATAATGATTAAACAAAACCAGCATGTTTCATTTTCTTATCATGCCTATTTCTTTCAAACTTCATTTAAAAAATGAATTCTTTACTTAGGCATATGATTTCTTATATTACCAAGTATAATTCTAGTTCATTTGGGTTTTCTAAAACCAAAATATGTTTTATGGGTATGAATGATTTCTTCTTCTATGTGCAATAAAATGCCTACAAATACTATAGAAGTCACAAGACACCCTGGGAGCTAAACCGTTATCAGGTCCTCTGTAAGAGAAAGAAGTGCTCTTAACCACTTAGTCATTTTTCCACCTCCTCAAGACTGTAAGGTTTTCATGTAATCAATAATTCCTGTTCTTTCCTTTCAGTATGTCAATGTCACATGCTAAATAGCAAAAATACTTAATCTTTATGCTAGGCTGAATTGGTAATTTTCTCAGATTTGGGGCTGTGGGGATGGTTCATTGGCTAAAGCATATCTTTCCCAAAGGTGAGAAACTGAGACCAGATTGCCGAGACCCGTATTAAGTTGGGTTTACATGTTTATAGTCCCAGCATTCTCAACCAGATGGGAAATGTATACAGGGATCTCTCTGGAAGACTGTGGATACCTAGCCTAATACTCACAGCATTGAACACAGTACCCTGTTTTAAATAAGGTTGAAGGCAAAGGCTGACACTCATAGTTGTACTCTGACCTCTACATATACCCTATCACATGTGCTCATGGATTCAATCTCAAGTGCAAACAATCATAAATACATATATCCAAAAAAATCAACCTGTAATTTTTTATGTTGTGCAACATTAGGGAGTCCATTAATTCACTGGGACATCAGTATGCCTGGCATTCTAAACAAACAATAAAGAATGTTCCAGAGCAGTACTCAATTAACACAAAACTCTCTAAAGATTTTGAAAACTAGTGCCTTGTTATCATTGGCTAAATTTAAAATTTTAAAAAATATGATGCTAAAAGGTGATGAGGGTTAACTTAGTAGCAAATAAGAGAATACGTTTTGGATTTGTGTATTTGATTCATGTGTTTCTTAAACATCTAAGCATGCCACTATTTATTTTAAAATCATATGTTTATTGTTTTTTTTTTTTTTGAAGAATTCAGTACGTGGAAGCAAATAAGCTAAGCACTTAAATTGCTCTTCTAACTTTTCTCAATTGTGCAGAAAATATTGATAAATTGCATAACACTACACCTGTTTTCAACACATGTCAAAGAGAAGCATTTAAGTTACACAACATTTAATCAATATTATTCATATGCTTCATACTGTCCCCCACACCAGGAAGAATAGGCAGATAAAATTTTCTTCTTCTTCTTCTTCTTCTTCTTCTTCTTCTTCTTCTTCTTCTTCTTCTTCTTCTTCTTCTTCTTCTTCTTCTTCTCCTTCTCCTCCTCCTCCTCCTCCTCCTCCTCCTCCTCCTCCTCCTCCTCCTCCTCCTCCTCCTTCTTCTTCTTCTTCTTCTTCTTCTTCTTCTTCTTCTTTTCTTCTTCTCCTTCTCCTTCTCCTCTTTTTCTTTTGCTCATCCTTCTCCTGCTTCTCCTCCTCCCCTCCTCCTCTTCTTATACTTTTACCTGTTGCTATTGTTTTCACAGATTTTTTCAAATTCCAGGAAAGAATAGTTCTTCAAGAAATTATCATTATAATCCTCTTGATACTGCTGTCATAAATCTGCTGCTGGTACAAATAAGAGAGAAGTAATCCATTTTGAAGAGAATAACAGAAAGCAGGTGTTCCTCAACTGAATTTTAAAAATTGAATAAAATATTAGTGGGAAGATGTGGAAGGTAAAAGACTACAAGCAGAGAGATCTTCAGATTATGGGATCAAATTCCATTTTATGATTAACGGAATCACAATAAGCCAGTGTTATTCAAGCATAGCATCTGTTGAAGGGCAGAAAATGATCACATCACAGAGGTATAAGAGACTATATCAGAGAAGATATGTTATGGCACTCAAAGGAATATGGACATACAGCCATTGTCTTCAAACTTTTAAACATGGCTTCTGATTTTGATACATTGAAGCAATATTTTTACATTAATAATTAATGATGTTTTAACACAGTAAATAGTGTTTCAGAAAGCCTGATACTGGCATTGTTTAGAGAGTATTCTTGTGTGAAAATATTACTTGGCAGGGGAGCTATGTTGTGCAGAAACATCTGCTCTAAAAGGTAGTATAACAGCAAAATTGTCCTAATATTCATCACCCTTTGATGAGTTCATGCACTTTACAATGGCCTCACTGCTTTTCTCTTCCCCATTTTTCTGCCTCTTGAATCAGTGTCAGCCCCTGGCTTGTTTTGACCAGTAAAATGTAGCTGAAAGGATTGCATTCTACTTCCAGACATTGGCTTCAAAAGGGTTTGATCATTTTTTTGTACTCTACATGGCACTTTTTTCCACTATAGAAACATACCTGAGCCAAGTTGTGAAAAGATGAGAGATGTGGAGCAAAGCCAAGTTGCTCTAGCTAGCTCATAGGAGGTAATTATACACTAAGAGTCAGCTAGGCATCCAGCAAAGCACAGTTACAACTAGCAAAGCTACCTAGTCCACCACAGTAACCTAGGACCACATGACGAATCTTGTAAAAGAGATTAAAAATGGCCTGTGTATTTTAAATAGTAGTGGTTGTTTTAGATGAAATTTAATGTGATTAAAAATGACAATGAATTATTATATGTCCATACACAACACAGAGATATCAATAGTTAAAATCTTTATGAAATACCATTTTCAAAGTGCTCTTGTATTTTTGTGTGAGAAAGTGCTTCAAGGTAGAGAATATCATTTTACTGCTGAAATTGATTATAGGCAGAAAGAGGCTTGGGCCAGCAATTCTATGGAGAAAAGCAGTCAATAAACTTTATACAGCTCCTCTGTAATAATAATAATAATAATAATATGATAACAATAATAGCAATAATAATAAAACTAATGTGTTTTTTAATTTTCTGTAGTCAGTATATATTAAGATATACACTAATATGCATATGTACATGTATATAAATGCAAATATTTTATTTCTTACCTGATATGTTCATTTAAAATCCAGCTGGTAAAATAAAAGTATTAAATAGACCTATAGTTTCACTCTATTTTCAGTTTAGACTTAAAAAAAAATATACATTTATCTCCTTTTATTCATTCTTCCCATGGCTTGTTATTCCAAACAGTGAGGTAAAATAATTCACACTGAACTAAAACTGTCACATTTAGTGTTTCTAGAAAAGTGATTTTCTGAATGTCACCCAAAAGGGGAGTATTTAACAATTCTTAGGAAAGCTTAATAATAGTAACTCGACTGCAAATTGATAATAAAATTGTAATAGGTGACCTTCATTTCAAAAGAACAAAAATCATAAAGTCCAAACCCTAGCCAAGCAGCTAACTTCAACTGATACATGCTGACAAAGGAGAAATCAATTTTCTTCAAAGGGATGTCACTTTGACTATCAACCCACTCTACAGCAGTCCCCATTCTTAGGAGTAACTGGACAACACAAAATGGTCCATTTTTTGTTGTTGTTGTTTTATTTTGTTTTGTTTTAAGCGTTTTGTTTTGCTTTTGTATGTTTCTGTGTTATTGTTTTCTTTCCTTCCTTTGTGTCTGTCTGTCTGCTTTCATGTAGATTTTTCCTCGAGTTGGGTTTCTCTCTCTCTCTCTCTCTCTCTCTCTCTCTCTCTCTCTCGATATATATATATGTGTGTGTGTGTGTGTGTGAGAGAGAGAGAGAGACAGAGACAGAGACAGAGAGACAGAGACAGAGAGAGACGAGAGAGACACTGACAGAGAGAGACAGAGAGCTTAAAGTTGGTAGGAAGAATTTTGGAGGAGTTGAGGAAGGGAAAAATGTTCTCAAAATAATTTGTATGAAAAAAAGGTATTTTGTTAAAAAGGAAAAAGTGTCTGATTAGGTAGATCTGTGGAAGATCACTGGCTTAGCATGTACAAGATATTGGGTTCAATACCTAGTAAGAATGCATGAATGATAACTTGATTGAAAGGGATAGATTCTATTAAATAACAGTATTTTTAAAGTTGCTGCTCATATTTCTTCCTGAAAAAGGTTCTCTTTTAATCTTTAAATTTAAATATTAGCAATATATTATTAGAGTTTGTGAGTCAGAGATAGAGATTTAAACAAAAACAATAATTTTTTAAATGAAAAATATTAATTTTTACTTCATTTTAGATTTTATTTATCCTGATTTTATAACCAGTAATATTATAAATTATGAAAAATTATATGAAGACATGCAAGTCCATCTCACTAGTTAACTAGTGTCAGCCCAGTAATATATTTGAATTAATTCTCTACTTGTACATAACCATAGTTTTTTTAATTGAAAGTATCTATATTCCTTTCTAAATTACATTTTTTTTGTTTTCATTTTGTTTTTCAAAACAGGGTTTCTCTGTATTGAGGAGCCTGTCCTGGAACTAGTACTGTAGACCAGGCTGGCCTTGAACTCATAGAGTTCCTCCTACCTCTGCCTCCCAAGTGGTAGGATTAAAGGTGTGTGATACCAGTTTACATTATTTTTTAATGTGTGTGACTGTTTTACCTACATGTATGTATGTAGAGCTCATTTGTTTCTGAAACCTATGGAGGCCAGAAGAAGGTATCAGATGCCCTAGAGCTAGAATTATAGATGGCTATGGTGAACAATATTGGTTCTGGGAACCAAACCTGGTGGATCCCAGGAAAGAGAAGCTAATGATCATAACTAGTGACCCAACTATCTAGCCCCATTATCATCTAATTTAAATCCTTGTGTATCTATTCTTTTTTCTCCTTCTATAGTTTTACTTATATTTATTTTTAATTTGCCTTATTTTACTTTTCTTAGAGCCTTTGGAGGAATTAGGGTGCTGGAATTGAACTTAAGGCCTTTAACTACTTAGCTTGTACTAAACTACGTATCAGTACCCACAACCCCCTAAGTGTTTATGTCAACATTTATTATTTAAAACTTATATTCTCAGGACTCTGAAGATAATAATAAACATACTCTTTAATATTAGAAGGAATCAATATTAATTGATTTTCTACATTTTTGAGAGGGGAAATTTAAGACCCAGAAGTCTTGAGTAAATTCATCAATGTATTTAAACTCAGACTTACATTCATTCTACCTGACAATAAGCAGCAGTTTTCACCCTTACACTGATCCATATTTAGCTTACTGATTTTTTTTAAACTTTCTGAGTGAATATTTACTTCCATAAGTAGTCACATATTTAAACTTTAATGCATCACAATGAAACATCTTTAATACATTAAAATCGACATGTCTATATTAACATACCTCTAGCTATATCTTCATTAATGGCTGTAGTCTTGTTTATATTAGGCTGTACTATGAAGATTAGATGGTAAAATGTGCCTATATCTAAATTAAAGCAGACAAACTAGTCACCTGTGGAGTTTGTAAAAGTTCCTGAAAAGTTCCTGAAAAGAAACTGTGTCTTCAAAGGGTGTTTATCTGATTAAAACAATAGTGATATGGGGAGGTTGGAAAGTGGCAAGGCCAGAGGATAATTACCTTATCTTGGGCTGGCTTTAACTTCATGAATAGCTGTCCCTTTCCTATGTCTTGTGTCAGAATCAGCATCATGTAAATAATAAATGAGAACCTTTTGAAATATATTAGCTGAAATATATTAGCTTAGTAGGCAACTAGTTTCTACCAACACAAAACTAAAAATATCAACAGATAATGTCTAAAAGGCCTATGGAAAAGCTTTACCTATCTTGCTATACTCTCTAAATCTATCCATCAAAGTACTTTAAACTTGCCTTGATTCATGACATTCTTTGTTCTTCAAAACCATAAAACATCATGAAACTGCTTCCACATTGGAATATGCAATTTGGGGTAACCTTAATCTGTTCTTCTGGGGCATTGTCACTCAAAATGATTCCAGAATAAACTGTCTTATTTTTTACATTGAAACTTCACAGTGTGTTTATGTGTCTGTATGTAACATGGAACATATATATTTTATCTACTTTAATTCACAAAGCTGGTATTGTCTTATTATAATAACACCTGAGTTACTACCAAAACATTCATCATAATCAAATCTTAGCACCTTAGAGATACTTAAAATATGTGTGGTAATTAAAATACTCTTTTTCTTTTTTAATAATATATTTAGTGAGTAAAATCAATTTAACCACATACTGATCTTAAAAATTGTAAAAACTTAAAAATCACCAGGTCATAGTAAGTGAGAAAGGTACATAACAAAATATAGCAATCATCTTGCATTTAAGCTTTAAAGGTTTAATTTACCCACAATCATAAAAGGTGAAGGATGTTCTCCTTACTCTGGTTACAGTTACAATCCTTCCTACCAGAACCAAACTGCTAACTTGGCCTTCCTAGGATTGGATCATTTGTGTGTGCAGGCTTCTGGCATCCATCATATTTGACTCCAGATTTTGTGTCTGTACCTTCAGTCACATCCTTCTGGTACTTGCTCCACTCACTCATCTCTCTTAGCCTACTTGGTTAAATTTGTCTTTCTTATAGTTGCCTGCATTCTCTCTCTCTCTCTCTCTCTCTCTCTCTCTCTCTCTCTCTCTCTCTCTCTCTCTCTCTCTCTCTCTCTCTTTCTCTCTCATTCTATGAAAGCCATGCAAATACTTCACACAGTCTCCCTATGCGCATTTGCAGGGCTCACCGTGTGCATGGGAACTCATATCCACTGTGATTTGGACATCTCTCTAACAAGTCTTGCCCCTGTACCAGGGGGGAGGGGGCGTATCCTCAGGCTTGAGACTATGTCTTATGACACTCCCTTCTATGTCTCCAACCCTATTACTTTTTATTCTCATGACTTTAATTCCTCATATCTTTATATGATACTGGAATCCTCCTTATGACACGCTTCTTACTTATGGTCCCTAATACTTGGACCTGGAAGGAAAAAGTCTTTCCTAAGTCTTTACTATCTCCTCTTTGCTTACTTCCAGAAATTACTTACTGACCCCCTTTCTTCAAGGCAGTCTTCTCTTCTCCTTCTAACTAACTGTTCTTTTCTAATTGAAAACTGGACTCTTCTTGTTGCCTTAAATCTTTTTCCTCTCTTGGGCCCAGAGCTATCATTAAACCTTGCTGTCATATTTTCTACTATAATAGACGTTGACATCAATACAAGCTTGATAATCAGTCTCAATTGCCTGAAAATGCACACTGGACAAGGCCTCTCTGCTGGATGCTAAGAAATCTCCCTTTTCAAACACCCACTGTGATTGCCAGATTAATGCTGGGAAGGGCAACTAGAGGCAAAATCATTACTTGTCTCAAGGTTGGGCTCCAAAAGAACTCCCATAAGATGGCAAATTTCAACAATCTTAAGGGTGGTCATCCAGAAGACAGATGGAAATTCTGCCGAGTGTTTCATATGACTCACATAGGCTCTCCTCCACTACACCAAGCCAGATACTCATACTCAAAGGGCATGGTTGTCCTCAGCTCTTACTTCCTTTCCCATTTTATATTTGTGTGTGTGTGTGTGTGTGTGTGTGTGTGTGTGTGTGTGTACGTGTACCTTAAGAGACTAGATGATGGCCCTCAATCCCTTTGGAGAGTTCTACTGAATATGGCATTTATGGTATTTACATTTTTTAATGGTTACATGGGCAGGATAAGTGGGAAAGTTAGGAAAGTGCTTCCTATGATAGACAGAAATGGAAACTTCTTGCAATTACCCTGAGGCCAACTCCAAAGAAAGGATACCAATGGTCTCCATAATTGCAGAGTGTGATAAAGAACTTCCCTTTATCTTATCCACCACCATATCTTCCCTGAACTGTGTATAGACAGGATCTTCAGGGCTGGGTGGCTGAAAACTGATGCTACTCTGAGAACTTGGCCCTGTGATGGCTTGTATAGGTATCACCCCTTAGACTTGTGTGTTTGAATGTTTGACCCATGAGTGTGACACTATTAGGAGATGTGGTCATGTTGTGGAAAGTGTTTAACTGTGGGGCGTGTACTTTGAGGTTTCATATGTTCAGACTGTTCCAATTGTGGCACAAAGTGTCCTGCTGTCTGCATATAAAGATGTGGAATTCTCAGTTCCTTCTCCAGCATCATGTGTGCCTGCATACCACCATGCGTCTCAATATGATGATAATGGACTAAACCCCTGAAACTTTAAGAAAACCCCAATCAAATGTTTTCCTATATAACAGTTTCTATGGCTATGGTGTCTATCCACAGCACCAGAAACCCTACCTAAGACAGCCTATGATGGCAGGCTGAACCAGCCCAAGGTCCTTTTCCCTATTCTCTCTAGGGTTTGGTGACCATGTAAACTTCCTCATCATGCCTAGTTGCCCAGCTCCATATTAGACAAGGTATAATAGCCAAATTACATTTTTCTTTTTCTTTTTATCCTTCTACCTCAGGATTTGTTCTTCTCCTTCTTGCCTCTATAGAGGCTTCTTGTCCACCAGCTAACACTAACACTTTACCTTACCCTCTACCGGACTACCTCATAGAATAAAATCTTTGGGATACCTCTTCTTCGGTGGCTTCCCATTACTCCCCCTACTGTAGGAGCCTATTTGCTATCCCATAGTTCTCAATACCGTATCTCCTTAAAACATAGACAAGGCCTAAAATCATACACAAGCATATTCTCAAGCCAACTCACTTGCCATATAACTCCCCTACCCTCCTTACTTTATTGTTCAAGCTTAATCTTTACCCACTCGGAGTACCAACGACAGGTCCTGCAAGCTATTAGACCCATTATGGGTCCTCAGTGCTAGCTTATTCTACAGGACAGCTATTGTCTGTCTGGTACTTAGGCGAAACCCTTCCTGCTGGCTACTTGTGAGTCCTTTCATATTGTGTCTCCTCCTCTCTAATGTTGCCTACAATCTCTTCTTCTGCCTCAGCTTTTTTGTCCTTCTTAAGGCTATCAACCAAGGATGTTCTATCCCTTCTTCCTCCAACCCACACTAATTCTGGGTAATCCTCCATCAAAAAAAAATGGCAGACATATTTCACAATGTGCCACCTAACAAAAAACAAATCTCTTCTTACTATGGGACACATTTTCTCAGGATGTGTAATTTTCCCTCCCATGACTGAGACTGCATAAGTGGTCTGTGTATACCTCATGAATAATGTTCTACTTAGATTTGAACTTCCTTGATCCATACAAGAAAATGGCCTAGCATTAATCTCTAATGTCACCCAACTTATTTAAAGGGCCTTAGCCATATAGTGGCCTCTCCACATTCCCTACTATCTGAGTCCTCAGAAAAGATAGAAAGGGCTAATAGATGCATCAAGACTCACTTATCAAAATTAGTTTCTGAACTTCACTTTCTTTGGAATGAACTCCTAACTCTATCCCCAATTCACGTTTGCTACGCCCTGAGTCCTTTCCTTCCACAACCCATTTGATTTAATGTACAACTATCATTTTGCTCTTCATCAATTTATCTATATGACTACTTACCTTCTTTCACTCTCTTCAGACACCTATTCTGGGAAAATGCTGAATATATCCTCCTTCAACCTTCCATAGATCTTATCACAAAAATCATTTTACCTTGTGACTGAGTTTTTCTAAAGGTTTCTCACCTTTTGCTTCTAAACCTACACTCAGTGCATCAGGGATTGATGACCAGGATCCATCTTCTATAGCTCACATAAGCTCTGGGCCCCTGGTGCTTGACAGGATAGCTAAATCATAAGGTCTCCTCCCATATAACACCTATCTTAGCATTTGGCCTTTTTCTTTCTAATGGTCTTAGGCTTTTTGCATACTACCAACCAACAGGGACTGCACAATATGCTTGGAAGTTTCAAATATATGCAAAATATCCCCCTAAACTCTTTTACTTTACGGTCTGTCCTTTCTTGGTATTTGCTTCTGACATTCACGTTTCTTTAGACCTCTATGCAGCTAGTTCAGTCAATGGTGGTTCTACTCCATCCTCTTCCCTCCATATTATCTCTAAATGTATTTACTTTTCTCAGGATTAAAGAAGAAAATGGTAAAGCTCAGGCCATATGGAAAAATTATTCATTCTAGAGCTGTAGATATCATTATTCCCCCACGAACTATAGGATATTAACTCCAAATAACTCCACCAAAAACTTAGACCTGAAAGGGGCACAGTAATCTTCACTATCCAAGACCCCTAGGATAATAAATGAGCCAAGGTGTTGAAAGGTTCACCTATATTTATTTTGATGGATTTGGGCCCTCCAATACAGGAAAAATTAAAAATTTTGTATCTCTTAAAAGTGCTGTGCCCACTCCTATTGTTGCCTTAGTGGAGGCCAATCAGCATTCAGCTTAAGCTCTCAACTCTACAAGATCAGTACCTTTCCTTTGATCTTATTTCATAAATGGCTATAGTAAAGGACTTCCTGAGACTATTTTGCATTTTCAGAAATACTGACAACTCCTCCAATGTGACCTCATACTTCCCTTTTGCTCCCTTGTAACAATATCCTGTGGTTTCCAGTCCCCTCACAACTTTAAACTTCACATTCTGCAACCTTGAGCTGGTACCTTCCTGTCCTCTAGAAATATCAGCCTATTATTGCCTTTTCAATAACCAGTATCTACCTTGTTCTCTTTCTACTCTTGTCAGTATGTAAATAACTTTCATTTAAAATCCTAACTAGCCCCAGAAGGAACCCTCTTTTGGTGCTGTTCCAATCTCAATGCACAGATACATTAATCCGTGGCCCATTCATGCCCACTTTATTACTTCATCAACTAACCATCTTCAGTAAGAGTAAAATTTTTACTCTTCATCACATCGTACACAGAAAATAGTAAGCAGTGGCCCTCCTAGTCATGACTGGAATAAGTTTGAAAGCATCCTTATTGGCTACAGAACTGTGTCCAGGGGCCTGGGCCATATTTTATATCAATCCTAACATATCTACTCCATCCAGGAGCCAACCTTAGCCACATAACAGCTCCAAAACCCAGATCACCTTCCTAGCCTCAGTGATTCTACAAAAGCAGAACACCCCCAACTTGCTGACCATTGAAAACAGAGACACATGTCTCTTCCTCAATGAACAATACTATCTTAAGATAGTCTGTCAAAGTTAAAAAGAAGATTTAAAATAAAAAAAAATTACATGAATCAACTTAAGAACTATTGCCTTCAGGGACTGACTCCAATGTGAGATTCTTGCTATGATCCTCTCTGACTCTCTTACCTGTCCTCTCTTATCCTTCCCAGGCTGACCATAACACCAACCCTAACCCTGTGTCATAACAATAACTGTCCCCTGTCCATTCAGAGAGATATTTCAAGAAGCAGTTATAGTGAAATGACCTAAGGTTCAGTGAACCAGGTGATTCTAAAAGAATTTCCTCAAATCTCCTACCATCTCCCCATGCCTGACTCTCCGCTCACCTTTGACTCATGTCCAAGATTTCCAAGTAGCACCCTGTGAACACTCATGTTCAGCTAAGAGTACCTAAGAATGACTGATCCTGGCCCCTCTCATCAATAGGCTGGAATGTTAGGTCACAAAGTAGGCCTGTAAGAATGTTGTATAGATTTAGCACTCTAGAATGGCTACCAAAGGTTAGCCTGAGGACATGTCCATGAGGAAGCAGAAACAACTCCCAGCATTCCTCAGAAACCCTGTGACACAGAAACTTTGCTTATCAGATAGCTGCAGTTTCTTTGTTCCTTCTGAAATGGCCATCTGTTGCAGGGAAAAATATTTTTTTTTCTAAACTGGCCTGATTACAACAGGTATAGACTCCCTCCCAGAGGACAAGGCCTAATGACCCCTTTTTAACCAAGACATGGAAAAATCTTCCAAGAAAAAGGAATCTGGCTTTAAGCCTTCAGGAACTCCATAAAGCCTGTTTGTTCTTGTAGTTGATCTACTGATCTCTAATTTCCAGAGACTGCCTAACAATTTGCCCTGCCCCAACAAAACAAAACTGTTTGTATATGCACAGTGTGGTCTAGTACAGTGTTTCAGTAGTTTTATGGTCCACACATATACAAACATGAACTTGATTCTGATTTTGAAGTACTAATTGATACTTTCACCCATTTCTTGGAAATTTAACATAAGTACTTATTTCCCAAATATAAGGTTTTGCCTTAAAAATAGAATAAAAAAGGCATCAAGACTCAAATATCATGTTCATATATATTGGAAAACTTTAGGAAAGATCAAAGATCCATATAGATGAATCAATACTACATTGAGTATAAGGAACTTTTACTACCTCATAAACCAGAGTTGAAAAGACCACAAATAATACAAACATATTTTGTCTAGTTCTTTTTATATTTATAAAAAGTTCTTTTCTATAGAATATTTTTTTTCATATTGCTTCACCCATAACTCTTCACAGAGACTCTACACCTCTCCAGTACCCAAATTTATGTGCTTCCTTTTTTGTTTTTCTATATGTATTATTATTTTTCTTATGTTACATATTGATCCCAGTTCCATTTCCCTCTCTTCCTCCCTCTCCACTTCCCTCTCCCTCCCTTCCTCACTCTCTTCCTCCCTCCCATGCCCACTGACCACACTCCCATCTGATTCCCTCCCCACTCCACAGGGAGGTTGGTGCCTTCCAGGAGGGGTAAACAAAATCTGTCAAGTGATTTGGAGAAGGAACTAGTCCCTCCCTCCTGTCTATAGCCTAAGGGAGTATCCCTCCATGAGGAATGTGCTCCCAAAGTCCTTTTTTGCACCAGGGATACATCCTGGTTCCACTGTCAGAGGTCCCTTAGACTGCCCAGGCCTTCTAACTGAGACTCATGTTCAGGGTATCTGAGTCAGTCTAATGCTGAATTACCAGCTATCATTCTGGGGGCTGATTAGCTCCTCCTTATTCAGAGCAGCTGTCTCTGTGGGTTTCTGTAGTCTTGTCTTGACCCTTTTTCTTATCACAGTCATCCTTCTCTGCATCTGGATTCCAGGAATTCAGCTCAGTGTTTAGCTGTGGGTGTCTGCTTCTGTTTGCATCAGGTACTAGATGAGGGCTCTATGATGGCATATAAGTTAGTTATCAGTCTCATTATCATGGTAGGGCATTTATGGTAGCCTTTCCACTGTTGCTCAGTTTGTTATTTGGGCTCATTCTTGTAATTGTCTGGATATTTCTCTAGAGTCAAGCTTTCTCTTCAAACCTAAAGTGGCTTCCTCTATTATGATATCTATTTTTATGGTAGCCTTTCCATGGTTGCTCCAATTGTTAGTTGCTGGCAGTCTTGTTGGTCTATAGACCTTTTAGGTTCAGTTTTCTCTTCAAACCAATAATGGCTCCCTCTTTTATGTTCTTTCTCTCTCTCTCTCTCTCTCTCTCTCTCTCTCTCTCTCTCTCTCTCTTCTGTCTTCTATTCCTACCCTGACCCAATCTTCCTAGTTGCATGTGCTTTCCTGTCCTCCCCCTCTCTTTCTCCTGCTTCTCTCTCCATTGACTGCCCTCCCCCCCCCACTTCCCCTGTGCTCTGGGGGACTTGTCCCTACACCCTCCTGTGAGGGACTTTATATGAATCTCTTAGAATACACCTGGTATCCTAGTACCTCTGGTGGTGTATAGGCTGGTGATCCTTTGCTCTAGGTCTAAAATCCATATATGAGTGAGTATGTACCCTTTTCCTCTTTTTGGGACTGGGTTAACTCATTCAGGATGGTTTTTCAAATGCCATCCACTTGCCTTCAAATTTCAAGATTCCATTATTTTTTTTCTGCAGAGTAGTATTCCGGATAGTGAGATCAACAACTAACTTATCCTTGGAGCCCTCATCTAATACCTGTTGGAAACAGAAGCAAACATTCATACCTAAACACTGAGTTGAACTAGAATCCAGATGCAGAGGGAGAGAACAAGACCAGGTTGCAGAAACTCATAGAGGCAGCTGACCTGAACAAGAAGGAGCTAATGGGCCTGAGACTGATAGCTGGGAAGCCAGCATGGGACTTGACTCAGCCCCCTCCCCCCGAATATGGGTCTCAGTCAGAAGGACTGTGCAGTGTGAGTGACCTCAGACTGTGGAATTAGGATGTATTCCTGGTGCACAAAAGGACCTTACAGACACATCCCCCATGGAGGGATATTGCCTTAACCTAGAGACAGGAGAGAAGTCCTAGTCCCTACTTCAAATAACTTGACAGATCTACATAACCCCACCTGGATGGCATTGCCCTACATGTGGAATTTGGTGGGGGGATGGGAGGGGAGGGTGGTCAGGGTTCATATGAGGTATCAGAGAAGGTAAGATGGAGGGAGAGAGGTAGGGAGGGAGGGAGAGGGAACTGGGATTGGCATGTAAAATAATAAATTAAATTAAAAAAAGGGAAAAAACCCAGCAACAATAACACAAAAAAAAAAAAGAAAGAAAAAAAAAAGAATAAGAAAAAGAAAAGGAAGAATAGAAAAGAAAAAAGAAATTTTGGTAGGTAGTTCCATTTGATACTAAGATTTTCAGAGAAATGGAAAATGTTCTTCACACTTTAATGTACTTTTATGCAATAAACCAAATGCTATGTTATGTAAATAGAACAGTTATGAATAGCTTGAGCATGGCCTTTGCATTCATGAAAATACTTTTATGCTTTCAGTCTCTTTAAATCTATTCTAGAACCAGAAACAAGGGAAATGCCTGTAATCCCTGCTACTCAGTGTTGAGGAAGTGAAGGCCTAGGAACACAGGCAACCACAGACAATATAGTGAGTCCCATCCACAAAGTTAAATACATTATAGAATTTGAGCATCATTATTTGAGCTGGTAGTGGTGCAGGCTTTTAATCCTAGAAATTGGGAGGGAGAGGAAGACAGATTTTGGTTAGTTTGCAGCTAGCTCGTACTACTGAGCAAGTTCCAGAACCACCAGGGTACACAGAGAAACTCTGTTTTGAAAGAAAAAAAAAAGAAATCACTTTTTCCAATTGAGAATAGTTGTATAATGAATATTCATAGACTTAGTTAAAGGATATGTACATTTCTTCGACAAAGGCAGTCTTTCACAATAGTCATTTTGCCATATATTTTGAATAAATACTATAATTATCATTGTATTAAAATAAAACAGAAATTATCTCTTGTCAAACCGTAACACGGGGAGGTGCTTAGGCTTACTGCAACTTAATATGCTGTGTTTTGTTAATATTCATGAGATACTTTCCCTTTACTAAACAGAAACAGAGGAAGTGTAGATTGGTGGACTGGGAACATGGGGGAATGCAAGAGGGTCTGGGAAGAGAAGATGGAGGGGAAACTTCAGCCAGAATGTAAAATAAATAAATAAATTTATTTAAAAATAAAAAAAAATCTGTTTTTCCCTCTCATCTACTCCATGTTCTTTCAATAGAAAAAACAAGAACAAAAATAAAAACAGACAAACCAAAAATTAAAATTAAAAAAATGATAAATAATGCCCCCCAAAATAAAAGGCACATTCAAAAAAATTTTGTTTCAACTTAGCCAGCTACTCCTAGTTGTGAGGAGTATGGTGAATATAACCAGTGAACCTTCACTGAAATAAATTGACTTTTTTTTTTTGTCTAGGGGCATGAATTTGTGTCTATGTATTCTCAATATTTAGCCTCATTCTAAAAGATATTAGGGGCTAATCTACATAAACTAAGCAAACTAAATAAATAAGTAAAAGTAAGTCATGATAGATGCTATAATAAAAAGTAATAAAATGACTTGTGTATGCTGAGGTGAAGAGGAATAGGCTCAAACTTACAATTTATATAGAGCTTGTGGTTTTGTCTGAAGAAAGGAAAGCAGGGTGCAAAAAGAAATTGAGTATTTCAGTGGAGGTGGTATTGTTCATTCCTCTTAAACTTTAACATATCTTAAATGTAGCTATGATCCCACAGGCATTTACAATTTTCTCTCTCTACTCTGTATGATTGAATAATCTGGCTCACAAAAGCCATAGTCAGTTTCATACACACCAACAGATTGGTTGTGTGACTGCTGCTCCTCACAAACAATGATGCAGAATTTGCCTTAGTTTATTCTTTGTGGGTTTTCCAGTTTTCAGTTATGGAAAAATAATGAGCTTTGCATTAAGGATACTAATATGGATTTTATATGCAAAAAGTTTTATGTGATTTTTCTTGACATTGCTTGAGAGATTTTGATAGGCGATTGAAATTCAGTTCTTAAAAACGTGGAGTCATTTGTTGAATATATGGATGACATGCAAAATAATTAGAGTTTATGGCAATGTATAAATAGAAATCAAGCTTCATTCTACACCCTTAAAAGTGATAGCTATAAAATTGTCTAGGTATATAAGTTGGCAAAGAGTTGTAATACAAACTTGAAAATGCAAGAAGAGCTTTAATGAGTTAACAAATCAGCTGTGGAGGTCTTTATTTTAACTGAGTTTGTTTAGAGTTTAAGTTATAGGAATAATCCTGTTGATTTGCATTCCAATCATATTTTAGATTTATGGCATAAAGCCATTAGGTGAGTTTAATGTGTTCATCTTCCATTATCTTGGAAAAGTCCTATAATTTAACAAACTCTTACTGCTTTCTTAGTCTCAGAGAACATTTTTTTCTTATGTTTTCTATTAACATTATACTTAATGGATTCCATAATGATATCTTTATATACATATATACTGTATTTTTACCAAATTCACTTATCTTTTATTCTCTTTTGTCACCTGAACTTCTGGTTATCTCCTTCCTCTTCTCAAGTAGTTCCCCTTCTATATTCATACATTCATATATATATTTGTCTAAAGAGTTTAGGTATGATTTCTTACATGAGCATGAGAGAATGCTTATTTAGAAGAGCATTGGTAATTTATCAGTGGCTCCACAAAAGAAGAAATTATCTCCCCCTCCTCTAGCAACTATTGCCTACAAATTGCATACAAATCCTCAATGATCAGGAAGGCCAGTGATCCCCTTCCTTTATCAACCTTAAGGAAGGTCAGGAAAACATTTTTTTAAATGTATGCACCATAGGAAAAAAAATCTGATAAATTTTTACCTATAAACATTTTCAATATTTACACACAATTTTTGTTGTTTTTTTCAAGACAGAGTTTCTCTGTGTAACATTCCTGTCTGTTCTAGAACTTACTTTATAGGAGAAGTTAGACACAAACATGCAGAGCTCTGCTTGCTTCTGCCCCCCCCCAAGAATTGGGATTAAAGTATGCAACAACAATGCCAAGCCAATTTAACTATGCTATTATTTAAGGGTTTCATTGAGAATATTCAATAAAGTCACTATTTTTTACTAGTAGAGAAAAAGAATAACTAACTTTTAAAAAGTTTAACCATTCAAACATTCTTGACATAATACCTATTAGTACCTCCACAGATCTAGTGTTTGAATAGTACATATTGGAAGAAAGCATAATTGTTCATTAGTAAGTTAAATTATAAAACATTTTTATTAGTCTTATATGTGAAATGGTCGTACCATGGAGATCTTTGCTGAAGTAAAATTAAGTAACAAGAATGTCACACAACCCATGATACTTTTAAAATGAATATGAAAACATCCCTTCCATCAGAATTTCTTCCATTTTATTTGCACAAGATGTATCTGAGAATGTAACTAAAATGTAGACTTTTATTGATTCTGGGTTTGCATTCGGGCCTGATAATTTTATTAATCACAGAATCTTAGTTGCTGCTGCTGTTTCTGAACAGCAAACCACAAGTTAATCTTCACTGTCTTAGACTAGTCTTCACCTAATTTCCCAATAATGACAATGAAAATCTTTTAAAAAATATATCTTCACACCAAATAACCCTATTAAAAATGGGGTGCAGAACTGAAGAAAAAATTCTCAATTGAGGAAATCAAAAAGACTGAAAGACACTTAAGTGCTCAACATCCTTAGCTATCAGGGAAATGCAAATCAAAACAACTTTGAGATACCATCTTACTCTTGTCAAGTGGCTAAAATTAGAAACACCAATGATGACTCATGCTGGAGAGGATGTCCAGAAAGGGGAACACTCCTCCACTGCTGGTGGGAGTGTAAACTCGTAGAGCCATTATGGAGATCAGTATGGAGGTTCCTCAGGAAAATGGGAATTAGTCTACCGCAGGACCCAGCAATCCCCCTCTTAAGCATATACCCACATGATCTGCATCCATGCAACAAAAACATCTGTTCAACTGTGTTCATAGCACCAGTATTTGTAATAGCAAGAACCTGGGAATAACCTAGATGACCCTCATTTGAAGAATGGATAATGAGGATGTGACACATCTACACAATGGAATACTACTCTGCAGAAAAAAAATAATGGTATCTTGAAATTCGCAGGCAAGAGGATGGCACTTGAAAAAACCATCCTGAATGAGGTAACCCAGTCACAAAAAGAGGAATAGGGTATGTACTCACTCATATATGGATTTTAGACCGAGAGCAAAGTATCACCAGCCTGTAATTCACACCACCAGAGGAACTAGGATACAAGGTGTATTCTAAGAGATTCATATAAAGTCCCTCACAGAATCTGGAAGGGACAAGTCCCCCAAAGCACAGGGGAGGTGGGGTGGGCAGTGAATGGAGAGAAAATTAGGAGAAAATGAGGGGGAGGAAAGGAAAACATGCAACTAGGAAGATTAAGCCCGATTAGGAATAGAAGACAGGAGAGAGAGAGAGAGAGAGAGAGAGAGAGAGAGAGAGAGAGAGAGAACATAAAAGAGGGAGCCAATATAGGTTTGAAGATAAAATTAAACACAAAGAAAGGTTTAGAGAACTACAAGACTGCCGCCAACTAACAATTTGAGCATCTGTGGAAAGGCTACCATAAATGCCCTTCCTGGATAGTGAGATCAACAACTAACTTATCCCTGGAGCCTTAATCTAATACCTGTTGGAAACAGGATCAAACATGAACACTGAGTCGAACTAGAACCCATATGCAGATGGAGAGGACAAGACGAGGCTGCAGAAACACATAGAGACAGCTTACCTGAACAAGGAGGTGCTAATGGGCCCCCAGACTGATAGCTGGGAAGCCAGCATGGGACTGACTCAGGCCCCCCTGAATATGGGTCTCAGGCAGAAGGAATGAGCAGTCTCAGGGACCTGAGACAGTGGAGCCAGGATGTATCCCTGGTGCACAAAAGGACTTTGCGAACACATCCCCCATGGAGGGATAACTGCCTTAACCTAGAGACAGGAGAGAAACCCTAGTCCCTACTTCACAAGATCTGTCAGATCTACATGACCCCAACTGGATGTCATTGCCTTCATATGGAATTGGGGTGGGGGAATGGGAGGGGAGGTGGTTGGGTGCATATGAGAAGGCAGAGAAGGTAAAAGTGAGGGAGAGAGGGAGGGAAAGGGAACTGGGATTGACATGTGAAATAATAAATTAAATTTAAAAAAATGCTTTGACTCCAAAATTTAAGTTCAAGGACAAGTTACTGGGGAAAAGGATTTCTATTTTTGTTTCCACAGAAAATAAAAAGCTGTGGATTCCTTCCAGACTAATGTGGTTTGATCAAGCCAGACCACCTGAAACAGAGTACCAGGAGATCTTACATTCAAAACAGCTGGACAAAGCAGCCTTACAGACTACAGCCAGGATTTCTGCATCTTCTTAGAATCCCCCATGACAGCGCCCCTTACCAGCAGGAAGTAGTTTTGAAAGAACGACACCCAAATTCCCAAATATTGTCTATAAATGTTTGTTTTCATTAAAATGGACTTGGTTATAAAAATATAAAACATTATATATCTTCTTACAGGTTTTTCAAAAATTCACTGCGTCTTTTTCTTAAATCGTTATTCAGTCATCTTCAAGAGTGCACTATTATAAGAACTAATTTTTCAGGAAGCAAATATAAGATATTCTACTTAGTTGTTTTCTGAAATTCCTACAGAAATTATGCTTACAAAATATATTTAAGTAAATGGTGAGTCTGGGCCTTAAATTCTGCCTGCCATCAGTTGTATTATTCTAAGATATCTGTCTTCCTTCTTGACACTGTGAGCTCCCCTTTCTCAGCTTGCCATTGCCAAGTCCTTACTTATTCTGACCCTAACAGCTAAACTCACTGGCATTTTCCCTTCCTAAATAATGTGGATTATTTAATACCTGTGGAGAAAATGATAGTAGGAGAAAATCACTTGCAATAGCTACCATAGGCAAGAGATGCCCATAGAATTCACTAACACCACTTCCATCAAGAGATCAAATATATAGAAGCATGGTGCTATGTACCTGTAATTCCTGCTCTCCAGAGGCTGAATAAAGGAGGATGGTGTGTTTGAGAAGAGCCTGAGCAATATAGTCAGAGTCTGTGTAAAAATCATCACAAAAGAGTGATGTATAATTTTGGGGACTGGCCTTAGCACTAGAAGAAATCAACATAATTGAAAGTAGGTGTATTAAAGGTTAGATCACTGAATAGCCTTCACCCTGTCTGTGTGATTCTTAGAGCATTCACTTTGGGGGTCATAAACAGTTTTGGAAAAACTGAGTATTTTCAAACTAATGTCCTAAAGACATGTTACAGTATGGCTTTTTCTTCCAGGTATAATAAGATCACTCCATAGGCATTTTGAAATAGAGTATCATTGAGCAGAACAATAGTGTTAGTACATGTGTGATAATGGTAAAAGGCTATTAGCAATTCCTGGTAAGAGAAAGTTCAGATTCATAGGATCTTCATTTGGAAGTTCAGCCACTTATACATTCCTGTTTTGCCTGGACGCAAGTGATCTTGGTAGATGCTAGAGTATATAGGAAGTGGAAGAAACTGAAAGGTAAACTATATGATGCAGCTTCCATGAGATTGTCATTTAAGATATATTAGGACTTTGAGGTTATGTAGTTAGCTGCTTACATGTCACCTACACTCTTGCAAGTAACACTTCACCCATGTTTCTTACTTTGGTCTGCCATCAGTGTCTATTTGGGGTAAACAGACCACTGAACATTTGTCCTCAGATAAAGTTCACACAACAAGAAACTTCTCTGACTAGAGCCTCTGTTAAGACCATCCAAATAAATGCCTAGTAGCATAAGTATACAGATAATGCTCTTTACATTTTTTATTTTATTCCTTTCTCTTTTTAAAGTTAATTTTAACCAAAATAAAATTATATTACTCCCTCCTCACTTTCTTACCTTCATCCACATCCAGATAACTTGGACCTCTTTCATATGCCTCTACTATTAAATTTAGTCTCTTTTATTGTCATTATTTATTGCTACACATACAATCAATCATAAACTAGCTAAATATAACAACATGTATACTGTATATAGGTTAATTCTGCTGAGAGTATGGAGAAGGTAGGGTAGAAATGATATAAATATAGTATTCTTATACAATATTATCAAAATGTTTTCTTAGAAGACATTATGTAAATGAAATTGTAATTTTCAAAATAATTTTGTTATATTTGGACATATCAAGTTGTAGTATTCTATATGATCAGTATTTATCTTTATAGTTGGTTATTTCTTGGTCTACGTGAACATTTCTGTTTTTATTGCAAGAAAACAGCTTTTAAAAATCTTGACAAGTCAGGTGTCTGAGGTATAAACATGTAACCCCAGACCATGCAAGGTAGAAATAAGGAGATGAGACATATAAGACCAGTTTGCGCTACATGAGATTCTGTCTTAAAAAATAAGACAAAATATAAAATACTGGCAATATTAGTAGAGCACAGTCAGAGGAACCTTTGCTAAAATATTTACTATTTATTAATAAGCAATGGAAAAATACTAAAATATTTTTACAATTTTCATGAACATAATTGATACTGTGAGTTATATACTAGAACATCCTAACTTATGTATGTACTGTTATTAATCTATGCTATTTGATTATTTTTAATACTCCTGTTTGTAATTTAAGAATGTCTCTTTTTATTCTTTTTTCTTTTAAGTTTTTTTTTTTTTTTTTGCTCTTTTAGTTCCGTCTTCCTCCCTCTCTCTCTGCTTCTCCCTCTCTCCCTACCTCCCATTCCCCCGACAACCCTCTCATCCTATTCCCCCTCTCCACAGGGAGGGTGATGGAGGACCTAGTACCTACTCTAAATGAATTGACAAATTTTATTGAGCCCTCCTGGAAGAATGTCTTTTGAAATTTCTTCCATACCAATTTTTAGCTATCTTCAGTCCTTGGGGGATGTTTGTGCTTATTTCTCTAGTTACCTACATCTCATACCACTTGAGTACAGTTCTAGGTGGAATCATAGAACATGAACAGTTAAGTCATGGATGAAAAATTCAGTTAATGAACAAATAAATGTGTGAATAATTTATATGGCATATTCTACAATTCCACCAAAATATTCCTTTAAAACTAATCAAATCCTTGGTTAGTCTTACAGTAACTTGGTATGTCATGCTTTGTTGATAGCATGAGAGGCCTGCCCCTTTGTGAATAGAAACAAAGGAAGATTAGATGCACTGAAAGGACCAGAGGAGAGGGGCTATAAGGGAATGAGAGGAGAGGATAGGGGAAACCATGGCTGAGATGTAAAGTAAATAAATAAATTAAATTAAAACAAACTAATCAAAGCAATAAAAAATGAATAGGTCTTTCTCAAACACTAATTAAAAAATCTACTAATCACTTTCTTTGGTCAATATATTTACAAATCCTAGAAACATTAATTTTTAATGCTTTTGTAAATACATATATTTTGTAATTCCATTTTTGCATATACCTTTCCAAAATACTGTTTTCTAATTAAATTCATTCCTTTTGTGTCTGTGGGTGTATGTCCTCTCTCTCTTTTTATCTCTTCCACACTGTGTGTGTGTGTGTGTGTGTGTGTGTGTGTGTGTGTGTGTGTATGTGTGTCTGTGTGGGTGTGATGCAGGTTTTATGTATGCTCATGTTCCAAAGACCAACTTTGGAGATCACAGGACAATTTTCAGGAGTAAGTTTTCTCCTACTACCTTGTGTGTTCCGGATATCTGATTCCAATTGTCAAGCTCTACAGACAATTTATTTACCCACTAAGCCATATTTCTGGCACTCTGTACATAGTTTTCATCTGAATTATTATAAATATTTGAATCTTCCAGGCTTAACCAAAGACACTACAGCCATGAAACAAGTTCATTTCTACTTATTCTCAGTATCCTTGGATCATATCAATGCTAAGCCATACTGAGATGAGTTCAAATGTTAATTGTGACATTTTGTTCTGCGATACACAGATTTTAATCTAGGTTCTTATGCATGGCAGCAAAAACATGTTTTACCAGCTTAGCTATATTCCTAGCCTTAAGTAGTTTTGATTATCACTTTGATATAATCAAAGGTCACTTGGCAGATGAAAGTCTTAACTGAGGGACTTCCCAGATCAGACTGGCTTCTGGTCATATTCATGGGGAACTTTTTGACTGTTTATTGATGTAAGGTGGTTCACAATCACCTGTAACTCTAACTCCAGCTATCACCCACTTCTAGCCCATATACTTCCCATGAATACACATGGCAGACATACATATATACAAAACAAAATAAATCTTTAAAATATAGTAGGGTTTTTTGATAACTCTTCAACCTGGTGTCAGTATAAGTACGTAACAAGTAACAGTAATTTAGAGGTTATAGAAAAAAACCTACAGGACTTCTATCTAGGTCCATGAAAATTCTAGTGCACTTTAGTTTGCTCATCCCTCCGTATTTTGGCAAGATGTACTTTTAATCATCTGCACCTGCATTATTTTGAATGACTATGATCAGGCTTTTAAATCTGCTTCGCCCCAAAAACTGCAATCTGTATATACCTTGAAGTTTTTTTCCCTCAGGGTAGTCCGAAACAGATTACTGTCTACTATGTAAGAGAAGATGATAGCCCATCCCTTCTGCTGTAGGTTACTACCAATTGTAAAATATGTTTTAGGCTTTTACTGCAGAACTAGTCTAGGCTAGGAGTGTGCTTGCAACTAGCACTTACATGTATTCTTCTGTATTTCTGCTCATTTTTTTCTGCCATACCTGGGACCATACCCTTATCAATCAATTTCATAGGATATATGAATTCTCCTTTCCTGATGAACTGCAGGAAAATCCAACCTAAAAAAATAGAGATCCCTCCTAATTCATATAATAATGGTAACATACTTCTTGTGCATAACCCTATAAACACACACACACCACAAGATTATCCACACATGCATGCATACGTTACAAGATTTTGATGGGAGATGTCATTCTGTAAATATGTTCCTCTTATGTTTTTATGAATAAAGCACTGTTGACCAATAGGAAAGCAAGATAGGCGGGACTAGGAAACAAGGAGGAGAGAGGAAGTAGTAGGGAGGAGTCAACATGGAGAGACTGGAGAGAGCAGAACCTCAGGCCCCCTCCCTCCAGTAAGATAGGACCACATGGGAGTACTTAGATTAATAGAAATGGGTTAATAATTAAGACAGAGCTAGATGATAAGATACAAGTAACTGGCCAACAGCCTAATATCAAATACAGTGTCTTGGTGTGTTAATTGGGGCTGATGCCACGATGGGTCCAGGCTGGCAGGGAAAACCTACTCTCAACACGATTTCTTGTATATGTTCCAGGGAATTTACTAAGGCAACCAAGTTTCTCTTCCTGTCCCTGAACTTCCATTCCTGTCTTGGACATGTCTTCCATTTCACACTGTTCACTGAACAACCATACTACATTCTCCTCACAATTTTAAAATCTGATCCTCCATAGTAATTTTCTATACTTTAGACTTGGTTAATGCCATCTATATATTTCCAGAGTACAGTAAAATATCTACTTCAGACTGAGAAGACCTGCAATCTAAATGTCAACTAAACTCTTTCTTGTCAAAATAGACTCAGCTTTTCTTTGCATATTTTTAATACAAACTTTTTCAGCAGAACTGTACTTTATATTGCAAGAGAGTTATAGTACTTTTCACTCCTGAGTGGCTACACATAGCAATTCCCCAGTTACTTTCCCTAAAATATTAAAAGAAATTATGCTTTCATCATAAACAAATGATATGACCAAAAACCTACATATTTCCCTAATTTGTAAATTATATAATATACACATTTATCCATATTTCATATGTTATTCAGATTAAAGCAATGATTATGTTTTTATGCACAAATTCAAAACTAAATTAAATATACCTAGCCACATTTATAAGTGATGGTGCACAATTAAATATCTTTGAGACCCCATAAATAAGGAATAATATACGTTATTACTATAAATATCCATGATTAAATACTCTATAAGTTACTTGTTTTATTCCTCATGCTATTTTATAACCATGAATCTCTGAAGTAGCAGCAATTTAAAATTTTGGTTAAAGCAAAGCATTTCCAAAATGGTATTTTCCTCAATGAATTCATAATACTTTAGTAGACTGTGTGTTAAACAAAACTAATATTACCAACATTCTGCTAAATAAAATATTCAATGGGTGTGAAATGATTAGATTATATGTGGCTTTGATTTGGTTATGCATTTGAACTTTACGGTGCATTTAATAGCAATACACTAAAATTACCAAGAAATAAAAATTATTTAAATTATAAGAGTTAGGTATTATATTGATCAGTTTATGTTTTTAATAGTGCAGTATTAAATTGATAAAGTGAAATTTTACCTTCAACATAATATTGGAGTATATAAGTGCCATGATATGGGGCTATAATTACTATGAATAGCCATTCAGATAACAAATTGGTAACATTCTATTACAGAACATAACAAGTTTGAGATATCTACTAACCACTTTAAAAAAATTGCTAATAATCTGGGGAAAAAGATAGCATCTTCTACAAATTATGCTGGTCAAATTGGATGACTGCTTGTATAAGAACCCAAATAGATCCATACTTACTACCCTTCACAAAATGCTGCAGAGACTTCAACATAAAACCACATACAGTGAACCAGACAGAAGAGAAAGTGAGAACTAGCCTTGAACTTATTAACACAGGAGAAGAATTTCTAAATATAACACCATTAGCACAGCCACTAAGATCACTAATTAACAAATGGAGTCTCATGAAACACAAAATATTCCATATGGGATAAATATGACATTATTGAAATGAAGTGGTAACATACAGAATGGGAAAATATTTTTACCAACTCCACATTCACTAGAGGGATAATACACAAAATATATATTTAACTCAAAGAAACTAGATATCATGAAAACAAATAACCCAATTTAAAATGTGGTATAGATAATAAACAGAATTCTCAATAGAGAGAACCCAAAGAGGTAGAAGTACTTAAGTAAATGTTTAACATCCTTAATGATTAGAGAAATGCAAATAAGAAGTACTTTGAAATTTCATCTTATACAAATCAGACTGGCTAAACTCAATTAACCAATGACAGCTGGTGCTAGCTAGGATGCAAAATAATGGGAACTTTCTTCCATTGCTGGTGGGAGTGAAAATGTCCACAGACACTATGGAAATCAGTGTGGCAGTTCCTCGAGAAAATTGGAATGGATTTACCTCCACCTCAAAATCTAGCTATACCAAGCATATACCCAAATGATGTGTCGTCTTCCCACAGAGACATTTTTTCAACAGTGTTCATTGCTTTTCTAATCATTGCAGCCATAAACTGGAAACAAGCTAGATGGTCCTCAAAAAAAATGAATAGATAAAAAATGTGGCCTATTTTTAAAAAGTGAAATTCCAAGGTAAAGGGATAGAACTGAAGAAAAAAAACCTGAGTGAGTTAACCCACTTATATGCAGATATTAGCTGTTAAGTAAGTGATAACCAAGCTACAATTTAGAATCAGGAAGATTAGGTACAGTGTAAGTGAATGGAGAGGAGTAGGCTATGAGAGGAATAAGAGGTCTGGACTCTCTTTCCCTCTCTCTCCAGTAAGACCACCTAAAAACATGTACATGGATAGAAACTGGCTAATTTAAGACAGAGCTAGCCAATAAGAGACACTAGTAACAGGCCAACAGCTTTATACTTAATACAACATTTCTGTGTGATATTTTGGGGCTGACGTAGCTGTGAGAACAGGCTGGCAGGAAAGTACTCATAAAAAAAAATGACACCTGCAACATGGGTACCGAGTACTTACACTTAAAACTTGACAAAAGCTTAAAATGGATTTAAGAAATGAAAGAAAAGAGACAAGCAAGTCTTCTTGGTAGCAACATTTTTCTTGGGTGGATTCAGTTTTTCCAAAGACAGAGTCTTGCCTGGCTATTTTAAGGGAGGTTTCCTGACTCAGCATAAGCAGCATAAAAACTGCAGGGGTCTTTTAAGAGGCCCTACTACCAAAAAAGAATGGTGCATATGAGAGCTGGCAGTGGCAGCAACCACATTTCCAAGCTGGCAGTATGCTGCTTGATGGCAGCATACACCATAGCAGTGAACACAGCTCTCACTGCTGGTGGTAAACGTACCCTTGCCATATTAGAAAGCAACGTTGTTGTTTGGCAGATAAAAGTCTCATGGCCAGAAAAAGATAAAGATTTACAGTAATGACTGATTTAGATAAAGAAAAACCTCTAAAGGTTTACAATGCGTTTTAAAATACACATAGGCTTGGATGACAAAAAAAAAAACAACCAAACAAACAAAAACAAACAGGATAAAGTGGTTTAAAAAATAGAAAGAGAGTAGCTGGATATGGTGGCACACACATTTAATCCCAGCACTGGGGAGGAAGAGGCAAGCAAATCTCTGTGATTTCAAAGCAAACCTGCTATACAGAGTAAATTTATTAACAGAAAAAAGTTCACAAAGAAATCATGTCTCAGAAAATTAAAAAAAGATATATAAGGAATAGAGTAATAAAATAGCCACATGAAGATGGAAAGTAAACAGAGAGTCTGGATACTGTACACTATTGTATTGCCTTTGAATCGATCAGTTAGAAAGGGACAATAACTACTAAAATAATCTGATTATCAATGCTGCTAAATTAATCCAATGTATATATATATATATATATATATATATATATATATATATATATATAATGAATTGACTTCCAAATTAAATCTAAGGACAGGTTACTAGGGAAAAGAATTTCTATTTTTGTTTCCACAGAAATGAAAACCTGTGGATTCCTTTAGACAAACATGGTTTGATCAAGCAAGAACCACTGAAACAGTGCCTTAGGAAATCCAACATTCAAAACAGCTGGGACAAGGCAGCCCTGCAAATTACAGCCAAGATGTCTGCATCTTCTTTTTGATCCCATGGTATTACAGCATCTCCAAGCAACAGGAAGCAGTTTGGAAAGAACCTTGCCCAAATTCACAAATATTGTCTATAAATTTTTTCTCATTTAAATAGTGTTGGTTATGAATAGTTATTGATCACAACCAATCTCTTTTTAAAGGTAAAAAGGAGATTATGGTATAGAAATAATTACTTCGTTTTGGAATGGATTTTTATTTATTGATACAAATTTAAGGTCAATTTTATGATATGTATGTTTCTCCTCTTGTTCAAATATTGTGTTTCTATAGTTCATTTAAAAATAAATGTATAATTAAGTGCAGATTGTAGATAGTTACCTATAATAGTCAAAACTTATAGTTAGGTTTGCTAGGTTTTTATAGACATAGAGATATATTTCAAATGGCTAGGCATTCTTCAAATCTTTCAAAGACCTACAGAATATGGCATTTAAAATGGTTGAGTTTTTCTTAACTGAGGCACAACTGCTCCTGACAACACCAACTGAGTCAGAAGGGAAGATGGACATCAAAGAAACTCATTATGGAGTTTGCTTTCAATATGGCAAGACTAGCCATTTGGGCAAGATAATGCTCTTGTGTAGCCTGATTGGCTTAATGCTGTATAAACTGGACATGCAGGACCCACAGAAAAGTAACTGCTGAAAAAAATGGACAGTGCTGTAGGATTCCTGCTTCATGGAAGCCTGCCAGACATTCTGCAGGACACAGAGAAAAACCATTGACAAACTGACAGTACAGGTGGACAGTTTGAAAATTCCTGTTTTTCTTAAGAGTCTCCAGATACACTGAGGCCTATGGGCTGAAGTTTAACATTACAGAAGAACTTCGGGCGACTAACCAGGCAGTAAGTTGTCTCTGTCATTTCTAGAATTTGTATTTTACCCTTCTGTGGACTTTGATCGGGTTGAAGACAGATAGTTATGGTTATAGTTTTCCATAGGATTAAAGATAAGTTACATATAAGATTTTAGACTCACAAAGATAGGTTAGACTATTTTCCTAAATTCTTGATAATGTTAATAAACTAAATTTTGTTATCTATAGTTCTTATTTTAAATGTTTTCTTATATATTCTACTATGTTAAAGTTAGAGATCTTTTTCTTTTACACAGAAAAGAGGACATGATGGGAGATGTCATTCTGTAAATATCTATCTCTTATTTGTTAATGAATAAAGCACTGTTGGCAAATAGGAAAGCAAGATGTGTGGGAATAGGAGACAAGGAGGATTCCAGAAGTAGGGAGGAGATTCAAGATGGAGGACCTACAGGGTAGTATGCCAGGCTCTCTCTGATAAGATAAGACCATGTGGAAATACTTAGATTGATAGAAATGGGATAATATTTAAGACAGAGCTAGCTGATAAGAAACTAGTAATGAGCCAACAGCTATGTATCTAATATAGTGCCTCTGTGTGTTATTTGAGGCTGGCATGGCAGTGGGACAAGACTGGCAGGAAAAGCTACTCCTAACATGGGGGTGGTCTGATAAGTCTCCCTATGGAAGGGAACTATAATAGGCAGTTATGAATGGATTCAGGGTAATTAGAAATTAAAGGATAAGATGGGAAGTGAGAGGGAAGAGTGGGCTGAAGTAAGAAATAGGGGGAAAGATGTCTAACATTAAGGACCATTTGAAGCCTAATATGAAAACCTAATATAGTAGAAACTTCCTAACACATATTCATATGTAAAGATGTCTAATGAATTCACCAAATAATGAATGAGAAAGAGCACATCTACTGGACATCTTTTGTCACAAAATGAAGCTTTCAGTACCAGATTTGGGTTAGATTTAATTGATTTATTGGCTCATAGGGTCTAATAGAAACCCCCAAACAACCCAGGCTGTTCCCAAGACTATGGATTGTTCTCCACAAACTGAGAGCAAGTCCCCATTGGTGAAGGCAACTCCTCCACAACTCATTGAATAAGAGAAATTGAGATGGAGCCTGCATAGGGCTTTCACCATATGTTCTAGTCCCTTTGGTACAGGAAGAAACTCTTCACTCTGCCAAAGGAGAAATGTAGACACCAACCCAATTCCTTTGATCTACAAAGGTAGATATGCTTTCAAGATATGCTAGTGTCCAACGATTGTGGGAGTAACTAACCAGTATCTGATTTGATTTAATGCCCATGAAAAGCAATATATTTAGATAGCACATGGACCAATGGTAAAACAAAGCAATGATGTTCTTAAAAATGCAACAATTACAGAACTCCTAATAACATTCTGGTATACTCATAGATCAGTGTCTTGTTCATCCACCATAAGAAAAGCCTTTTCTTGCCACAGATGAGAACAAATACAGAGACCACAGGGAGACTCAGTTTTAACTGGATCCCTCCATAAAATGTCTCCTCTCCTGTTCGTGGAACTCTACAGAAGAGGAGGCAGAAAGTGTATAAGATCAATAGGGGAGGAAGGACACCAATTACAATATTTCTGCATGCAGAAATTACATGATATATATTTTTGGAAGAGATAGATATGAATGATTTGTTGTACCCATTATAGCATGCAAATCTCTTTCATTCCCAATGCGATATTCAGCATAATTTTCAATTGCAATCTATCACAAGCCAAGTGAAGATTTTCTTTTTCTGATTCCTGCAAAGGAGGATATATTACCTGGTCTTGTAGTTACATCTAAATATCAGTTTTTCTCCCATTCACAGTAATCTTCTAACTAAAGACTAGCACTGCTAGAATAGAATCTGGTTTAAAATTGATTGAATTAAATGAAAGAAGCATTCTTTAAATCCTATGAGCCTATACAATAAAGAAAATAAAAATCCTAATTCACTCATGAGAATTGTTTATGAATACAAATGGACATAAAGAAGAAAGCATGAAAATGACAAAAATATATTAGCATAAAAGCAGCCAAGATTATAGATGCCTGTATCTGACATCTTTGAACTGAATGGACTAATGGTGCCAATTAGACACTGTGCATTTAATAAAAGGCTTCTCTGAAGCTACTTCTAAATAATGCAATGTAACAAAAGAAATTTTATGTCAATTCTTTTCCTACAGTCCTAGAATATGTGTTAAGCAATTCTAAATACTTCAAGTATTCTCAACCAGTTTTGTTATTTGGAAGAGAACAGAAGCACTATTTCCAATTCTACTTATGAATAAATTATATATTTAAATAAACTAAGAACATCTTTGAATTTGAAGTACCATATTCATTCTATTGCTCTTGGGAAAATAACAAATATAATTTACAAATAAATATCATTTATCATCAGAAAAAATTCTTTAAAGCTCATAAATATGTTAAATATACTACACAGTAGATTTTACAGAATATAAGCAATCAATTGGAGGAAATTATGGTTAGGTGTTGTGTTATTATTTACCTCTTTGAAACATAATACTTTTAGGTATTGGTGCAAGTTTAGAACTCTGTAGTTCCTATACAAAAAAGGAACTAAATGATATATTAAAGTTTAGTGTTATTTGCTATCTAGTATAAAATCCAATAGAATACATTTTGTTAATAGTATTTAATACTAAATATTTTCTATTATTTACCTTAAGCATTATTATTGTTTACTTTTAATGGTTTGACCTAAGTAAAATGTCTCTATGATTGTTGTCTTTCCAAGATGCACCATCAGAGGAATATTGGCATTTGTCCTAGCTTTTAAAGATCATTTTGTTCAGTTATCCCCGCCCACGCGTCTGTACTCTGCTATGAGTCTCAGAGTGCAAACCATATTTCTGACTTGCATACTAATTTCCTGTTAGCTTGTGAAATTTATAGAGGGATGAACAGAGGGGCACAGAAAGACTGGAGCCAAAAAAACTAACTAGCTCCCTCTTGCTTCAAAAAACTTTCTTATCCTACTTGCTTCCTGCAGTGCCTGTTCACAGAATGCCAGGATTAGTTCTTGTGGCTCTCCTTTTCAGTAAAAGAACAGTTTTTTCATCATTTACAGAAAGGGCTTCACTGTGTTCCTGACATTAAAATATCAATACCAATTCCCTGAAAGAGGCTTGGGACTGAGTTATGTTGGATCATTCCTTATTTCAGAAACTAACAATAACCAGAAAACATCCCTAACTTCTATAAATTTGATCTCCAATCCTATAAAGTATTTCCTCTTAGTTTAATAGTTTTAGTAGTTTCTATAGTTTTCCTTTTGTTTTCTGAGCTTAAGGAATTATAGCTAATCGTCAATTGGTATTTATCAAAATTCAGTTTTGTTTTATTACTTAGATCACAATTCTTCATGTTAGTTTATTGCCAGTCAAAAGATCGGAAGTGATTTCTACTTGATTCTGAGCATACACATTTCTAAATTCCAAATTTTAAGTAGAACAATGGAAACAGAATAAATCTTTCATTATGTTTACTTATGGGTTTGCATTAAGAGGCTAAGTGAAAGTTCACAAAATTCTCCAAATGTCACTTAATATTTTACAGTATTATTTCACACTGTTTCGCAAAAACAAACATACTGGTGATCTAATTATTACCATACAGTTATTTAATCATCTGCAAATCTACTTGTAGAAAATATCCTATCTATAGATGCATTCTCTTCTTTTAGAATAAAACATATACTTTTCATCCCAGCCATAGAAAATTCAATGGAATCTTGTTATGCAGTTTCAAAAGCAATACAAATGAAAAAAATAAAATTAGATCAATACAGTTGAAAAAATACATACACTATACACATCAAATAATGTATTTAAAATCAAATAATGTATTTAAAATCCTGTACAATTATTTCCTATACAACAAACAGAAGGAAGCAGAAGCCTAAACTCAAAGACAGAAAAAGTTGTGTATATGAGGTATACCCTGGGGTTTTTCTTACCTGCTAACTTCTGTGCATTACGTACCATAAATATTTCCAAGCTTAATGCCATTAATAAGCATGCTTTGTAAAAGATTAATGCTACCACTAGCACATAAATTAACTGAGTCTTTTGTGTTAGGAATCTATCCTCCCTGTTTCAGTCACAGGAATTAAAGAAACAAAAATAATATGAAATTATCAGACAGGGAAATTTTCCTTACAAAGTTGTTCTTACATTTCACATATCATTCTATAAATTAGATCTCAAAACTCCCTTTCAGTAAGTGAATGGTATTTCTATAATGTATTTATTATATGTATAATAGACTTCAAACTGGATTTTCTATTATGGCAATTTCTCATTTGGACACTGGTAATTGCCTCTTCATTGTGCTTTCTTAATGAGAAGTTACTAATTCTGCCTAGTACCATGCTAATACTATCCATGTCTTTATTTTTTTAATTTTTTATTTAATTTATTATTTTACATGTCAATCCCAGTTCCCTCTCCCTTCCTCCCTCCTTCCCTCCTTCACTTTTACCCTCTCTGCCCTCTTACAAGCACCCTAACCACCCTCCCCTCCCATCCCCCACCCCAATTCCATATGTAGGGCAATGCCATCCAGTTGGGGTCATGATGATCTGACCAGTCATTTGAAGTAGGGACTAGGGCTTCTCTCCTGTCTCTAGGTTAAGGCAGTATCCCTCCATGGTGGATGTGTTCACAAGGTCCTTTTGTGCACCAGGGATACATCCTGGCTCCACTGTCTGAGGTCCCTTAGAGTGCTCAGTCCTTCTGGCTGAGACCCATATTAAGGGAGGCCTGAGTCAGTCCCATGCTGGCTTCCCAGCTATCAGTCTGGGAGCCCGTTAACTTCTCCTTGTTCAGGTCAGCTGTCTCTATGTGTTTCTGCAGCTGTACAAATTTACTTTTAAAAGAATCTTAACATTTATTGTTACTATATACTACTAGATAATTACAAGTTAAATGCTAGAAAATGTCTTCCATTGTATCTTAAATTGATGCTCTTAAACTTTACCCCTTTTCATAATATTTCTATTACTGCTTAGTTGTAGGTACTCTGCACAGAGACTACAAATAAACTCCACATATCTAATGAAGAAGGCAATAAAAAGAAGAGTTCATCAATTGTTCTTATTCTATGGAAAATAAATTTTAAAAATTAGAAACTGTCCTAAATGTAAATATTAGGTCCAGAGGAGGGAAGGTGGTAGAATGGTCAAGGGAGTAATTGAAGACAAATCAGTCAATACTGACTGCTGAAATTTATCAATACTAAACCAAGTCCCAGGTCCATAGCATTGTGATTATAAAAGAATTTTCAACAGTGAATCATCCATATCAATTGCCTCTGAATCACAAAGCTTTCTTTGCATAGTATTGTCTCACAGTTCTAACCATACATCAGTGTGCTTTACCCAGATATTTGTAGTAAAAAGTCAGCGCTAAGTTTATTGGACATTTTCCTAACTGCTATCTAGACTTGGTAATGGTAGCTGTAGTTATTCTTACAGGACTTAGTCCTTATCTTAACAACATCTATAGCAGCTTGTAAACCCTTTTATTTCAGAGATCCACCAGTCTAAAATATATTGGATTTATATGTATTTTGGATGTCCTATAACACTGTTTCTGCTTTTTTCTTGACAATTATGGGAAAGATAATTTAAAAAATGCAATTTTCACTACCCCTCTATCCTCTATGCCTGGGCCAGCCTTAATTCCAGACCAAGGGAAGCAAAATTTATAAATCCAAAGATATATAAATATATGCTACGTTAATATTGTTCCTGGCTCCATTTCTCATCCCTTAAACTAAACCTTTGCTCTCATCTTGGCTTTACCCCTTATGCTTGAGTAAGAGTGGGGAAATGGTTGAAGCCTTTAAAAGGAAGTGACACAAAGAGGACAGAGACCTCACCTGTCTTGTTCAAGGCTTTAAAGCACTTAGTGGGTCTTCTATGTTCATCCACTTCTGTGCAGAAGATCAAAATGATCCCCATAGACTTGTGTTTGCTTGCTACCCACCTCAAAATACTCTTTGAGAAGGTTGTAGAAACTTTAAGGGGTGGAAATTTATTGGAAGAAGCACATCAAGAGGAGACAGGTTTTGAAATTTTATAAGCTGCTAGCCTCACTTCAAGCTCTCTCTGCTTCCAGACCACCAATGAAAGGTGATGAGCCAACCACACATGCCTGTTATCATGCTTTACCTACCATGATGGACAATGTCTCCTCTAGGACTACAAAACAATAGAAATTATTTCTCGCTCACATTGCTTTTGTGACAGCAAAAGAAAAAGTACTAACTCATTCAAACTTAATTTATTGATAGTAACAGTTGTACTTCTGTTCCAAAGCCTCATCAAAGATATTCAAGTTCTCATGTGAATCTTGAATTCAACTTCCATGGCCTATGACATCTATTTTTTTGATACTTGAGTCCCTGACACATGATAGTTAATGCTAAACAACTGTTTGCTACTCTCATTCCTTATTAAATGTTCCTTCATCTACTAGTCTCTATGTTTAATTTCTGAATTTCTATTTCAATAGTTGCAGACTAGCCTGATTTTCCTAGTGATCCTGGAACTTCATAAAACCAAAGTTTGTATCTTCTGTGTTCTTATCCTCATTTTACTATTTGAGTATAGACTATACTGTTCTTGCATGTAATAACAAGAGTTAATAAAAGAAAAATTACATTATATGTACTACAGGCATAGGAAGAGAAACATGGTTGAAATATTATATGTTATTCTTGGGTTCAGAGATAGCAGGGAATACAGTAAAATGATTAAGTTGAACAGCCTCTCTTTAAGTGTTCAACATTACAAACACATATTAGTGGAGCATAAGCCCAGTGGTAATTTTAGACTGTTTCAGTGCATGCAATGCATAACTAGGTAGACATAAAACCAAGGAGAACTATCTATTGACTGTTAAGTGGCAGAAAAATTGATAATTTAACAATTGGTTAAACAAACATATTAAGTAAATATGATTATCAACACCTATTTTTTATTGAACCCTGCCTATGATTAATATTGCATATCATTTAGCAGTCCATCAAAACTATTTGTGCATTATAATACTTGTCAATACTCTATTTATAGCTGCAGAATATGGTAGAAAATTGAATTACCTTCACAGAAAATATACCTAGAATTTGAATGAGATCTATTTGATAATTCACCTTACCAAGTTATCTCCATTCTATATTAGTATAAACTTATCCAACACACCTTGGAAACCACATTTTATACATTTGTTAACTTTAGACTTGTACCATTAAATTTGATAGCTGTCTACTATTAATATGAGATTTTTCTTGATTTGGGGGAAGGGTGTGTCATCGGAGAACTTAGAGGGAAGAGAGAAGAAATAGAAATGACATAGTTAGATCCTCAAAAACAAATTATATAAAATATATTTTATTGATTTATTACCACTGATTCAGAAACATAAGAATTTGTGAAATGTTCAGTGAATATCTCAAAAAAAGGACAGATACTTATTTCTATTGCCTTTGCATCTTTTCAAGATAATGGTAAAGTCCTCTTCTCCAGCAAGGACAAATTCTGTTATCTGTCCCTAAATTTCATTGTTCTTGAAGCATTTCAGGGTACATTTAGTAAGTTTTTCAATATTCATATCTGCATAACTATGAAGTGCTAAGATGTTATATACTGAAGGATAAGGCAGTCATATCCTCACTCTTGTAACTTGACTAGTATGGATGTTACACTGGTGCCACTCACACATTCATTTACTATTATTTCTTGGTAATAATAATATTATGCTGAGAGTCATACAATCATAAAGAGAGAATATCTTCTAGAGATTAAGATGTACTATTCTTATTAAGTGAACATATATATTTGGGCCATAAGTATGATTTATTGATATTGTAGTATTCTCTCTATAAAAATAATATTAATTCTTGACCTTTCTCCCTCTAACTGAAATTTTATCATGATATTTCTTTCATTGCTCTCCCTCTCTGTTCCTTCCCTAACTTGATAAATCCAGTCTCTCATGTTCCTATCCCCTATCCCAACTCTTTACTCTCTGCTCTCAGTTAAGCCAGGAGATCTCATCTGTTTCACCTTCCCATCTCCATGCATCTTTTCTCTTTTAGGGTACTCCTTTTTTACCTACTTTTTCTAGGGCTCTTGTTCGTTGCCTGGTTATCCTTTGCTTTACATGTAATATGTACTTATGAGTGAGTATTTACCATATTTGCCTTTCTGTGTCTGGGTTACCTCACTCAGGATTTTTTTTCCTAGTTACATTCATTTTTCTGTAAATTTTTTTGATGTGTTTATTTTTCTGTTGAGTAATACTCCATTGTGTAGTCTTTGGTAGGGGTTATCATCTAGGTTGTTTATGTATTCTGGATATTATGAATAATGTTGCTACAAACATAGCTGAGCAAGTGTCCTTGTGGTGTGATTAAGAATCCTTTGCATATATGCCAAAAGAGTGGTATTGCTGGGTCTTATCAAAGGATTTCTGTTAAATGTTTTCTGTTAATAGTCTTTTGTTTTCTGATTTTAAGACTTTAAGATTTTTTTTTAATGCCAAAGCAGGTTTGTTGGTTGTTTTACACACAAAAGACTAAGAGTGGCTTCTGAGCACTCAATCCAAATTGCCCTCCTTTGAGTTGTTTTTCATTCTCTCTAAGAAAATGCAATAGCTCTATGCAAACACAATGAACTCAGATTTTACATTTACACCAGGGAATAACAACAAAGAAACCAGCACCCCTGCTTTGCTAGGAAAATGAACAAAACCTTAAGGTTAATGAAGTATAAGAAAATTGAGAGACTAAGATTTTTACTATTCACATGTAGCTAGTCACGCTATCTGTCTCTCTGTGTCTTATATATGTGAACCCTAAAGTTTCAGGTTGTTTCCAATAATATCCTTTTTTATGCTGAGCAATATTCCATTGAGTATAGATACTGCACTTGCTTTATTGTCATATTAATAGATACACAGCATATCTCCATATCTTGAGGATCATAAATGCACATGGGAATGTAGGTGTGCTATAGACATACTGATATCATTTTGCATGTGCTGTGATTTACTATGTTTATTTTTGCTGTTTGTGATTTCCAAGTCATAATTTCCTTCCTCAGACCAATGCATAGAAGTTTATTGTATGTTTTCTGTTAAGACTATTTTGACATTTTTATGTCATACATTTATTATGTCATCTGCTTTAGGTGGATTTTATTTATGTAAGATGAGAAATACGGCTCTAATAATTACAGCCATTAAACCTATTAATTACTCAAAATGAGGTGAGAATAAATAGAGAAAAGATGGAAACATCAACTTTATTCCTACTTTCCAAGACAAATCATTATTAACAAGTTGACATATTTTATTAGGTCACTTTCTTTGAAATTTGTACTTCTCTTTATTACTTTATTGTTTGCTTAGTTATAAGCAGATTATAATAGCAATCTTTTGCCTTTATTCATACACAACTGTCTTGAGTTCATTATTGGCTCAGTCTTCATGGTTACATAATATCCTGTTATAACTATGTACTCAGATTCATTTAAGAAGTCTGTTGGACTATTTTAATATGCTTTTAATGTAGCATAAATTGAGTGATTGGAAATGCTATATATACACACACACACACACACACACTGAATAATCTAGAATCTGCAAGAATGCAATCTACATTATTATTATTGTTGTTGTTATTGTGATTGTGTTAGTTTTAGCTATCCTCAAAATGTTTATTAAAAGCAAGCTAGTATTTTTATATATATTAATTTATTTTTTATTTTCATCATAGAACCTTTATCCAGTAACTGTTGGAAGCAGATGCAGAGGTCAACAACCAAGCACTGGGCCGAGCTCCAGGAATCAAGTAAAGAGAGGAAGGAGGGATTATATGAACAGGGAAGAACAAGATCATGATGGAGATAGCCATAGAGACAGCTGACCCGAACTCATGGGAGCACACAGACTCTAGACTGACAACTTAGGAGCCTGCATGAGACCTACCTGGGCCCTCTGCATGTGGGTGACAGTTGTGTAACTTGGTCCTAACAATGAGACCAGGAACTGTCCCTGGCATATGAGCTAGCTTTTTGGAACCCATTTTCTATGGTAACCTGCCTTGCTCAACCTTGATGCAACAGGGCAGAGCTTGGTGCTGCCTCAACATTATAAACCAGGCTTTGTTTACTCCCCATGAGAGGCCTTACCCTTTCTGAGGAGTGCATAGTGATATGTAGAAGAGAGGTATTGGGAGGGAATGGGAAGAAAGGAAGGAGGGGAATCTCTGGTTGGTATGTACAATAAATAAATGATTTAAAATGAAAAGATATAATTTAAGAGCTGAAATAATATGTATAGCTACAGTTAAGACACTTAGAAAAGGTTCATGATTGAGAAGGCACACCGATATACTTGGATATGCCTTGTTCTTCCAGATAACACTTTTCGAATTTTAAGAAACTGCATGTAGATGTACTTCACAGGACATGCCCTAAAATTATTTTTCCAGCAAAAGCAATATCTGGCTTTAGCTGAGTGAGGTAGTCCTTAGACTTCTGATAGCAGTTCTACGCACTGCCTCCTTTTGTACTGCAGCTGACAACTTGAGCTGTTGTAATAATTTGTCTCTATGTATGTAATTCTATTTTTATTATATTCTCTCTCTTAATTCTTCTTCCTTTCATATGCAAGGTATTTGAATGAGAGTGAGATATTTTATAACATTTTCACAAAAATTAAGCTTAGCAACATATTTAAGCTATATACATGAAAATTAGAATTGAGTGTGTTTTTTGCATGTGTGTGTGTGCATGCATATATGTGAATCTATGTGTGTCCACACTAGGTTCTGTTTGTGGTTGTCCAGGTGTGTGGATAATGCTGTGTATATACATGGGTGTGGCAGATAGAGGTCAATGCTTGGTGTCTTCTTATGCTTCCTCCACCTCTACATTATTTTTTTAATGTCTTATTGAACACAAAATGTTATGATTTGGCTACACTGTCTACTAAGCAAACCCTGGGGATCCCCCTGCCTCTGCTTCCCTATAAGAAGGGATTACCAAGGTAGGTATGTACCCTATCATATCTGCCTATTTTTATTTCTAACAAGGGTATTAAGAATACACTCAGGCACTAATACTTGTATGGAAAGCACATTAATGAATGGGTCATCTATCAAGCCCTCTGATTATTATTAAGTGTTTTTGTTTTGTGTGTGTGTGTGTGAGTGTGTGTTTATTTTTTTGGAGGTGGTATGTGCAATGGTATCAGCACATAGTTACTCTTATTGACTCTGTAGGTATAAGTGATCTTCCCACTTCATCTTCAAAAGTAAATGAATAAGAACCCACCACTATGCCAAGTTCCAGTCATGCTTATGACTATGAACTGCATAAAAGCTTTGCTTTTGATTGAATACTTCTGTTTTCTTGTTACTAAACTAGCCCTCAGTTTCTATATGGGAAGATATTTGTTGTAAAATACTTACCACTATTTTCTCTCAACCTTAATGCAGCCTCACTTCCTGTAATAAGGGGGCTAAGCAGGTATTCCTTGTATCTAGTCACATAGGAATACTGAGAATCTTGATCTCACTATTTCAAAGTTTGGAAGCTTCACTTGGAGCATTGTCTCCGTGATACAAAGAGAATCACTTGTCCAGTTCTGACTCTGGAGACAATCTTCAAGATCAGTGAAAAGAGTCCAGTCAATAAACATGAATGTGGGACAAATGTATGTTTCTGAGAGAAAGAAATGGTGAAGAAGCAGAATGGCCTCCAATAGTATCACAGCACCACTGACAAGAACAGATGAGTTGGGGGAAATGCAATTGCAGAAGCAAATGGATGTCCTTTTCTGGTGAACCCCAGGAATATAACAAGATTTCAAAAGGGAAAGATGTGTATGAGAACAGGCCCAGGATAGGCATGTGCATTATGTACCTAAGCAGAGAGATGTACACTGGTCAATCCAGCACCTATGGGCATAGACTATAGCAACAAAGTATCCAACATGCCTGCAGTAAAAACTTTACTCAGTTGGTTTTCAGAGAACCCTGAATGACTAAAAATGAGAATGAGATCCATAAAGTTTTGTCTGAATAGATATACGTTAAGGACTTAAAAACACAAACACAAAGTGCCAGTGGGATGGATTATGCAGAAGACCAAGTAACCCATACCCTTCTTCAAATTTTGGCTTTCTACCAGCCCTTTAAAAGAGCTGAAGAGAAAACCCCAGAGAAAACTGGGGCATATTATCCTTAAGTTGGCTGGGATGGATTGTGTGGGATCTAGAGAAAGGAAGCATATTGTATAAATTAATTTCAGAAACAGGAAAATGCAATTACTGAGATTCATTACCACTGCATGCAGATGCTTATCTGGGAAGTTTTAAGAATCCCAGTGCACAGGACCTGTCAGATCTACATGACCCCAACTGGATGGCATTCCCCTACATATGGAATTGTGGTGGGGGATGGGAGGGGAGGGTGTTTAGAGTGCATGTGAGAGGGCAGAGAGGGTAAAAGGGAGGGAAGGAGGGAGGGAGGGCTGAAGGGGAGGGAGGGAGGGCTGAAGGGGAGGGAGGGAGGGAGGGAGAGGGAAATGGGATCGACATGTAAAATAATAAATTAAAAAAAATGCTTTGACTCCAAAATGTAACTTGAAGAACAATTACTGGGGAAAAGGATTTCTATTTTTGTTTCCACAGAAAATGAAAAGATGTGGATTCCTTCCAGACTAATGTGGTTTGATCGCGCCAGACCGACTGAAACAGAGTACAAGCTGATCCTACATTCAAAACAGCTGGACAAAGCAGCGTTACAGACTACAGCTAGGATATCTGAATCTTCTTCGAATCCCCCAAGACAGCGCCCCTTACCAGCAGGAAGTAGTTTGGAAAGAACGACGCCCAAATTCCCAAATATTGTGTATAAATGTTTGTTTTCATTTAATTGGACTTTGTTATATAAAATTAAATAAAAAAATTATAAATAAAAAAAAAGAATCCCAGTGCAGTAAAATGCAGTGTAAATCAGCAACAAATAACAGACATAAATTAGAGCCAAGACACCTTGGGACAAAAGCCTACAACCATGAGGGAAGGAGCAAGCATTCATGAAGCAGACACTCAGAAGTCACAATGGATTTCTGAAGCTTTGGTGCACTGTGCTGGGTGCTGCTTGTGAAGAGTCCTGCATTCAATGTATTCGAAAGTTCCATAGGTACAGATAGAAGATGAAAATCGTGTACTCGTTACAAGATTTTCATGACTTATTCTTAAGGTTTGAATTTCTGAAAAAACTGAAACTTTTCCTAGAGCAGGAAGCACAAGTCTGTCAACACCAGCAGCAGCTCTGTATCCAGGGAGACCATTATCTGGAAAAAGCCACATGCTTATTCTTTCACAACTAACATACCTGATTCTAGGTTTCCTCAACTCTCTTTAAGGGAAGAGCATTTCAACAATGAATGAAAATACAAAAAGGGCTAGTGCCTTGCCTTTGCTTTGATAAGAAGGCAAAGCATCCATGATACAGCTGCAGAATTCAGAAAACAGATATTTTTCATAAACTATGAATCCATACCCAGTAAGAAAGGCACTTGTCACATGTAACTAGCTTGACTAAGAACTTCATCTTTCTTTTTTTTCTCAGTTTTGGGCTCAGGGTCTTGCACATGCTGGGTAAGTGTTCTACCATTGAGCTAACCCTTAATTTCCTTTAATTTAGAGATAAAGGATATGCACCAGCTGCATATAAATTACTTATTTTGGTGGGACAGCAGTTCTTTTGAACTCATGAATGAGTGGCATCAGGGGATGAGGAAATGGCTCAGCAGTAAAACATTTACTGAACAATCATGAGGACATGAATTTGGATGCCTAGAACCCACATCAAGCTGGACATGGTAATATGTATCTGTAATCTCAGGGCTTCTATGGTGAAATGGAGATGGAGACATGAGAATCCCCTGAAGATCACTGGCCAGCTGACTTGGCATATGCATCAGTGACAATAAGAAACTGAGTTTTACAAGGTAGACATAAGGAAAAACACCCAAGATTGCCCACTGCTCTTCATAAACAGACATCTACATTCACACACTTGAACGAGTACACACAGACATATCATACAAAGTCACAAAGACTTGAAAATATGTGACAGATGAATCATGTGAGTGTACAATATCAGATTTTAAAGGGTTATAGTATAAAATGCCTCAACCTTTCTATGTTGAATTCATACATGCATACTTTAAATTAGGGTGTTAAATAAGTTTCATGCATTTTTGGTTACCTTTAAAGTGTCTTCTAGGAAATTTTAAATGGCATACAAATTCACAGTACATTTCTTTAGATTGGTGCTAATATGTTGTATAGCACCAAAAAAAAAAAAAAAAAATGACAAGAAGACAAGTCTGTTTCTTCTACAATTTAAATTTTAAGCTCAACATCTATTGCTGCTCTATATACACCAATGTAAGTAGTTAGTCCACACTAAAAAAGAGAGATTATTTTCTCTCATCAATGTGTTTCCTACACAAATTATAAAAAAAAAATGTAAGAGAAAGGGAGAAATCAATCATGCAAATTAAGAAACAGCAGCTAATAGATTTATTAGAAATTTAATCTACATTTTCAAACTATAGTTCAAGTCATTCAGAGTCAGAAGGCCTGGGCAATCTATGGGACCTCTGACAATGGAACCAGGATGTATCCCCAGTGCATGAAAGGACTCCGGGAGCACATTCCCCATGGAGGGATACTCCCTTAGCCTATAGACACAGGGGAAGGCCTAGGTCTCCCAAAATGACTTGACAAATTTTGATGATCTCTCATGGATGGCTTCACCTAGGAAGTGGATTGTGGATTGAATGGGGGGTTGGGGACATGGAAGGATAGAAGGGAGAGGGAACTGGGATCTATATGTAAAATAAAAAATATTAAATTCAAAAAATTAAAAAATAATAAAAAAAAAAAATCACAATCGGACTCTAGGACTTACTTTCAACCCTTATAGTAGATGGCAACACAATTTTCTCATAATTTTAAAGAGATGGAGATATCACTTCCCTGGCAGCTTGCCTGTCTATCAATCATGGAACCCTGTGTTCATTTCCAGTCATTGGATAAAACCAGGTATGACACCCATGCCAATAAACCCATCACTTGGGAGGATAAAAGTTTCAAGATCATTCTCAACCACACTGTAATTTTGAAGCCAGTCATATGAAATTGTCTCAACAAAAAGTTTATATTACAAAGAACCAACCAGGAAAATGGGATAAGTAGATGTACAGGGAGTTTGTATTCTGTGGATTACCATGTGATGCAATTATCAGTATTTTCATATCAAAAGTTATTTGGCAGAATGGAAAGCAATGATGATTCAGAGCTGATCAGTTGTCATTCATTCTGAGGCTCCTTAAATTGTTTTTCTCTTATGTTGTCAAGATTCCTATCTTCCTAGAATAAGGGCATAGCATTGGGAATGCATGTGTAACATCCAAGGTCAGTGTAGACAGGTGGTGTAGAATTAAAGGTCACAAAACCTGACTTATCAGTGATTGAAGGGAAAAGTTGTATGGGGGGCGGGGGTTAAATGATTTTATCAACAACAGAAAGATGCAGCAGCCATGGACCAGAGAACACAGAGCCATTTATAAACTATTTAAAATTTGTATATGATATTGTCTCTGGCTATCATTAGACACCTATAATTCTCATAATGTTTCACGGTTTACTGCCACTCTAGATAACTTGCCAAACTCTTATAACACTCAGACACTTTCATCTGGTATTGACAACATTAATTCACATCTACTTTTTGGGTCAGTTTTCATGTCTGGCTTCATCTTAACATAAACTTAAATGGTTTCAAAAAATTGTGTATTTAAATTTTGCTTCTTAGAGACAAAGTCTTCCTATGAAGTTCAAACTGCCTCAAATTTGTGATACCCTAGCTCTAGGTTCCTGAGGACTGGGCCTAATTTCCTGAGCTACCAGTGCAAGCTATGAGGAGCTTTGAAATATATACCAGGGTCTAAGGATATAGATCATGCAGTGAATGCTGCTTAGCATGAAGGATGCTCTGTGCTCAATTTCTGCTATTTCATAAATTTAGGTGTGGCACATACCCTGTAATTATAGCACTTGGGAGGTAGAGGTAGCAAAGTCAGAAGGTCAGGGCATCTTTACCTAGAAATCAATTTGAGGATATGTCTAGGCTTCAAGAATCTATATCAAGAAATATAAAGCCAAAGAGTTTGGCTAAACAGTTAAGTGCATGTACTGCTCTTCCAGAAAACCTGAGTGCAATTCCCAGGACCCATGTCAGGCAGCTTTCAACACCATGTAACTCCAGTTCCAGGGGTGTCTGTCAGTCCTGACAGAACTGTACTCACGTGCACGTATTCAAAGAAGAGAAACATACATACAATTAATAATACTGAAAATAAATTATAAAATTAAAAGTTACATATACATACATACATATATATATATATATATATATATATATGTATTAGTATTATCTCCAAACTATATTTCACACTTTAAATGGTTGTACTTTGGTTTGTGAAAGCTGTCTACTTTGTTAAAGAGATGGTAATGGGCAGCTAAAGATACAAATTGAGCCCTACCCCACCTATGGTCCTGCTGCTCTGGTTGAGTACTGGGACAGAGGGTGGAGCCAACAGTCCACCCTACTTTGAAGACCTCTCAGAGCAACTCTGAACAAAGGAGACCTGACTATCCACACGGGACCACCTGTAATTTCCACCGGCTTGGTCTCTGACACCGCCTCCAGTCCTCTGCTGGAGTCCCGGGCCCCTCCCAGAGATCCGCCTATCTCTGCGGGTCCACTCGGAGTTCCTGCGGGCAAGATCCTTGACCCCCAAATCCGGGCCCCTGCCAAAGAACTAGGTCTCAGCTGGAGAGCGCCAGTTTCCAGTGAGATCCCACTACCCTGCAAAACCTTCTCAAGTTCAAGCTCAGCCCTCGTCCTCTTCTGCCGGTCATTGGCCAGAGCTATTGGCCAGGGCTATTGGCCAGAGGACCACTGTGAGTACCTGCTGGCATCTTCTTCTGGATCCCCATCCTTGACCCCATCCCTGGATCCCTGTCTGCAGAGAAACCTCCTAGAGAGCTTGGACCACACAGAACTACAGACATTGAATCTTTGATCCACATAAGCCCATCGGGGAAGGACCATAGAGAGAGGGAAGAGACACCACCAATACCTACTGGAAGAAACTATGGGAAGAAGGCAATACAAGAGAAACCTAACAACAGAAACACAAACATGACACCACCAGAATGTAGGGAATCTACACCAACTAGAATGGAACACAACAACAAAGCAGAGGAAGCAGAAGGGTACGACTTAAAAATCACCATCATAAAAATGATAGAGGCCCTCAAAGAAGATATGAGAAATGGAGGAAAAAACAAACAAAAAAGTGGAAGAAATGAACAAATTCCTTAAGGAAAGTACAGAAAGCCAAGAAAAAACAATTAACCAGGTGAAGGAAATGGTTCAAGGCTTGAAAACCGAAATTGAGAAAATAAAGGCAACACAAATGGAAGGAAAGCTGGAAATTGAAAAGCTGGGCAAAAAATCGGAAACCACGGACACAAGCATAACCAATAGAATTCAAGAGATGGAAGAGAGAATCTCAGGCGCAGAAGATAAACTAGAAGAAATAGATTCATCGACCAAAGAAAACCATAAATCCAACAAATCCTTAACACACAACATCCAGGAAATGTGGGACACCATGAAAAGGCCAAACCTAAGAATAATAGGCATAGAGGAAGGTGAGGAAGCCCAGCTCAAAGGTGCTGAAAACATATTCAACAATCATCGAGGAAAACTTTCCAAATCTGAAGAAGGACATGCCCATGAAAGTACAAGAAGCATACCGAACCCCAAATAGGCTGGACCAAAGAAAAAGACCCCTCGACATATAATAATCAAAACACCTAGCATACAGAATAAAGAAAGAATATTAAGAGCAGCGAAGGAAAAAGGACAGGTAACATATAAAAGCAGACCTATCAAAATTACACCTGACTTCTCCATGGAAACCCTCAAGGCCAGAAGGTCCTGGATAGATGTTCTAAAAGTATTTAGAGAACACGGATGCCAGCCTAGGCTACTATATCCAGCAAAACTCTCAGTCAATATAGATGTAGAGAACAAGATATTCAATGACAAAACCAGATTTTCCCAATATGTATCTACAAATCCAGCCCTACAGAAAGTATTGGAAGGAAAATTCCAGCCCTACAGAAAGTATTGGAAGGAAAATTCCAACCCAAGGAAGGTAACTACACCCACAAAAATGTAGGCAACAGATAATCCAACTACACCAGAAACCTAGGGTGAAGCAGAACAAATATATTCACAATACCACTGCCAACAACAAACCTAAACCAAACAAGCATCAACAATCAATGGACCTTACTCACCCTCAACATTAATGGTCTTAACTCACCTATAAAAAGACACAGGCTAACAGAATGCATACGATGACAGAATCCATCCTTCTGCTGCATACAAGAAACACATCTTAGCTCCAAAGATAGACATTACCTCAGGGTGAAATAAGAAGCAAGCAGGTGTAGCTATCCTAATATCTAACAAGTTAGACTTCAAACCAAAACTAGTCAAAAGAGATGAAGACGGTCATTTCATATTCATCTCAGGAGAAATCCATCAACACAAAGTCTCAATTCTGAACATCTATGCCCCTAATACAAAGTCACCCACATTCGTAAAAGAAACACTACTAAAACTCAAAGCTCATATAAAACCTCACACACTTATAGTGGGAGACTTAAATACATCACTCTCAACACTAGACAGGACCACAAATCAGAAACTCAACAAAGAAACAAAAGAATTAACAGAAGTTATGTCTCAACTGGGGCTAACAGACATCTATAGAACATTCCATCCAAAGACAAAAGAATATACCTTCTTCTCTGCTCCACATGGAACCTTCTCTAAAATCGACCACATACTAGGAGACATAACAAACCTCAACAGATACAAGAGAATAGGAATAGTCCCCTGTATCTTATCGGACCACCATGATTTAAAATTGGAATTCAACAACAACACAAATAGCAGAAAACCTGCAAACTCATGAAAACTTAACAATGTGCAATTGCACCACTCCTGGGTCAAAGAAGAAATAAAGAAAGAAATTAAAGACTTTCTAATATTCAAAGAGAATGAGGATACAACATATCTGAACTTATGGGACACCTTGAAAGCAGTGCTACGAGGGAAGTTCATTGCACAAAGTGCCCATATGAAGAAAACAGAGGATAGTCACATAAATGAATTAACAGCCCAACTGAAAACCTTAGAACAGAGAGAAGCGAATTCACCCTGCAAGAGCAGACGCCAGGAAATAATCAACTTGAGGGCTGAAATCAACAAAATAGAAACCAGGAAAACAATACAAAAAATCAATGCAACAAAGAGTTGGTTTTTTGAGAAAATCAACAAGATAGATAAACCTTTATCCAAATTAACGAAAAAGCAGAGACAGAACATGCAAATTAACAAAATCAGAAACGAAATGGGGAACATAACAACAGACACAGAGGAAATCCAGACAATTTTCAGGTCAATCCCCCTCTTAGGCATATACCCAAAGGATTGACATCAATGCAACAAAGCCATCTGTTGAACTATGTTCATAGCAGCACTATTTGTAATAGCAAGAACCTGGAAGCAACCTAGATGCCCCTCAATTGAAGAATGGTTAATGAAGATGTGGCACATCTACACAATGGAATACTACTCTGCAGAAAAAAATAATGGTATCTTGAAATTTGCAGGCAAGTGGATGGCACTTGAAGAAACCATCCTGAATGAGGTAACCCAGTCACAAAAAAAGAAACACAGTATGTACTCACTCATATATGGATTTTAGAACTAGATCAAATGATCACCAGCCTATAAGTCACATCACCAGAGGAACTAGGATACAAGTTGTATTCTAAGAGATTCATATAAAGTCCCTCACAGAACTGGGAAGGGACAAGTCCCCCAGACCTCAGGTAAATTGGGGAGGACAGCTAATGGAGAGAGAAGTAGGAGAAAATGAGAGGGAGGAGAGGAAGGCATGTGCGACCAGGAGGATTTAGCCTGGTTAGGAATGGAAAATAGAGAGAGAGAGAGAGAGAGAGAGAGAGAGAGAGAGAGAGAGAGAGAGAGAGAGAGAGAGAGAGAGAGAGAGAACATAAAAGAGGGAGCCAATATTGGTTTGAAGATAAATTTGAACACAAAGAAAGGTCGAGGGAACTACAAGACTGCTCCCAACCAACAATATCAGCTCCCGTGGAAAGGCTATCATAAATGCCCTTCCCGGAGAGTGAGATCAACAACTAACTTCTCCATGGAGTCCTCAACTAATGCCTGTTGAAAACAGGAGCAAACACCCATACATAAACACTGAGTCGAACTAGAACCCAGAAGCAGATGGAGAGGACAAGACCATGCGGTAGAAGTACATAGAGACAGCTTACCTGAACAAGGAGGAGCTAAGGGCCACTAGACTGATAGTTGGGAAACCAACAGGGGACTGACTCGGACCCCCCTGAATATGGGTCTCAGCCAGATTGTCTGAGCAGTCTAAGAGACCTCAGACAGTGGAGCCAGGATGTGTCCCTGGAGCACAAAAGGACTTTGCAAACATATCCCCCATGGAGGGATAACTGCCTTATTCTAGAGATAGGAGAGAAGCCCTAGTCCCTACTTCATAGGACCTGTCAGATCTACATGACCCCAACTGGATGGTATTCCCCTACATATGGTATTGTGGTGGGGGGTTGGGAGGGGAGGGTGTTTAGAGTGCATCGGAGAGGGCAGAGAGGGCAAAAGAGAAGGAAGGAGGGAGGGAGGGCTGGAGGAGAGGGAGGGAGGGAGGGAGAGGGAACTGGGATCGACATGTAAAATAATAAATTAAAAAAAAAAAAAAAACGCTTTGACTCCAAAATTTAAGTTGAAGAACAAGTTACTGGGGAAAAGTATTTCTTTTTTTGTTTTCACAGAAAATGAGAAGATGTGGATTCCTTCCAGACTAATGTGGTTTGATCACGCCAGACCGCCTGAAACAGAGTACAAGCTGATCCTACATTCCAAACTGCTGGACAAAACAGCCCTGCAGACTACAGCTAGTATATCTGAATCTTCTTCGAATCCCCCAAGACAGCGCCCCTTACCAGCAGGAAGTAGTTTGGAAAGAACGATGCCCAAATTCCCAAAAAATGTGTATAAATGTTTGTTTTCATTTAATTGGACTTTGTTATATAAAATTAAATAAAAATAAATAAAAAAAGATACAAATTGAATCAGTCAGATCAAAAGTGGGTATGTATTAAAAGTGAACAAACCATTTCATTCTTATTTCCTTTGATAAAAAAAATGCCAATATTATTTAAGTCTGTATATCTACAGATATTATTTCATAACTTAAGCCTAGCCAGTCAGCACAATCTGTATTTCTGTTAACAGTGCTTATTTTTAAAACATGAACAAAAAATTCTGAAAGGCAATTTATATTAATGAGAAAAGTAAATAACTAGGGTGCCCCATACATAAAATATAATGGTAATTGATGCTTTTGTTTTTATGTTTGTTTGTTCTTTTTTTGTTTTTATTTTTTGCTAGACCTCAGAAGCAAACCCAGAGCTTTGTTTTTTCTTTACCACTGATCTAAATCCTGAATCCTTCAGAGAGCTTTTCTTAGTAAGTCAGAACAAAAATTTTATATTATAAGGGAGTGAAAGTTATAGTAGAATCAGCAAATGAAAGTAATTAATTCATAAACATGATGGAGTGACAGTGAAATGATACAAGAACTACTGGATTTTATTCTCTTCAGTGATCCAATTATTAGGGAATTATACTTGATGATTACAGTTTCCCAGAACAGCATCAATCTCCTTCATTGCTTATTCAGATGGTTAGATCGTTGTGTGACCTTCTTCATGTCCCTATACAACCTTAATAATCTAAATTCATTTCTGTTTCTAGTTATTCACATCCAAATTGCCCCATAGCTCCCAACAGTTTCTCCTGATCATTTTCTATTTCTGTTTTTCATATATATATATATATATATATATATATATATATATATATATATATATATATAGACACAAGGGAGTGATACATCTTCCATCCTATGTGGAATGAACTCATTGGGGTGAAATGGTGATATTTCTCATCAGTTAGCTCCTCTACTTGTTTCTCTTCCTCTTTTTCTTCCCCCTTCCTCTGCCCATTGTGGTGTGTGTGTGTGTGTGTGTGTGTGTGTTTTATGCTTCTGGGGATTAATTCTACAGCCTCATATATCCTAGGCAAGTTTTATATTACCAAACTACCCACCCAGACCTCATAATCTGTGGTAAGGAGGAGTGAATACAGGCCTAGGTGTCATATCTATTGTTTGAGAAAACCTTAAAAACATGATTAAATTTGTTCTAGAAAATTTGAATTGTAGAGCAAACTGGTAAACTGGAGACATAAAATGTTCCTTTTCCTGGATCATCATTTAACTTAGGTAAAAAATTTAGATGTAATTCTCCATATGCAACAAGGAAAAGGAGTAAGTCTGCCAAAACTTAACTCTGTATGTGAAAATAAAAATAAAAAAAATACCTGGGCAATGGTGCTGATGGCTTTAATACCAACACTTGGGAGGCAGAGGCAGACAGATCTCTGTGAGTTTGAGACCAGTCTGGTCCACAAGAGCTAGTTCCAAAACAGCCTCCAAAACCACAGAGAAACCCTGTCTCAACCAAACCAAAATAAATAAAATAAAGTAATAATTCTCTTACTGGGAAAATTGAGTAATTTTCTTTTTCTCATTTCTATTGTTCTATTAAAAGGCATTTCAAGTTTAGTTTTTCATACATCATGCAATTTCCTTTTATCAATGAGATGTTAAGCAAGCAAATGGGCTGGCATGTTTGAACTTGCTAACTTGTGATAATGCTCCTTTCTTTACTGGAAAGCAACAAGCATTGGGTAGCCACAGCCATATCAATGTAGCAGTAAACATGATCTGACACCAAACTACCAGATGACCTTTTGTAGAACTTCCAAGTTCAGGTATTTCTATATGATCATGTAAGTTGAACGCAGATAAGTTCAAGGAAAACAGTATTGTACAGCATTATTTTGGTAAAACCTAACAATACAAACACTAGATAAATCTGTTGAAGGTTATATGTATCACCAGTGTCGTGTGTGTGTGTGTGTGTGTGTGTGTGTGTGTGTCTGTCTGTCTGTCTGTCTGTCTATCTGTCTGTCTGTGTACTTTATCAAAAACATAAATCAAATGGAGAAATAATAAAACTGTCTTACATTTCTCACATTTCTATAAGAAAATAACAGACAATATAGCTGAAAAGGGAAAATTATTTTCATAGATTTCAAGGCTGTGAGACAAAGCTTAGGATATCACAATGATACAGTCCTATGGATGGTTGTCTTCCTATATTGCTACATTTTCCCATGTTTCCTCAAAACAAGAGAAAGACAGAAGGATCAAGAGATGGGGAGGAGAAAGAGACAGATACCCAGAACACTCCTCCCCAAGTCTCTGCACCTTCAAATGTCACACAGGCATTTAGGTTTTCAACATAAATTTTGAGTGGATATAAGCATTTAGTATAAAGAAAATAAAGAGCAACAGAATTAAATTTATATGATAATATTTTATGAAAATGACGAAGCAAATGATTTAATTATGTACTTTACTGACAAAGAATAAAGAATGTAACATATTAAATATTTGTAGATCTATTCAATTGATGACCAAATTTTCCATAAATATAGAAGAACTGCAATTGTGTTTAAACAATCCTCACCTGGAGTTTGTGGCTTCAAGATTGGTAGATGCCATGCATATGACATATGTCTCTGATATGTAGTGAGATAGTTCTGTGGCACTGACCACGCCCATTGGGGGTGGAGCCATGGGCGGAGTGACCTGTGGAAGGAGGTCGGAGGGGGCCAGGAAAGGTGCTCTCTTTCTGGCGTGACTTGGACAGGAGAGGATCCGGTTGAATTTCCTGATGTTGATCTGTCTAGGTTGTAAGTTATTTCTCCCTGAATAAACATCTATTCGGCCTATTTGTTTATCCTAATCCTTATTTAACCGCGTTACTGATATATAGATTATATTAGTGCATTTTTGCAGGTCATAAATTTACATTCTAATGAAATATAGTCTCCAACTTAAGTGCAGTGCTTTACCACATATGCATACATGAATGTACATATGTATGTGTGCATTTATGTGTTTCTATGTATGTACATGTATGTATGGGTATGTATGTGTGCGTATGTATGTATACATATTGTAATTAAACAATATTATTAGCCTTCTTTTCCTATAATCCTTATACCAGCAAAGAGAGAAGAATAAACATAGTTTTCTGGTAAATACTAGTGCTTTATTGCCAAGTTTTTTAAAAATGGTAATGGCTGTAATAAAGTATGAGAAAAGTAAAGAGCATAGCCTATGATCAGATGTTATTATACAAAGGGCTATGTACATAGATGTACTAGCACAAGAATTAAGGGTGATATCCAATGATGCTTCTGCAAGAGTTCAAAAATCTATGACCACTATACTTCTCACAAATATCCAGAGCAGCAGTGTGCTCTAGCTGCATTACTTGGTATACTAGAATCCAACCCTTCTTAATTACACCTCTATGGCATAATGGGATTATTTGGATTTCACTTTAATGTTGTTCATCATACAAAAAGTAAAACTATTTCAGGAAGAAAAGCAGCCATGCACAGACTCACTCTTGACACCAGCCACCACTTCTGATTTCAGGGCTCATTAGGAAAGTATAACTATTTGAAAATAAAGCAAAGAGTTCCATATATATTTGAAACTACACAGATAATGAGAAACAAAAAGGAAAAGCCCACATATCTTTAGGGCTCAGCTGTGAATTTGGAAAAACATCAGGTATCTAAAAGAAACCCTATTTTGAAAAAAAATAAAGTTCTGTAACAGAAGAACTGGTCTCAAATAACACTCCAGTAACCAAGATAATTAACTTGAGTATAAGAAAAGTAAAACAATGATCTTCAAGTGACAGCTAGTTTTCATGGTATCCAAGTTAAAATTTGTAACAACTGAATATGTCCTATTTTTCCTAAAACCACATAACAGTTTAATGTTACTGTGCTCAAGAAAACTGCCTTTACGATCTTCAGTGCATGACCGGAGATGAATTGTGTCACATCTGTAATTGAAAATATTTTCAGAATCAAGAACACTATTTATAAGTAAGTTGAATTTTTGTTGGATAGAAACTCAAACAATTGAACCAGTAAGTGTTCCAACTAAAGTATTTGTAATATTTTGCAATGTTTTTTTCATTGGGGAAATGTCTTTGAATATGTATGTATGTATGTATGTATGCATATATGTGTATACATATGACTTCAAAAACCAAATACATATGGTTTTTCAATATGTATATTCTGTGTGTAACTGCTCTTGTGCTGGAAATTGTTCTGTAGACCCAACTATCCTCTAACTCACAGAGGTCAGCCTGTCTGTGCCTCCCCTGTATGGTGATTAAAGATGTGTGGTGAAGATGTGATTGTTCAACATCCTGCTCTAGCTGTCGGATTATGCTTCCTCAACCACTATAGATGCCTCTTCTGAAACTTTAAAACAAAATAAGCTCTATATTCCATGTGATACTATTCTTACAGTATTTTATCGCATCAACAAAAAGTAACTAATACAACAATGAAGGGATTTCATTTATTATTTGCCTTTCTGAAACTCTTTTAGATATACAAATGAACTGTAATTTGTACATTGAAGATATACTCTATTCCCACTTTTTTTCAGCATTCTTCCTGATAACTAAGATACATGAAATTCAGAATCTGTCAGATATACTGTAGCACAACTTAAAAGATTTTTTCCTTCCTTCATTTGTTGTACAGTAGATAAAAATTGAGAGCCTTATAACAACTGAATCACAGCTTCAGAACATAATTATATTTTATAAACAGTAAAGTAAATGTCATTATTAGTGTGAGAGTTGTAATCTATGAACTATATGAACATTGAAAATCATCCATTCACTGTTCTAGCTGACTGCTTTTATCTAATCCAGCCACTGTTTTTGTTTTCTTTTTTTTTTTTTTTTTTTCGAACTTTAAATCTTTGTAAGCTAATGTGGATAATTCAACTTGAGTTGAAGAACTTGATACAGCCAAAGGATTATCTGGGACTTATAATAAATTTTTCATTTCAAAATTCATAATAAGTGATTTCTATTTCTTTGCTCTCTGCAATAAGTGAAAGAAATGTGTTAATAAATATTAAGAAAGCATAACCTTTGTTTAGTATGCTTAGTGCAATGTATTAGTGGCAAACAGTTTTCTAATTAGTCTTCTACACTGTACCTTCCTCTACTTTCAGCAGTACAAATATTTTATTTTATGAAGTAGGGAGGCAGAAATCTAGTTTTGACTGTAGCTACCTTCTCAGGGTCCAAGAAACTCAAATGAGTCAGGATCCTAATTTTATATTTCAAGCTGTAGTCAATTATTTGCCTATATTCTTCTAAGCATAAATACATGAAAATAGCTATATCTTTAAAAAGCAAACAGTTGTTCAAAATATTTTCTTTCATATGAATTATTTTTATCAAGGTCTAAATACAGCCTAAAATATATAGTTGAAAACACAACTGTGTAAAAGTGATTCTTGAAAGAAATCTCACTCTTGCATTATGAATAGAAACTCTTAACATAATTCTACAGTGGACTCTGTGATGATAAATACTATGAATATGCTTCCTGTTCTTGACAGCCTCTTTATATTGTCAGGAAAATACTGTGAGACTCTGATTACATTTTCATTTGTTGCTGAAAGTAGAGGAAACCCACAGAAACTGCTGACCTGAACAAGGGGGAGCTCATGTCCTCCAGTCTTATATCTGAGAAACCAGCATAGGAACAACCCAGATTCCCTGAATGTGGTGTTAATGGGGAGGACTGGGTATTCATGGGCTTCTGGTAGTGGATCAGTATTTATCCCTAGTACACGAATGGATTTGGGAGCCCATTCCACATAGAGGGATATTCCTTCAGCCTAGACTAGACACCTGGGGGAGGGCCAGAGCCCTGCTCCAAATGTTATGATAGGCTTTGAAGACTCCCCATGGAAGGCCTCACCCTCCCTAGGGAGCAGAAAGCAGATGGGATAGGGGTTGGTGGGCTTGACAGGAGGGTGAGGGAACTGGGATTGACATGTAAAACAAGCTTCTTTCAAATTTAAATTTAAAAAAGAGAAAAGTATACTATCTGTTTCAAAAGAAAAAAATTCTGATTTCTGACAAGGCCACCATCACATAAAATGCATTTTTGTATGCATTGAGAACAGTTTTTAATGTTAGTATCTGCCCAATATTCATTGGTATTCTAGCTTGAACTTACTGACTCCTTATTAACTGAATTTTTCCATTTAGGATCCTACTTTTATGTAGTATTATATCATAGAAAATGTTTATATACAATGCTAAAGCAGAATGTTTGAGATTAACATACTGAGTATGACATAATATTAAAGCCAAATAAATTTAGGAAGTCCCTGTGGTGCCACTGAAGAGCAGAATGTAAAGTCAGACACACTAGTCAGTCATAGAAGCTGGGCAGTGGTGGCACATACCATTAATCCCAGGACTCAAGGGACAGAGGCACATGGATTTGTGTGAGTTCAAGGCTACCCAGGACTATGTAAGAATGAATCAGTCTAAAAGAGAAACTGAGGTCAAAACTTTAATCCCAGCACTAGAATGGCATATTAAAATAGGAGCAGTGTCTCAAATTCTGGCAATTAGTCTCCAGTTATTTTGGGGATAGGATCTCCCTAGCTTTGGTAGAAGTAAGAGCTCTTTGGTGGCTTGGCTGTTTTGCTATTCTGATCTTCACCTTGAACTGCAGTACATTTCTAAAGTAAAATTAAAAAAAAAAAAAAAAGATTTGAACTCTTTTGGGCACTGTAATCAAGATTTGGACGATTTTGGGCTTTGTAATCATCATGATACCTTATAATCTTCACCTTAATTCAGAGAAACCTGGTATTCACACCTGTGTGTGTGTGTGTGTGTGTGTGTGTGTGTGTGTGTGTGTGTGTGTGTGCCTTTCACAGGGTTCATTTAATAATCTAAAAGTGTTTGGCACAAATATGCACATGCAGTAAAAGTATAAGATAGGAACAGTAATCATAAATACAAAATGAAAATTAGGAGGGTAGAATAGTTGTGGCTTCATGAAGAGCTACATACAATGCTAAGCATGCTGGTATATATATCAAATCTCAGGATTGGGAGTCTAAAGAGGAAATTTCAAATTAGAACACAGCCTGGCCTGTGCAGCACATCCTTGAGGAGGGAGAAGAGGATGAAGTAGAGAAGGAGAAGGAGGAGAAGTTGCATGAAGAGAAAGGGACCTTCCAGTACAGAATTTCTATGATACTAGATTTCTTTCTTAAATTAGTCATGATAAATAGTACACTATTATTTTCCTTTGGTAAGTAAATCTCATTGTATATATAATAAATAAACAAAAGAAATTTCCACCTAAATTTCTTTTGAGTACTTGGCCAAAGTGTCACACAAGGAAAAAAAAGCAAAGCAACTCAAAATAAAGATGTTCTATTAAAACTATCAAGAGTTAAATATTTATATTCATTAATTGTCAATCAAGCACAAAAGATGAAATTATTTGATATAGATATGTGTGAAGTATATGGGAGTTAGAAGATACTTTTCCTATGACAATGAAAACACGCTCATTACCCAAAAATATCTAACATATTCAAATATATATCTTTTTCCTTTTTAAAAATTTAAATTAGAAAGAATATTATTTTATATATCAGTCACCATTCCCTCTCCCTCCCATTTTCCCATGCTCCCTCAATGACCACCATCCCAACCATCCCATCCCTCTTCTGCATCATTCAAATGCATATGTTTGGATAATCCAATAGTAATCATTTTATATATATATTATATTGTGTGTGTGATGAACACACATGAGAATGTGGGCATTTGCACATGCATGGATGAGGCCAGAGAATGTCTTTGGTGTTTCCTTCTGTCACAATCATCTTTATTCCCTGAAGGCTTGGTGTCTCAGTAAACAGAAGTTTTGTTATTATGGCTAAGTTGGTAAACCAGAAAACTCCTTGGAACCTTCTGTCTCTGGCCCTTAATACTGGGATTATAAATAAGTGCAGTTACCAACTGATTCTATAGTAGTGCTGTGAATTTCAACCCAGTCCTTCTTGCTTGCACAGCAAGTCTCCTGGACTCATTAGCTACATTCCTAGGCTCCTAAACAACAGCTCTTATTTAAATTCAGAATGGATTGCTCTATATCAAAGCATGATGATGTCATAGTTAAGGTTAACATTTATAATTTAAGCCAGGAAAATACATATTACAAAATGTACTACAAATTTATGTTCTGAAATATTTAAATCTACTGTAGAAGATTATGTTTCCTCTTAATAGAATTCTTTTAAGACCAAAGAATATAAAAGGCAAATAACTATTATACAGTTTAAGGATAATTTACTTACAGAAAAGTGCCTAACACTTTGAAAATATTAGTATAGGTATTAAACTGTGAAATAAAAAGTATTACTCTTTAAACTATAAAGTGAAAAGGTAATTTTCTGTTTAGAACTGTCAACATACATGATTAAATACAATTTCTAAGTGTATCCACTCTTTAAAAATAAAAATTGTAAGTGCTTTTGAAATTGCCTAATGAGAAATTGCTTATCTCTGAAATAATATCGATAACAGAACCACATTCCACATAATAATGTGCAAACTATAAATATTATGTGCAACTATTTTCAAAAGAATTCCATCAACCCTTTGTATCTATACATAGATCTACTGAAGGAATTAATGAAAATGCTGAAATAACACTCATGTATATATATGTATATATATATACATATATATATGCATAGCATAGAAAATGCAAAAAACAAAGTGAATTGGTATGAAAGATGATTATTTAATATTTGTCACATATTTTAATCTCTTTTCTGCATTATATCCTCCCTACAAAATATATGTAGTTAAGCTTGAAATTTATGAAAATGTATAAACAAGACCTTATATGTTAATATGACAATGTGTAGGTATGTTGCTTTTTGTATTTTTTTAAGTTGTACTTTTGTATTTTTACCAATCTTTATATTAATCTTTGCAACAAATTCACCATAATTCCTTATAAGATCAAAACTGTAATGTACATAGTTTAAGTGTACCAAACCTGTTAATTCCCTTTCTGAAATCTGTATATACATACATAGATGCACATAAAATGAACATAAATTTTTAAAAAATAGCTATAATTCCATTAACTAGAATTAATTAAAAACTTAGGTTCAACAAATGTAACTGGAAGCACATATAACTTTTAAATAAAGAACATCTGTAGCACTACTTCTAACAAATCAGAATTTATGTCCTGGATTCTCATGAAAGGGATCCAGAACCATTAAATTAGCTGATAGGTAATTATTGATTCGGAGTACATTGTTGCTATGAGACTCAAAGCGTTACACAGAGAACTTAATACACAGCTACTAAAATAAAATTTCCATGGTAATGATTTTGGCATAAGTGAATATTCTCTAAAAGAGACACTTGTGTCTCACAATCTGACTATTGAAATGATGAACTCTTTAAAAGATGGTAATTTCTTCCAGAATCTTATACTGAAAGAAATAAAAGGTGCCAGCCAAAAGAAGAACCTAAAACTCAAGCCAAAATATTAAAGGGTCATTAGTAGGGATGACAAAGTGTTGAGCAGGGCTCTCCAACATAGAGCCTCACTGGGCTCCACAACCAACAGCAGATAGCCAAAAAAAGAAAGAAAAAATTAACTCAGGGGTGTTTTGGGAGGTTTTGTGTCTCACAATACTTTGGGCATTATTGTTTTTTTTTTTTACCTTACAGATATTTTGCTTATATATATTATAGTATTTTTTTCAGATTTGTTTATGGTTTCTCTGTGTCTATGAATGTGTGTTTCAGTGTCTGTGTTTTTGTTCTTTTTCTTTGGTTATGTTTTATGTATATTTGTTTTTTGTCATATTCTGCATTGTTTTATTTTATTATTATATTTTTAGATGCTTGTATTCCAAGGAGAGAATGGGTATGAATTCAGTTGGGGAAGTGAAAGGGTCTGGACAAAAAAAAAAAAAAAAACTCCGCACTTAATATCACTGGTTTGGTTCTGCTGACTCCACCCCTAACTAGCTCTGTCATTTCCTTTCTTTTAGGCTTAGGCCTGAATGTTCAATGTAGATTGAAAGGTTTACATTCCTGATGAATTCTTTCCATCCTAGATGTGACTTTTCAAATATATTTCCTATTGTACCCAAACATTGATTGCAACTAAAACATGGGTCTCAGCACTCTCATGCAATATAAAATTTCTTGTCTATGATTATATTTTTGATATGTTTTTCACTGTATCTCTTTTCAAAGTACCATTTCCTTACACACTTTGAGCTTCCTTATGCTTTTTTTAAAGCCTCTCTTCCCACCGTATGACTGCTTCTCCACCATGTGTCTGACCTCTGTGAGAGCTTAAAAAGCCTGCCTTTTCTTCTCCTTTTATTATCTTCCTCTAGAAAGCTACTGAATTTTTCAGCTTTCCTGCCCTATGGTCTTTTATTATTTTTTTTTTTGTACACTAATGAAGTAGTCTCTGTGCTTCTGTTTGAGTCCATTTTTAAAATCTTTTACTAAAGACACAAAGAACATCAAGAGAGGATCTTGATTTCCCATATATCATTTGAAGATGAGAATGGACCCCACAATTCCAGTAACACCAAGGACAGGTTGGAGGAATGCATTCACAGAGACTTTAGATATGGGACATGTTAAAAACATTAAATATTTGTCTTTTTGTGAAACACTATAAACTTTAATTTATGACAAGGAATTCAAAACATTTTTCTCTCTCCCACTTTACAAGACTTTTATGCATATATTTTTATCTCCTCCACATTGTAAAATATTTGTTAAAATGCTTTCAACCTTCTCTAACTTTGCAAATCTTTTATTTATACAAAGATGCTTCTCCAGTCTTAAAACTTAAGTGACTTTAGTGGCCAATACCATCTTGGTTTCCTTCATTTCTTTTGCTGAGATTATTTGGTTGGTTGGTTTTTGTTTCTGTTTTTCTCCAATATAATATCTTTATTGAATATTTGGAAACTTCATATAATACATGCTAATCACACTCATTTCCTAGTCATACCATGTCTACCTTTATCCTTGTGAACACCACACACACAGACACACACACACACACACACACACACACACACACACACACAAAGAAAAACATACCAAGTCCAATTTGTTTTACCCATATACTCATTGGAGCATGGTGAAACACCCAGTGGCTCCCCTTGAGGAAAACTGAGTTATTTCCCATTCCCAACCCAACCAGAAGTCATCAACTGTCAAGAGCTGCTCTTCATTATCTTATCACAATTTTTAAGCGTTTTCATCAATGGCTTCCTGTTTACACTATTTTCTTTTGTGGGTATATAGGGCAGTGGGGCTATCAAATTTTGAAAGACTGTGAAGGAAGACCCAAACCAATGTAGAAAAGACCCAGTTACCCACCTGCATTAGAATAAAAGGCAAGTATATTTCCTGGCCTGGTGTGCATGCTCTGATTTTGAAAAAGCACACACTCTTCATCAAAAATTTTCCTTTTTTTTTTTTCTGGCCAAATTCATTCTTAGAGAACATATAAAAGGCATGCTGACATGAGCATTGAATTTATTTAGTGGAAATTCAAATTCTAAATTGTAGATATATTGCCATTGACAAGTTGTATTGCCTAGGTTTCTGCTTATTCAAAAACTGACAGCTTGTACATAATTCCATACATTTTTGAAAGGTGACATATAAATAAGAGGCAAAGATAAGACTTGCCTTTCAGAATTTCTATGTAATATTTTTTTCTGAAAATATGAGAATTGTAGAGAACATTGTTTAAGCTCTGAGTGTGCAGCTCAACAAGTTTAACAAATGTTGTAAACCATATAAATTGCATCAAATCAGGATATGGGATATTATTGTAACTTTATGCCCTTCAAGTTAAACATCTTAGGCATTTTCTTTGAACAACTATATGTTTAGAAATAATTTTCATCAGGAGGAAGATATAAGAAGAATTATAATGGAGATGGCCATAAATGATTATTGTTTAAATAGGGCCAGGATCCTATGGGATATTCAAATGGAATATGCAAATTGTTTTGAACAGAATAAAGCAAAAGGATGCTCTCAGTTAAAAGTCATTCAGTTATGAATAAATGAATAAATAAACATTTGAATGATGGAGTAAGTAAGTATACAAGTATCTGGCTATTCATAAAACAGAAACATAAGTAAGAAAGATATGAGGTACAGAGAGCCTTAAATAAGTAGGCACTGAGGGTGATTGCTTAGATTATATTGAAGGAGTAAGACAGAGATAGCTTCGCTGAAATTAATCAAAACAGTGTTGAAATTAGAAAGGTGTGTTCCATATATATGTCAAGGTAAAAGGATTAGAATTAACTCTGTAGAATCAGAATAGTTTTAAAGGTGAGATGATTTAATTGATCTTTTTAAAAAGGTTTGTTTCAAATGCTGTTAACAGAGCAGATAGAAGGGGACAAGAACATAGGAGGGAGATCAGCTAGGCTTCTATTTTAGGACACTTCTACTAAAAAGGTAATAGAATATAGAATTGCAAAGGTTGATGGGGAACACATCAATTTGTAAGTTAAGCTAAATCAATCATACAAGCAAAATAGAGCCTACATAAATATTATAATCATGAATAATTTATTAGAATGATAATAAATATAGGACAGAGGTTTGGTTTATTGTATACATGTAAATGAAACAAGGCCCCAAATTTCTATAAAATTTTAAAATGTCTTGCTCTGTGCATTTTTTCAGGGATGATTTTGTCCTTTGACCTTCAGAATGACAACATTCTAATGCAGTAATTTCATGATCAAAGTTTGACCTAGCTTTACCATGAGTACAATAATTACTATGATAGCCATTTCATTTTTGTGAAACATCTTGAGCCAAGGCTTACTTGCAAAGCCACTTCACAGTACTGTGAGACTTCAATTTCAAAAACATGTTGACATTCATATGACTGATTTGTAAGTGTAAGGTTGCATATGAAATCTGTTGTTTGATTTTGTGAAACCCTTTTGGCTTAATTTATGTTAGTTCTTGATTAATAAATCCTTTGGGTTTTTTTCCCTCTGTGTAAATTTCTCAGGTGTCCTGAACCTCACTCTCAAAACCACATTGGCTTAGAATTGCAATCCTCCTGCTTTTCTTCAGGAATGCTGAGACTGAAGGCATGTGCCAATACCACATAGCTAATAAGCCTTTCTTTTCTTCTTCCTTTTCATTTGAACTTTTATTCTCATCTTATGCATTATATCCCTACCATAGTTTCCCTTCCCTCCACTCAATCCAGTCCCTTTGCCTACATCCCCTTTAACCCAGACCACCTGCTCCTCTGCTCCCCTTTAAAAATAAAAAATAAAAAAAAAAACCATGACTCCTAGGGATATCCACTGAATATGGCCTAACAAAATACAATGAGACTGGGAACAAACGCACATATCAAGGCCAGACATACCATCCCAGTAGGATGAAAGGGGTTCCAAGGGGCAAGCTTAATTGTCAGAAAACATACCCACTCCCATTGTTGAAGTCCCACAAGAACACCAACCTACACAACCATCAGCTATATGCAGAGGACTTGATGAGAAGGAAGAATTGTAGGAGTCACCTTAAGAACATGGCACCACAGAATTAAGTAAGCAGGGCTCAGAGGGACCCACAGAAACTGAAGTGACAGGCATGGACACAGTATGAACTAATAAGCCTTTCTGTATCAATTTTTTCTCATTCTGTCATAATCTCATGTCCTTAAATGCCCATTTTAAGTTGTACACATTCTTCTACATACAGGTCTAGGAGGAAAATACATGTTAAGTATTTATCTGTATGAATTACTAATGGAGGAGAAAGGTTCAATGTTTGAAGTCCATCTTCCTTCCAAACCATTTTACTGATAGAATGCTTTTTAAATTTTTTTGACTACACTCAGTGTTAACAATTCAGACATTAATACCAGAACACAAAGGAATTTTAGAATGTGGAACAACAACACCACTAAGGACATGTTTAGTATAGTTAAGAACGTTTTCCAACATTGAAAAAGAATCTAATTACAAAATTAACATAATATTTGAATGACAAAACACTTGTGAATACTTATTAATGTGGAACCATCAGAGACCTGAAATTTTCAATTGCATGTGGATTCATTTGAATATGCTTACTGAATTTAGCTAAATAAAACTATTTCTTCCGGGCCCCTGATCTTGCTGCTCCTGTCTCCTGTCCCCATCGAGAGCACCCTTGGAGCTCTGATACACCCCCACCCATCCCCACCGTGAGCCTGCCCCCCCCTACCCTGTGCCGTACCCTACCCATGGTCCTGCCACTCTGGTTGAGCACTGGGACAGAGGGTGGAGCCAACAGTCCACCCTACTTTGGAGACTTCTCTGAGCAACTCTGAACAAAGGAGACCTGCCTATCCATGTGGGACCACCCATAATTTCCACCTGCTTTGTCTCTGACCCCACCTCCAGTCTTCAGCTGGAGTCTCAGGCCCCTCCCAGAGACACGCCTATCTCTGCAGGTCCATTCTGAGTTCCTGCCTGCAAGATCCATTTCCCCCAAATCCGGGCCTCTGCTGAAGAAAGAGGCCTCTCAGATGGAGAGTTCCAGTTTCCAGTGAAATCAGACTATACTGCAAAACCTTCCCAAGTTTCAGCCCAGCCTTTGTCCTCTTCTGCCAGCTATTGGCCAGAGGTGATTCTGGGCCCAATAGGGGCTGCCTCTCCCCTATAATCTCTACCCCCCCAAGAAATCCCTGGGTTGGCTCTTGATCTTGCTGCTCCCATCTCCTGGTCCCCATCAAGAGCACCCTCCTGTCCCCATCAAGAGCACCCTTGGAGCTCTGATACACCCCACCCATGCCCACTGCGAGCCTGCCCCCCCCTACCCGGTGCCCTACCCTATGCACGGTCCTGCCACTTTGGTTGAGCACTGGGAGAGAGGGTGGAACCAACAGTCCACCCTACTTCGGAGACTTCTCTGAGCAACTCTGAACAAAGGAGACCTGCCTATCCACATGGGACCACCTGTAATTTCCACCTGCTTGGTCTCTGACCCCACCTCCAGTCCTCTGCTGGAGTCCCGGGCCCATTCTAGAGATCCGGCTATCTCTGCGGGACCACTGTGAGTACTGGCTGGCATCTTCTACTGGATCCAGAGCTCAGGGGAAGTGGGGGGGCATTGAATGGAGAGAGAAGAAGGAGAAAACGAGGGGGAGGAAAAGAAAACATGTGTGACCAGGAAAATTGAGCCTGATTAGAAATAGAAGACAGGAGAGAGAGAGAGAGAGAGAGAGAGAGAGAGAGAGAGAGAGAGAGAGAGAGAGAACAAAAAGAGGGAGCCAATATTGGTTTGAAGATAAAATTGAACACAAAGAAATGTCTAGAGAACTACAAGACTGCTGCCAACTAACAATTTGAGCTTCCATGGAAAGGCTACCATAAATGCCCTTCCCAGAGAGTGAGATCAACAACTAACTTATCCATGGAGTCCTCAACTAATGCCTGTTGGAAACAGGAGCAAACACCCATACATAAACACTGAGTTGAAGTAGAACTCAGATGCAGATGAAGAGGATAAGACCAGGCTGCAGAAACACATAGAGACAGCTTACCTGAACAAGGAGGAGCTAACGTGCCACCAGACTGTTAGCTGGGAAGCCAGCATGGGACTGACTCAGGCCCCCCTGAATATGGGTCTCAGCCAAAAGGACTGAGCAGTCTAAGGGACCTCACACAGTGGAGCCAGGATGTATCCCTGATGCACAAAAGGACTTTGCAAACACATCCCCCATGGAGGGATAACTGCCTTAATCTAGAGATAGGAGAGAAGCCCTAGTCCACACTTCACATGACCTGTCAGACCTACATGACCCCAACTGGATGCCATTCCTCTACATATGGAATTGGGTTGGGTGGATGGGAGGGGAGGATGGTTAGAGTACATGTGAGAGGACAGAGAGTATAAAAGGGAGGGAAGGAGGGAAGGAGGGAGGGAGGGAGAGGGAACTAGGATCGACATGTAAAATAATAAATTCAATTAAAAAAATGCTTTGACTCCAAAATTTAAGTTCAAGGACAAGTTACTGTCGAAAAGGATTTCTATTTTTGTTTCCACAGAAAATGAAAAGGTGTGGATTCCTTCCAGACTAATGTGGTTTGATCAAGCCAGACTGCCTGAAACAGAGTAACAGGTGATCCTACATTCAAAACAGCTGGACAAAGCAGCCTTACAGACTACAGCCAGGATTTCTGAATCTTCTTCCAATCCCCCATGACAGCGCCCCTTACCAGCAGGATGTAGTTTGGAAAGAACGACTCCCAAATTCCCAAATATTGTCTATAAATGTTTGTTTTCAGTTAAATGGATTTGGTTATATAAAATAAATAAAAAAAAAAAACCTATTTCTTCCTTTTTTCCATTTTCACAATTTCAGGTTACATTCCCACTACAGTTCTCTCTCCCATGCCTCCTCTCACCTTCCCTTACCTTGTCCCATCTCCTTCCCCTCTTCCAAGCCCAGCCACAGTCTATTACTCCCCATGGGGAAGTGCTCCCATGAGAAGTCATCATAGTTGGGCTTATTAGGTTATGTTGGGGAAGGGCCCTGCCCCTCTCCCATGCCTTATTGCTGATCATGGTATCCCTTCCTGGGGAGTGGACTCCAACAAGCTAGCTCATGTACCAGAATTATATCATGGTTCTACTGGAGTTGAGCATGGCATCTTACCCTATGAAATGGGCTCCAACAAATTAGCTCATGTAACAATATGTTAGATCTAAGCAGTCTGTCTCCAGCACTAACCAGCATTGCAACAGTGCAGAAACAGTTACAGTGAGGTCAACACTTTCAGTCAATCAAGTTGATTACAATTTATAAATTAATGATGCCTTGGGAATGTATTCTAAATCTACACTGACATCCTGAGAGAGTAAGATCTTAATTACCATAAAAGATTTGTTCATATTGACATGAACAAAGTTGTGAAGATAGTTGATTTTTGAAAAATTCTGTGTCATACCTTTTGTGTGAATCTATGTTAGCTAGTTAGATCCAATCTGAACAATTAGTGTGTACTGTCATAGTCCATAAATTGCCTATAAAATATCAAGAGGTTGATATTTGTTACATACTTAATCAAGAAATGTTTTTGGCTATTGATATCTCATCAGCTCATTAGCTTAAAGGATAAATTGCACGTGGTTTTATTTATTTTTTATTTATTCATTTATTTATTTTTGAAGCCTGTATTCTCTGTGTAGTTCTGCCTATCCTGGAACTTGCTCTGTAGACCAGGAAAGCTTCGAACTCCCAGAGATCTGCATGTCTCTGCTTCCCCATAGCTAGGAATAAAGAAGTGTGCCAGCCACCACAGCCTATTCACATCTGATATTCTTATTTCAGGAATCACATTAGTTAATTTAGGGTGGCTACAGTGCTACTTAACTACTCTTTCTTTGCTAAGTAAGCTGTTGACCTTTTCAAGCAGAACTTGTAGTATTTTTTAAGGAGTAGCCTGAGTATAACATTGGTGCTAAGATTTACTTCAGTCTATCAATGTACAATTTATCTGCAATAAAGAGTAGTTTGGTATCATAAGAGTTACTAGCAAGAAAAACCACAGCATAATCAATGAATGCCTACACCTCAACGTGGTTTGAGTGAAATATATATGAGGCAAGCTACAATGTTCTAGTCATTCCACAAGTGAATTTACAATCTAGTTATTAATTCAGTGGAGATAATAAGATTCACTATGCAAATATCTACTTTCTTAAGGAAAACATAGTTAAATTCTGCTTGTGTTTTTCATACTATTTATCTGTTGGCTTATTATTTATGACAGAGTCTCATGCAGTGAGGGTTGACCTTCAACAACTAATTTTCATGATTCCACCTTCTAAATGCTGATTTATACGTGTGTTCCCCCATACCCAGAAGAACATTAGTTCCTTGATGTAGTGATAGAAAGTCAGACTTTTGTAGGACAAGAGATAGTTTGTCCATAGCATAAACTTAGACTTATTATCTTATTCATTCTCTGCATTGTCCTTGTGAAGCATATCTAATCAATGAAAGTTCTACAGAAATATATTCTATGTATGTAATGCAAAGACAATGTACACATCTAATAAACAATTAAACATGATCAATAAACATGGTTAAATATACAAATTTCAGATAAATAAATGATTGAAAATAGACTAGTGTCTTAGCCAATGTTCTGTTGCTGTGAAGAGACACCATGACCATGGCTAACACTAATAAAGGAAAAAAAAATTAATTGGGGCTGGCTTACAGATTCAGTGATTTATTTCATTATCATCATGGCAGGAGGCATGGTGTCACTCAGACAATCATGGTGCTGGACAAGTAGCTAAGAGTTTATATTTGGATCAGTAGGGAATAGGGAGAGAGAGACACACTGGGACTGGCTGGAACATTTGACATTTTAAAGCCCAACCCCAGTTGCACACTTCCTCCAACAAGGCCACATCTGCTCCAACATGGCCACAACTCCTAATAGTGCCACTCCCTGGTGAACAATCATTCAAACCCATAAGTCATACATATTCAAATTACCACAATGAGTAAGGAAATGCTGTCATTGAAAATTTATGCAAAATATTCTGGGGCCTTTGTACAGTTTACCTAGCAGAGCATAACACTTTGTTGACCTCCTGCAATTCTTTTGCAAACCTTTCTTATCCACTGCTATAATCCCTACCTCCACCCCATTTCTTCTTCTATTTGGAATTTTCAGTTATGATTCCCAGCAAACCTTGGATTTGGGATCCTTAATTGTACAGAAATAAAAATACATAGATGTGAATGCTCACATTATGCAAACATTTAGGAGTAAGAAAAGCCAAGTTAAACCACATCCATACAAGTTCCATTCTGATTAAGGGAGCTTTATCAGACATCTGTGAAATAGTCTGTAGACTAACTCAAGAAGAACTCCAGAACACTTCATATCATCAATGGTTGCTTAAATGAAAATGTTCACATAGGACTAGAACAGCATATTTAGCATAATTTAATCTTGATTATTTACTAGTAGTATTTTTACTTGAATATCAGATTATAGATATGCCTTGAGCTCACTATATAGTTCAAACTGCTATCAAATCCAGGCTTCCCATGCTTCAGCCTTGTTATGGCTGAGATTAAAGGTGTACACAGCCATACCCAGCTCATGTCTTTTGGGTTTCTGAATAAAAATTAGTAAAATTAAACAGCAAGGTCATTGTCTTTCATGTACATGTTTTCTTCCTCTTCACAGTATTTTTTATGTTCTCTAAATGATTAGTATCAGTAGTAGCTAACTGAAAAATATGTTGTTATATCATTAGACAACATTCATTTCTGCCTATACACTTCATGAATAGATTATAAAGGGAAAGATTTACATATCATGACAATATTGTAACCAGAGATATTTTAGAGATTATGTTCTAAAGATTTTCTTTATTTTTATTATTAGTTAGGTTTGTTAAAGATATGACTTGGTCAAAATTCTCTAGAATCTCCCTTAATGAATATTGTTTTTTGACAATGAATGGTCTTGATAGCAGCAATAAGAGATGAATGCCACTAACTTTTCTAAATAATGACACACTATTATTTTAATAGTATCTTGGCAATTGATCTTATAGATAATAGTGAAACTGAGGATAAGGGAAGTAAAAAAAATAAAAATAAACACTAATCAATATTCTAAAGATAATATTCCTCTACTTCTCTAGTTCTACAACATTCTAATTCTTGTTTATACATAGAATAAGATTGGATATATAAAACTTAATTTGTATCTGCTAAAAGAATAAATGAATAATATGATAAGATAAATTTCATGCTTGTTAAATCCAAGTTATATTTAAAAATAATTATAAAACTAGAAATTTAAACTCCAGTTTTATGAAACTGTTTGATAATATGTTACTTGAATATGAAATTAGAATTAAAAAATAAATATGAAAATTTTCAAATTTATTTTTAATGACTAAAATCTGAGTTAAAATCATAGTCAATAGAATATAACCAATAGAATAACAAAAAGAGTCATTACCAGTGCTTGTGAGAATTTGAGTTATCAAATTTTATGTGAAATTAATGAGAATATAAATTGGTACAACCAATTTGGAGATAGTTTGGAATCACTTTGTAAATATATGAATATACCATCTCATTGTCCAAGAAGAAACCAGATGCCACTTAACTTTAAAAGCATATAAGGGGATGAAGAAAATGGAACAGGAAACAGACTTACTTCATTTAGTAGTCGTGGCCTTTGATTCATTCATTGGAAACCAGAAATGTCTGGATGAACCAAAACGTCAAAATTTAGGCAGCTTTTGTCAAGCACAGTGATTGCAGAACAAATGGCTGGTTTAAAAAAAAATGTATCTGGCTTTTTCCAGTAAAACTGTATGCCAGTTTTTTCCTATTAGTCAGAGAGATGGCATCAGCTGAAAGCTAAGCACATGTTGATCACAATGGTCAGCTTTCTAAGGAAGAGTATAAAGGAGATAAGGAACACAACCAATGGAACATAGTTTAAAAACTGACTCAACAATCTCATTCCCCAATGTCTTCTTCAAGGAGTAGTGTCTGTATTAGGCAAACCAAGCAGAGAAGTGTATAAACTGTGTATAAAATGAAAACAGTGCTGAAAATTAATATAGCTAGATCATGACAGGGATTAATCTTAGGCATGTAATGGCTATTGGCAAAAAATAGTCACAAAAGAATAAAAGAATAGGTGCAATATTATTCCAATTATATGAAGTGAAATAGCTTGTAGGGGAAAAAGTTATTTAGGAATACAGCCATGTGTGCCAAGAATATGAAAATGATGGAATCATGGAAGAGTAGATCAGTGGATTCTAGTCAATGGGAATAAATAAGCATAGTTGTTTAGTTTATTATATAAAACAGATAGCTTGAAATACTTTATCTGTGTTATGAAAATATTACAAGGACATATATATTCAAATTATTGACAAGATAATAACTATCAATCCAAAGGAAAGAAGGTATTTATTCTCTAAGCTTTCATTCATTTTTTTCTGAAAGATAGAAGTTTAATAATCATAAAAGACTAGAGGCTTCTCTGAGGATGGGACAAGGAAGATTGTTGCGAAAAGTGATTGCTCACATAGTTTGAAAGTGACCTCTGGTGACATTTTCCTTGGCACTTCTACTTGTACAAATCATTGTCAGTCACTGTTGAACTTTACAGCATCTACTTTAATGCTGGAAGGCTCTATTGCAGTTCCTGTGTATCTCCATAAAACAGAAAGCCATTTGAAAATCATCTTTGTAAGAAGTCATTTTTGAGTACTTGTTATAACATCAAGCTATGAATTTAGAATAAACTCACACAATTTCTATCATGGTTAACAGGCTATAGGACTTTCAAATACTAAAATAATTATAAAATGAAATGAAGCAACATGTATTAGATGTGAAGAATTCAACAACAATGAGAGAGAGCCCCATTTCATCTCCTTATCAAAGAAGATTATGGCAAAGGATAATTGGGAAATGAAATTTGTGCTCTTTAGCATGTCTGATCCCTCAACACATACTTTTGACTTTATCAACACTATGATGGAAAGTTCCTGGGCATGTTGAAGTCCTGTTAGTTCAAGTACCCACTGCAAATCTTACTATTTCTGCTTCAATGTTTTTTTCAGTGTCTTGGAAACTTACTCATCCTATACACAGTTGGGGATCTGGTGTTCTTGGTGATGTACATATGTTCCTATCTAATGCTCCTATTATCCTGGCAACATACGAACCATAGACAGGTTCCCCATGGTCCTATCCTTCAGAGTTGCACTTATGAGTTCATTTTAATAATCAGGGTTCACAGCTTAGAGTTCAGCTTCCCACCCCAATATCCAGCTCAGTAACACATTTATTATTACCTTTCCCTCATTTCCTCTTTCCCCATTCCTCCTACTAGTGATTTTGATAGTCAGCTACCAAATGAGTTATGTACTGGCTAGTCTTGTCTCAGGATTGACTAAAATAAATAAATAAATGAATTTAATGCATAAATAATGCTAATCATGACAAATTATAGCCAAAACAAGTTTGTTTTTTTTTTTTTCTCCTCCAAGAGAAGCATTAGCCTACCATAAAGTATTATCTTCTGGGAGTAAAGATTTTTATCTATAACGCCTATAGATGAGAAACTAGACTTCAAGACTAGATTGGGTACATAGCAAATTTCAAGCCATTCTGAGCTACAGTGTGAGACCATTTCTCATATTGATGGACCAAAAATTAAAATAATTAAAAGTTTAAAATCTTGGGCCCTAAACCTATTCAGAGAAAGAGAACTTCTAAAAGTAAAGCAGGATTGCCAAGACTGGGGCCTGAGCCCCACTTTCAGAGAAGGGGAGGTGACTGACCACCACTCATGTCAACATTCCTTCTTCTGATAATTGCTAGTCATAAAGGTCCCCTGATGGTTGTAATGATCCCTCAGCCCAGGGAATAACTGACAGACCCTGTGACCCTGTGACCCTGTAACCCTGTAACCCTGCAACTACATTCCCTGTCTTATCTTACTCAAATGTATCTTGCTTAAAGTATATAGTTAAAGCTTTACTCTGAACTTTGTATGGCCTTAAGTAACCATGGAAACTCTGGAATTTTCAACGTTATGATCTTCCACTTTAAAAGCTTCCCTTTATGGCTGGTTGGCAAATCATTTTGCCTGCCGCAGAGTGAGATCCAAGCTAGCCAGTTTGAACAATAAAGAGAAACTTTTGCATTTGCATTTTTCTGGCTCCTTGGGTTGGTCTGGCATTCTTCGGACAATATAAAGTAATAAAAAATATTATTAAAAAAAATACACCAAGAGCCAAGCGATGGTGACTCACATTCACTCCTTTAACCCCAGCAGTTGGGAGGCAGAGGTAGGCAGATTTCTGTGAGTTTGAGACCAGCCTTGTCTACAAGAGATGATTCCAGGACAGCCTCCAAAGCCACAGAGAAAACCTGTCTTGAAGAAAAAACAGAAAAACAAGCAAAACGAAAACAAACAAACAAACAAACAAACAAACAAAAAACACCCAGAAGCAAGTAAGGGAATATATGTTTTTGGTAAAATTTCACTCTAGATACTTACATTAAAAACAATGATATGACAGAAAAGGATTTAAGAGGTACCAACCTAGTGACTCACAGTAACCACTATTGTCTCTTTCAGCTTGATTTTGCTAGTAAATAGGTGAAGATGAGTAAGGACAGCTGTTAGAGTACAAGTCTTAAAGTCAAATATTCCATAATCTGCATATCTAAAATTCAAGTTTAGAGAATGGAATTCAAAGACTCATCATTGTAACTATTATGCAGAAATGAACAAACTTTACTGAAGCATGTATAGTGGACAAAACATGTTTACACTGCCCCATGGTAGAAAGTATTAGTAGTCAGGATAATTGACCAAAAGTATAATCCTCCAATATTTTAATATTGTAAATGTTGGGTGGGAAGTAGTTAGGATAGAGTCAGTCAGTGAATTTGACTATTGAGCAGAAGGTAAGGTTCAATATTCATATACAAATTAGATGTTTTGCTCACATTTATTTTTAAAAAATTATTTAGTGCATGTACAAATATGTGCTCATATGATCACATTTCTTTTTATTTATGGAAGTCAGAGGACAACTTTCAGAGATTGTTTTTCTCATTCTAACTAATGTTGTCAGCCTTGGTGCAAGTGCCTTTACCATGAAGTAATTCTGCTGGCTGCATTATTTGTAATTTTTTTTTTTTTTTAGGGAGAGCAGTTTCAAAAAGGTCTCATTAGGTATCCAGGTTGGTCAAGTACTTATAATCCTCCCCTCTCAGTCTCTAGATTAAAGGTGTGTGGCACAAGGCCTAGTTTAAATTTTGATTTTTTTAAATATTGAAAACAATATAAAAGATACTGATTATTGAATTTTTAAGATGGTTGTTTTTCTGATCCCATGATAGCAAGTCAGACCACGTTTCCTGAAGCCTTTTCAAGATCAGGAAGTTTTTCAGTAACTTGATAGTTCTCAACTACTTGGCCATTGTCATTAACACTACAATGAACTAAGTCCCTTGATGTGAAATTTCCTGCTGTCCTTAAAAAGTTGTTATAAGTCAGACCTCTCCTCTGTTCAGGAGTTCTCAATGAGACTATTTTCTGATTTAGTCTTTTAAGAACATCTAGTAATGGATAAGTATTTATTCCTAGTATAGCAGTGGATTTGTGGAGCCCATAGTACTTAGAGTGACACTTATCAGCCTACACACAGGCAGAAGGGCCTAGGTCCTGGCCCAAATGATATGACAGTCTTTGAAGATTCCTCATGGAAGGCCTCACCCTCCCTAGGGAGCAGAAAAGGGATGGGATAGGGGGTTGGGGATACTGGGAGTAGGGCAGGGAGAGGCGACTGGAATTGACATGTAAAACAACCTTGTTTCAAATTTAAATAAAACAGGAAAAGAAAGAGGCTCTTCCACCCTCCCCACATCCTGGCACATGATATCTCTTTCCCTCTCTCCCTCTCTCCCTCTCCCACCCATCTCTCACTATACTCTCATTTTCTATTAATGAAACTCTTCCCTGGGCTGTAAACTATAGGATCTTCTTTAAGTTACCATCATGTTTAAATCTCCACCTATTTTATTGTCTCTAATGTTATCTTTCCCACCTCAAGTGAGGCCATACTCCAGGTCTTTTCATGCTAATAAATATCACTGAATGAAATTACATAGACTTCATCTGTGTAATGACCTCTTCTGACTCATCTTTATAACAGTAGCCTTCTTCCTGGGATTTGAAGGGGAGGGGAAATACACAGTACTTCTATATTAATGTGGTTTACTCTAGAGTCTTAAATTGAGTATTTCTTTTAGGTGACTTGGTGTGGATACTTATTAGTGACAGGTGAAGGAAGAATTAGTTCTTCTCTTTGTACCACAACCACTTCAGGCACTTCTCTGTAATCACAAATGGAAACAGAATGATGGTTCTTGAACCATCTATATTGGCTGTGATTCACTTATTTCTTATAAAAATTACATGTGATTAAGTATCCGTATTTCCATTTTAATGACAAAACAAGCATTGAAGATGTTAAGTAAATGGTCTATGGGCAAAAATAACAAATAAAATTATTTATTGAATATTGTATGTGACTATTTTCTCAACTTCTTATGTGAGCTATCCCATGACATCATTGTAGCTATTATGACCAATGAATTAAAATATACAAAAATGTCCCATAAACTTTAAGTAACATATAAATATTAATAATGTCCTACTAATAATATTTACAATAATTAAGGCATTTAGTATTAGCTGTAATGTTCATTCAGAGATAAATATAGACAATACCTTTCTCAGACTAAGAAATCAAAACCACCCTACTCATACTTTCCCAAAGAGATTGTGCTCAGCATTGTAATATTTTCTTGTACAATTCCTACTACAACCATTACATTATTATAATGCATTTGAGTATATGATTATCCTCTGAGAAATGGGAACTAAAGATCATCTACTCTAAATTAAGTCAGGTTTGATATCTTAAACTGTATGAAACATAAAAGGAATAGGCAGACAGATCTCAGTGAATTTGAGGCCATCACCATTTACAAAGTAAGTCATAGGACAGCCAGGACTGCTACACAGAGAAACCCTGTCTGGAAAAGCCAAAAACAAAAAACAGAAAAAGAACATGTACAATTTTAGTTGCAAAGTTCCAGGATAGCTTGAAAATATTTATATGAAATAAAACTTTAATCAGTTTAAAACCATTGAATATAATAACTTTACCTCGATCTTATTTGAAGCCATATCTGATTTAAAAACATTTAAATGACACTATTTTCTTTCACCAGGTAATATAATTTATTTTATACTTTTTATCACTGCATGAAATTCTTTCACTGGCATGGCATTAATGCCAAGATATGTTGGCTGAAATTATCAAGAAACAAATATTTTTATTTCTTTTCAATCAAAGCCTGCTGGTACATGAGCTTTGTCTTAATGTTTATTTGTTTCCTTATCTATGTATTGTCTTTCAGGTTCTAGGTGTTCAAAAAGTAAATTTCATAAGTACTATTAAAAGGACTTGCTTTGTGAGTATTACATGCATTTCAGATACATTGTAACAACCTTCCTTGAATAACTCCTGCAAATTCACAAAAACAAACGACTTTCTGATTTCAAAAATCATAGGACAAAAAATGTTTTCTAAACATTTTCTTCTCAACTTTACAACTATGAATTGCAATGTTTTTCTTCTCCCTTATTCTAACTTCTTTCAAGCCCCATATTTTCAGCTCTGGGAAAAAGATGAAGATGAATGTGAACTGTATCTTCTGGTAGTTTTCACCCTTTATGACATCATATTTTCATGCTTTATCTTTCATTGGAGTTTAATTGCTGGGTTTTCTGGTTTAAATTTAGATGGGGTGAATATATTCTTCACATTTCAAAAATGCTGTCAGAGTTTTGGGAGTGCACCAGGCAACTCCCTCTCTACTTTTTGACTTCCAGGGCTTTATGTCATTCAAAGACTCCTTTGTCTTTCTACCATATTCTGTAAAGGGAGTTGCTTTACATGGAACATCATCATACTCCAAAATAAAATGATGTTTCAATAAAGTGTCTTTCTTGATTTTGCTCATTCTCTTTCTTTCCCTCTTTCTCACCTTCCTCCTTTCCCATTCTTTTTCTCAAGTTTCAGCATTCATTCCCATATCACTCTGTAGTAGCAACTAAATATTTAGAATAAAGGACCAAAGCAATGGTGAACCAGATTCTAAGTTAAAACAAATCACACTCATGTAATGGTTCAAGTTCACTTAAAAGTTTCTTTTCTTTTTATATTCCATTAATAAAATAAACTATACAAAAATATTGTCAATGTCAATGGGAAGGACTATATGACACGAGGCACTTTTTTTTTTTTTAAATCGGCTTGCCCATTGAAAACACACCTAGGAAAGTGTTTTCAGTATTTATAAAATAAACAGATGCTTATATCTTGATACTTTCTTTGCACTCATGTCGTATGTATAAGAATGCAAGGCTACACACATCCTAAGTTTAAATTATAACTTCTACATTTCTGTTGTTAGTTCATTCAATAACATTGAATCTGATGATTGGTGGTGTTTCACTTTTACTTTGTAAATTACCTAATTGTCAATTGCTATTGTATAGGTTTTCTATTCTAATCCTCTATTTTTCTATTTTATCACCATGAAACAGGTAAGCACAGTGTTCACAAGTTTGAAATCATTAATCGATTCTATTTTATATAGTTTTATTTTCCTGTTCCATTTATTTGGAATTATCTAACCATATTAAATTCTTCTCTTTCTCAGAGGGCTTTAGAAAAGCAATCCTTAAAAACTGAGTGCATCAATTCATGGTTCAAAGGAGAAGTAAAATATCTATATAAAGGAGATCCAGAATTGTTTCCTTAACAACAAAAACTGGTAACCAATTATTATAAGATGAATAGATGAATGAACAACCCAACATTCTAAATATTTATTCTTATACTCTCAGTAACTGTTCTCGTCTCTCAACAAAGAAACTTCCCTTTGTAACAAATGAAGACCATTACAGAGACTCACAACCCATCAGGATACAGAGGGCAAAAAATCGGCTGGTGTCCATACCAACCGATACATTTACAACACACATCCTGCACCTAAGGCTCAGGGATCATTGCAGAAGAGAGGGTAGAATGACTGTAAGAGCCAGAAGAACAGGAAGTTTCCCATGATATTATGTGTCGTAGAAACATTAAACACACTACACCCATGAAGTCTCATCAACATGGCTTCCTAGACAAGACCTGAACAAGAATGACACCAAAAATGATGTTATTATGGAAGGAAGAAAGCTCATGAGATGTCAACCCTAGGGAATGTACTATAGGCAATTGATGAATGCTGAGAGCAGGAAATGATGAATGCTGAGAGCAGGAAAATGCTCTTTTCCAGGGAAAGGTGCCCAACTTAGTTCTCTAAGACTAATTGATAATCTCTGAGATCTTGCTCATACAGAGAATATTACATGGACTGAGCAAGTTGTATGTAAGTGTGTATTTATGTGTATTTATATGTAACAAAAATTAATGAACAAGAGGCCATGAAATTGAGACAGAACAATGTGGTGGGTGTGAGAGGAGTAGGGGAAAAGAAATAAAAGAGAGAAGGATGCAACTATAATTTAAATGTTTTAAAGACAGAAAGATAAAATTTTATTTATTAAATTCACATTTACCTTTACATATCAACTAATTGTCTATACTCAGTTAATAGTAGGATAGTAGGTATATAAAAGGTTCCTTCTAGTGATCAATAGTAAGTAAAAGTCACGCTTGTGAGTCTTGATATATGAGATCTTTTCAAGTACATAATCCATTGATTTAACTAACATATATGGTATAATTTGCTATGGATTATGTTCACTGTTCATAAAAAAAAAAAAAAAAAACTGGCTGGCCGATAGTAGGGCAAGAAGAGATTGAGCAAGACAGCCTGAGATGGAGAGAATGGTGGGAGGGGGATAGGTGGAGTCAGGGGAGTTGATAGAGACAACCGCCAGCCACCAAGCAAGCAGGATATGTAGAAACTGAGGAAACAAGCCATAAGCCACGTGGCAAAGCATGAATAGAAATATGGGTTAAGTATAAGAGTTTACTAATAACAAACCTGAACTATCAACTGAGGATTTATAATTCATATTCAGCCTCTGAATAAGTTATTTTGTATTGGGCAGTTGGGACAGGAAACTTCCATCTGTCGTAATTGCCAACTATTATGAGAGTATGGTATTCTTTTTAAGTATTATCAGAAAAAGTATTTTTCAAAATAATTTTGAGTAATTTCCATAGCTTTGCTATTAGTATTCAAATACTTGTTACTCAAAACCCTCAGAATGTATTGTCATTAGAGCCATAATAGTGTCTAACTCTGAATTATTAGCAAATAGATAATAAGTACATAATTACTACCCTTAAACTCTATAAAGGCTTGATTTTCTTTTTCCTTCCCTTTTTGTCACTTCCTTCCTCTTTTGTTCCCTTTCTCCCTTTCCCTCTCTCTTTCTATTTTCTGACACTTGCTAAGAACCTCTAAATTATGAGGCAGACTTTGAAGATCCCCTATGGAAGGCCTCACTCTTCTTGCTGAGAGGATGAGATAGGAGGTTGATGGGGGACAGGAGAGGAGGGGAAAGATAGGGAACTGGGATTGGCATGTAAACAAAGGTCGTTTCAAATTTATATAAAAAAATACTGAAAAACAAACCTAACTTAGTTAAATTCAATGTACTGAAAATACATATGTGGTGTAGTTTCAAAACAGCAACTTCTACTTTGAGAAAAAAAAAACATTCATTACACAAATATTTGTTAGATTTTTATTTTATGCAATGATGTTAGCAACACAATGGAATCAAAACAATAGACAAGACAAACATGAAAATGCTCTCCTAGAGAGAAAAGCACGTGCGACTAGGAAGATTGAGTCAGGGAAGGAATAGAAGATAAAGAGAGAGAGAGACAGACAGACAGACAGACACAGAGAGATATATACACACACAGAAAGAGAGAGAGAGAGGAGAGAGAGAGAGAACATAAAAGAGGGAGCCATTCCATTTTTGGTTTGAAGAGAAAATTGAACCTAAACAAAGGTCTAGAGACCTATAAGACTGACTCCAAGTTACAGTTTGAGCAACCATGGAAAGGCTACCATAAATGCCCTTCCCTGATAGTGAGATCAACAACTAACTTATCCACCATCATGGAACTCTCAACTAGTACCTGTTGGAAACAGAAGCAAATCCCCATACCTAAACAATGAGTCAAACTAGAATCCAGATGCAGAGGGAGAGGACAAGAGCAGGTTGCAGAAACACATAAAGACAGCTGACCTGAAAAAGGAGGTGCAAACGGCCCCCCCAGACTGATAGCTGGGAATCCAGCATGGGACTGACTCAGACCCCCTGAATATGGGTCTCAGCTAGGACTGAGCAGTCTAAGGGACCTTAGACAGTGGGACCAGGATGTATTTCTGGTGCACAATAGGACCTTGCGGACACATCATCACATAGAGAGATACAGCCTTAACCTAGAGAGAGGAGAGATGTCCTAGTCCCTACTCCAAATGACTTGACAGATTTACATGACCCCACCTGGATAGCATAGCCCTACATGTGGAATGGGGGTAGGTGGATGGGCAGGGAGGGTGATCAGGGTGCCTGTGAGGGGGGAGAGAGGGTAAGAGGAATGGGTGGAGGGAGGGAGGGAAGGAGAGAGGGCAGGGAGAGGGAACAGGGATCGACATGTAAAATAAAAAAATAATAATAATATAAAAGAAAATGCTCTCCTAGAACCTCCAGTTTATTAAAAGTAGAAAGTGAAAGAAAAAAAAAAACAAACCAAAATAGACAAGCAAGCAAAAAAACAAACAAAAAAACAAAACAAAACAAAAAAAGAGCACCCAACAACCCTATGATATAAATGTTACTGAAAGAATGAAAAAGACAGAGCATAAACTAGAAATAGGTTAGTTCTCATAATTCAAGTAAGGATCTGTGAGAAAGTTCAACTAGACTGGGAACTTCGGTGTTAAAAGGATTCTACCTTGCAATATAATGACCAGAACTACAAAGCATCTAATGAGGTATCCTTTGGTAGAATGTGACCTCCCTCACTGTTCTGTAACTAAAACTTTAAGATATTTTTTCTCTACAGACATGCTGAGCAAAAATAAGCAAACTTAATAATGAATTGTGCTGTTAAGAGATAATTTGTTTGCTCACAGCTTCTTGATAGAAGCAGATTGACAATATTCTATTATGTGTATATGTGTTCATGTGGATGCATGGGAAACTGCCAAAATTAAATTAACATGGTGGCACAAACCTGTAATCTCAGCACTTGGGGACTCAATGGTGCTCTCAGCTACAAAGTTCAGTATCAGCCTGGATTGCTAGGATTTTAGCTCAAAACAGAGCAAGTATCTGATGTGGCAAATCAGGGAGACTGAGGCGGGGGGGGGGAATCAACCTGGATTACAGAGTGAGACACCATTTTAAAACATACCAAAACCCAAGCTGAACTAAACTAAACCAAAACTAAGCAAAAAAGACTGCTAAAATAAATTCTATCAACTGAAATATTATAGATTGCTATACTAAGAAAACTATTCTCATGTATGTCATCTTTCCTTTCCCTATTTTCCTTTTATATTACCAACAATGAGTTAAATAACTTGACGATCAAGAGCACTGCAATGGTCTCTTATTGATGAAAACAAGTACTTTATATGAAAAGATTATAAATATACACATCATACTCTTTCATACTCCCTCATATTTCATTCTTCTGATATTTGTTTAGCACCTAGACTCAATGCATGGTCCAAAGAAGACCTGTAGAGTATACAACATCAGACAGTTTTCTCTGTCACTAAATTTACACTAAAGAAGAAAATCTAAGATGGAGGGTGTAGAGGAATGGAGAAAGAAAAGTAAACATTTCCAAGCTTGCTCTGATTCTTTTTTCTGTTATGCAAACTTCACATCATATTGCCGATTGTCAATGCTGTCACTGAGTTTGCAGGTGTTGCTCAGTGATAGATCATCAGACAAGTATGCTGGAGGCTCTGGGTTCTGTTTTCACACAACAACCACACACAAACACACATGCACAACTCACTAACCTACTGAAAATCTTATGAAGGAAATTCTCATAATCAAATTACAAAAATAAAATAGAAATATTAGTATATAATTTGCACCAAATCAAAATACAATGTTTAAAGCATTATCAAAATACTTTGTACAATAGTTCTCTTAGATATAGAATTCTGTCTATTTTGCTTATTTTCAAACAGTAATCACTATTATTTTATAACCAATTTCGCCATTTTAAACAGAACTTTCCATAATAGTTAGAAAATGTATTTTCTTCACTTATGCTTCACTAATGCTATAAGATGTAAAGGTCAAATTTCATTACAAGTATGAGATGAAGATGAAGTAAAACATGATTTTCTGCTAATGTTAACAGTTGTCTTTGGTACTTCATGGATAAATTCATTCAAAGTAATTTTTATGAAAGAAATACGGAAAATCTACCATAGAATTAAAGGAAAGTAGAGCTGCTTCTCCTATAAATTTTCTATTTATTTTTAAATATTTTTGATAGGATTTGTAAGGATTTCCTGGCTTTGTTGTATTAGAACATAATGAGCCTATAATCTTGTATTAACACAAAACCTTAAATTTTATTTGGAAAAGACACTCAAATTAGAAGCTCATTAGATTAAAAAGCTGGCTTTTGTTTTACTAAATAGAGCTTTTAAAAATTTTATCTGTAGACATGTTTTAAATATCCAAGTATCAGGCTATTCTTCTGTAAATATCGTCAATGCAGTTTGCTGGCATAAGGAGAAAGGGGAACTGTCAAAAGAGAAATACAGAAATTATCAAAGTAGGACCTCCAGAATACTCCTTTAGCACTGAAAATCAAAAGCAAACCTCAGACATCTGTTTTCAAACTGTTCATATATGTTTGCTTATAAAGTAAGTCTCTCTTCATGAAATAAAATTTAGAATAGTAGAATGCTAGCCAGCTTGCTAGTTTTTCCTGTGTTCATCCAGTGGTGTAAAACCTGTTTCAAGCTGAAGCCATACTGCATGTACAGCTCCGATATGATTGAGCTGAAAAGCTTTATGTTAAGAAAACCATTTTTAACCCAATGAAAGTATAAGCAAATAAAATTTTAGAGATGGAGGATGTATCCTACACCCTTTGAATTATAAAAACAGACAAATCAGACATTAATTTGGGGAGTTTGAAAAAAATTAAGAAAATGACTCTGAAGTCAATGGCTTGCATTGAGGATATACAAATTGTAGTGTCATAGTTTAAACTTTCCCCATTAATAGACTTTTTTGATTCTTTAACTCCTCCTTCCCAAAAATGAATTAGTTGCTTAATTGTGCCATATGCTACCATTCTCAGAATTTTTATTTTAGTGAATTGTGGTGACTATGTCAGAAGATGTGTGAATTATATCAGGGATGTTTTTGGCATCTTTTATTATGTAATAATATGCATTAAAATTCACATCTAAATTCTAAATGCAATGCAATATGCAAAATTCTAGGCTTAGTGCCTGACATATTATAACTCTTCCACAAGACTAAATTTGTAAGTAGTTATGAATGAATTAATTGAGTTAAGTATACTGTAATACCCATCAGCAAATTACAAAAATTTCTATTTTTATTTGGACAACCAGCCTATGTGAGAAAAATCTCCAGCTCATTTAGTCTTTCTCAAATGCCCTCTTTATAAAACATTCTTGTCTGTTCTGGAAGAGTTCTGGCATGAAAGAGCACCTGTTTCCTTTTACTGGGCATATGATAGGTGTTCAATTACTATTTGCTTATTGCACATATGAAGAAATGAAGGACATATCCCTTGTTAACTGAATGATAACTTCAGTCTTTATCTTGCCATACACAATTCTAAAGAAAAATTTATCAGATAATGAATATAATTTGGGGTATTCAGGTACGTATACTGATTTCTTAATTGGGTGATAAATTCCAGAATGCTGGCGTAGGACTTAATCAAAACATCCTCTCAATCCTTACTTTTCTCATTAATCATTCTGAAAATTTGTTCTTATGTCCTCCTAGACCCTTTATCTCCCTAATTAGAACAGTAAATCTGATATTCACTACAGCATGGTGCACAGATGATAATATTTGGCTTAGAAACAAAATACCTATATTTCCCTGATTCCTCATAAAAGCCATCATAGGTGTTAAAATACAAAACTACCACCTATAAGAATAACCTATGCCTTAGATTATTCCCACCCTTTTACCAATAAAAAATATGTTCCTCATATGTCCAAGAAGAGCTTTAAGGACAATGTGGATACATCAACTATTAAGACCTAATATGAACAAGTCAAAAATACTTTTATTACATGCTAAGAAATTATAAGCTATTTATTGCATATAACAATTTTTAGATAAATATTAGAAATGAAGAGGATTTTTTCTGTTTAAGAATTAACTGTATCATCCTCTTTGTAAACTGTTTAGATGTCATGTTCTTCTTTGTTCTAAAAAATTATGTTTTATATCACCTAATATTTTTCTTCAGAACACACCATCTCTGCTTCCAGTTATAGGATTTGAGATAAAGGCTTAGTGAATATTTATATATTCATTAAAATTTTATCCTGTGCCATACTTATTTGCTTGCTAGTAAAAATCAGCTGTTTTTATTTCTCTCTTGATGTTTAGATGTGATTTGTCAATTCCATTATATGACTGTAATCTTTGCATGTATATCTATATGTGTGAACTATAAAACTCTCACTGATAATAGCATATGTCAAAAATCCAAATTCCTATCTCCAGAATTATGTTAGTAAATTTGGTCCTTCAATTTGTCCATTAAATTCCTTGGATGATCAGATAGATCTAAACCTTATAATCATGTATCTTCCCAACACCTTTATATTTAAAACAATCAGTTGAGAAAACTTTTAAATTGAGATGTTATAATTTAAGAGACTTTGAAAGAAATTCTCTCATATAAGGAGACATATTTTTTTTATTATTATAGCCTTAACTAACTGCCTATTCATAAGATTATTCACACTTTCATTCCTTTGTTCACTGATTCCTTAGTATGTTCAAATGAACTCTAAAATATCTATCTGTAATAAAAAGGGACATATGCATACAAATAATTTAAAAAATCAACATTCTTTGATTGAATTTAGGGATGAGTAAGGGAATGAAAGCACTTGTGCCTATAATAGAGAATGGATAACAGTCATGAGGAGATGGTTTATATGGGAGTATATAATTAGTTCCATTTGGGATATTTAATTTTGAGAATGATAGGGGGACACTTAATTGAAGAGAAAAATTCAATTATAGCTATACCAAATTATATCAGCTGTGTCTAAATCATATTGATTGCTTGTGTTCATAGCTGGTGTTCAGTGAAATGTACAAGAATGTGCCTAACCTCCCCTGAAACTATAATCTATAATGTTTTGTTTTGTTTTGTTTTTGTTTGTTTTGTTTTGTTTTTTGTTGTTTTTGCTTTGGTGAAGAATATGAAGGATGGCATAGCAGAATCAGGCTGTATATATGGGTGCTCACTTCCATTATTCTCACTGCTCTTATGGATATCCTACTGCAATTAATAACAGCGTGTCAAGTGCAAGTGATTTATTGTGGTAACTAAGGATATTGAAATCCATCATATGCTTGAAGCAGTTGGAAGTGATAAACCATCCTGCCTCCATCTTAGGCTTAAAAGCCACATTATAGTAAAGACAAACTAGGCTCATTCCTGTTTCTGATTAAACCTGTTTCTCAAGAATTAGGCTATGCCCCACCTATAATCTTAAATACAAATGATTCTGCACTCCTGTTCCAGGAAATGATACCTATGTCTTTGTTTCAAAAAGTTATTATATCCATTGTGTCACACTGCTTTTGCTTCAAAAGGTTGTTAGCACTACCTCTTTTTATGACCACCTTGTAAGGATTGACCATGCAGCCGTGTCTTTGTTTCAGGACGCCATTATGACTAATTTGTTTTCCTTAGGTTTTCTTCCTGTAAGCCCAACTATTTTGCCCACCAATTCCTTCATTTGGAAGGCACCTACCCCTGAGCTATAAAAACCTTGTCTTCTGTGTCTAGTATAGATCTCTTGTACTCTGCCTCTAGGAGAAGACAACCCATGTACACAAATAAAAATTGAATGATTTTATTAATTGTTTACTTGAATTGATTTGGTCATGAATTGGGTTAGTGACCTTTCTCCTTAAATCTTTGGAATTAACATAAGATCAAAAATATGTTGGAAAAGTATATGATTCTGTGTTATTACATCTTTCCAAAAACATGAACTTCTGCTAAATCCCTGAGTAAAAAAAGAGCTTTAAGTACTTATATAGCTAAAATATTACAGAAATTAGTTTCTTGGTGATTTATTATTTTAAAAATGCATGTACTTCAATCATGTTACTTTTCTGGCCCTTATTTTGGAACTTTCCTTAAACATTGAATATTTCACATTTGTAAAACTATTCAAGTATTCACCAAGACAACATTTAATTGCATCCCTCTAAGCTTTAGCACGTACTAGTCCCTGTCAACTGCAATGTAAACCCTACTCCTCTGTAACCCCAAAATTATTGCTAATTAGTTACTAATATATATATATTAGTAACTAATATACACTACTATAAGGAATGATAAACTTCCCATTTAAAATCAATAGACACAATCCAATGTGCAAAAGCTATTTACTACTAGAAGTGGATATCCAGTGTTTTATACTGTATATTAAACTAGATTATGAACTCATTAAATGTTTCATCATTTTTCTATCTTCTACAACTAATTCAAACACAGACATATAATAGATGACTAACAGAAGATTCTTAAATTAATGGTTAAACCATCAGTTTTAGAGGGAAATGCAATAGTAAACTTGAAGGATTGTCTCCTTTGATATCAATATGATGTATTAATAATGCAAATAGGAGGTCTAGAGAGATTGCTCAAAGGTTAACAGCAATTATTAGTCTTGTATACAAGCAAGGTTTAGTTCCCAAAATTTACATAGCAGTGCAAACCCTGTATAACTCCAGTTCCAAGGGATCTGGCATTATCATTTGGTCTACTTGGACAACAGGCATGAGCACAGCACACTTTCATAAATGCAAGCAAATACTCATAAACATAAAATACAAAGAAACCATTTTAAAAATGTTCATGGAGTCCTAACAAGGACATGATCCTAAATTTATTTTTTACTTTTTTTTAATCTTTTTAAAATTTAGATTAGAAACACTCTTATTTCATATATCAATCTCAGTTCCTCTCCATCCCATTCTCCAATGTCCCCCACCAACCCACATATCCCATCCCTCTTCTGCTTCATAGAAAGGGTGAGGCTTTCCATCAACGTCTGTTACATCATTTAGGGTAGGGCATATGTCCTGCCCCATTTGTCTATACTGAGAGAGTATCCCTCTAGGGAGAATTAGCTCCCAATATCTATTCATACACTAGGGATAAATACTGTTCTAGGCCCCACAGACTGCCCAGGCCTCCTAACTGACACCTTTGTTCAGGGGGCCTGCTTCCATCCTATGCTGGTTTTCAAGCTGTCAGTGTGGGGTCCATGAGCTCCTTCCCAAGCCTCATCTTGACGCCTTTGCTCATCACTTTTCCCTGGCTACAACTGGGTTCCAGGAGTTCGATTCAGTGCTGAACTGTGGATGTCTGCTTCTGCTTCCATCTGCTACTGGGTGAAAGCTCTAAAGGTAGTCATCAATCTCATTATAGGGGAAGAGCATTTAAAGTAGCCTCTCTACTATTGCTTAGATTCTTAGTTGGGGTCTCTGGACATTTCCGTAGTGCCAGATTTCTCTTTAAAATTATAATGGCTTCTTCTATTAAGGTTTCTCTTTGCTTGCTATCCTCTATTCTTCCCCTGACTCAATCTTTCTGGATCCTAAATTTATTATGGTCAGACATTAATTCAGTCAAACAAACTGTTTCCAACTTGCTGTGGGGATAATGCCTGTTTATAATGACTATTGTATTATATGCATTATTAAATTATATAAGAAACATGTATTTATACTGAAATACATATTGTAAAGATAATTTAAATTTAGTATAAATAAATTAAGTTGATCAAACCATTTCTAAGCATAATGAGTAGGAAAATATTAATAATAAATATATTCTTACTTCTCAAGCAAGAAATTCTAATAACTATGTATTTAAGTATATATGTATGTCTGTGTATATTTAATTGGCATATACTCATATGATAATTAATACATTAATTAATTTAGTATCTACCCATTTACTAATGTGTAAAGTTTTTTATTCCCTATTATTTAAAAACTTTATATATTACTAAATGTGTAGGTACTAAAATGTAAATAATGGCAACCCAATGCTATAAGATGGACCAATTGACCTACTGAAAAATTATATAATTTCTCACATATAAATTTCTATTCCTTCATAAAGATGTGTTTCACATTAAATTTTGACACTAAAATACCTGTATTATCAACACAAATAGAATTTGTAAGATTAATGGTTCCAGTGGTAGTTATTAGAAATTTGGTTGTGCCTATTGTTCTAAACTCAAAACTCTATTTAGTCTCAGTCATTAGTACAGTAGAAATTAATGGATTAGCTGTATTTGGTGGTACATGGCTTTAATCCAGCACTCATGGACAGAGATGGGCAGATCTCTATGAGTTTAAGGCAATCCTGGTCTACATAGAAAGTTCCATGCCAGACACATTGAGGAACACAATGGGAATCTGTCTCAAAACAAACAAACAAACAAACAAACGGCAAAAACAAAAACAGGATTTTGAATTTCTGGACCACCCAGTTTCTCAGAAAGAAGGGAACATTTTTACATTTTTTCTAGCCTTTCTGATAGATCAATTATCTTTTTGCTACAGCTTAAACATACTGTTTAAAGGAAATTCTGTTAGCACAAGGAATTATATTTTCTAAGCTGTGATCCCCAGTTTATATGTATTCAATACTCAGTTAATACTGGTGATAATTGATTTGAAACACATGTATATACAGGCTTGTGTTTGAAACTTAAGAACAAATAAGAGCTTATGTAATAAAAGTAATGATACTAATAAAGTGTGTACATTCCTATTTCAGAGCAAGTCTTACCTCATCAAGACATTTCCAGCCTATATGGTTAAAAAACAGGATAGAACACTACTTTCTATATAGGAAAACAAGGCATTTTAACTACATGTAGAAATAAGGAGGAAATGATTAAATATGTGTATAGTGTTACAGAAATAAAAACAGTTTGTTGTGGGTACATACAGAGAGCAATAGCAATATAAATGGTTAGTGTGAAGAGAAGAGATTTTAAAAAGCATGCATTATCTTGAATTTGAATGCTGGAATCTTTTTCAATTCTGGAACTGAGGGGGAAAACAATTGTTGAACTGATAAAGGAAGTATCTTTTTAAATGCAAAACTGCAAGCATAGTGATCTCCTGATAGCTGGAGCTGGGGAGTCCCACCCTCTAATTTACTCTGAGAACCAAGTTGACACCAGAGAAAGGGAGAGGGAGTAGTAGAGAGGAGCAAGCAAGTGTGATACTTCTGGATACAACCTCTCAGCACTCTAAACTCAATTCCAGGATGTAAAAAATAGAAAGAAATTTATCCAAATGTAGATGATTAAATTCCCCATGAAGGTCAATATACCTGCCTCTTATTTTTAATTTGAGATAATTGTGTTGAAATTAAAACATATATATTTTAAAGAAAGAAGAAATGACAGAACATAAGCATTTCTATGTCATCATAATTAAAATATATACTTAAATGTATAGATGTAAAAATAAAGTGCCTCACAGAGGCACTGAAAACTTTGAAAATGTTTTGGGGAATCATGTCCTAATGACAGGGAAACAGTGGTATGAAACAGGGTTACTAAGAAAAATTATACTGACTTTGCCTTTTTTTCCCCTCCTTTCTGAAGTTTAGAATCCTCAAAATCTACATAGATGGGGCTTGATAATTAAATGTTTGAAAACCATGTTTTATTTATTTTTGGCATATTAAAGTGAACTGGAATTTAAATGAACTGCAGGAAACACAAGGCAACAGCCAAAATGAATGACTAAGGAACTAGGAGATTTTCATCTGTGTAAAACTGAAAGAACAAAATATGCAGTTTAGCTCTGTGCTAATTAAAGGAAAGAGATAACACTAAAAATAACTGAATGGTTCAAGCTTCAGAAGGCAGCAGAAGAGTTCTGGCAGAAATGGATCTATTCAGGAGGAGGAAGGATGTTCACAGGGAAAGAGGAGAGACAGGCGGGGGAGAGGAAAAGAGGAGAAAGATTGGAGAGGCAGAGGGAGAGAGAGACTAATTACACAAAGGCAAAGGAAGAAATGTTGCATAAAAGTTGTGTGAGATTAAGGGAGTGCTTCTGAATGGGAAACCATCTGAGAGGCAGTGATGAGGATTGTATTCCGATGATTGAAGCAGCTTAAATGAGGCATAAGGCCAGAAAATCCACTACAAGATAGTTGCACATCAAGATAGGGAGAAGAACATAAGCAGAACAAAGACTGGTGAGTGAGAATTGGGTGCTGATACAAATAGCATTATGTGTGCTCTTGCTCAACACTGCATTGCCTTGTGGTAGTTTGCAAGAAAATGGCCCCAGTAAGGAGTGTTACTATTAGGAGGTGTGGCTTTGTTGGAACAAGTGTGTCACTGTTGGAGGGTGGGCTTTGAGGTTTACTATGTTCCCACTGTGTTCAGTGACACAATTGCTTATGCTGCCTGCAAATCAACATGTAGCACTCTCAGCATGAAGTCAGCTTCATGCCACCATGATAATAGACTAAACCTCTGAAAATGTAAATTATCCTCAATTAAATATTTTCCTTTAAGAGTTCCTGTGGTCAGGCAATGATGGTGCATGCCTTTAATCCCAGCACATGGAAGGCAGAGGTCTGTAGATGTCAGTCTACAGAGCAAGTTCTAGACCAGGCTACAAATCTACACCAAAAAAAAAAAAAAGCAAAAAAACAAAAACAAACAAACAAAAAACCCTCTTGAATCCTACCCCACACAAAAAAGGAGTTGGTGTGGTCATGGTGTGTCTTCACAGGAATAGAACTCTAACTAAGACACCTCCCTTACTTTGATTTCAGTTATTTCTCTTGGTGGAATGCATTTAATCCTGATTCTGTCTCTATTTAAAGACCGATGAGTGATCACATCCACTTCAAAATATAGATTGAGTGTAAACTCTGTGTAGCTTTTCAGAGGCATTGTGCTTGTTAGTAGTTTGTCAAGTTGACACAAGCTAATGTTATCTGGGAAGAGGGAAGCTCAATAGAGAAAATGTCTCCATCAGAATGGCCTATAAGTTAGTCTATGGGGGTATTTTCTTGATTTACGATTAAAATGAGAGGATCCAGCCCACTGTGGTTGGTGTTATCCCAGGAAGTTGCTTTTGGGTTGTATAAAAAAGCAGGTTGACAAATCATGAGAATCAGTTGAATAAAACGTATTCCTCTGTGATTCTTGCCTGTGCTCCTGCATGAATATCTGGACTGACACCTGTCAATGATAGATTAGACCCCCCAGTGAAGTTGTAATATAAAATAAACCATTTCCTCTTCAAGTTGTTTGTCATTTTTTTTTCTCAGCTATAGAAAAGCAAAATAGGACAGTCCTCATAAATCTTACTAGTGAATTAAGGAATATTGGTAGCTTTATGAATCTAGTAGACTCATAGTTTAAGTAAAATCAATGCATCATTTAAAGACACATTATAAATACAATTTAAATAGATGAGCGAGCTTTAGAAATGTAGTATTCAACACTGGGCTTTCAAGACACATTTAAGAAGGTTAGAAAAACCATATCATACTATCCTTTGCTTGTTTCTAGTTTTTTTTTTACCAACCAATTTTCAATCGTTGTATCCCTTCCTTTCATAATGTAATATTGTATGGTTAAAAATAATGTATGTAACATATAAGCTACATACCTGTAATAAGTATTCTACTATTATAATGAAACTCTTTACCAAGAACTGAATATTAGCAATAAATTGACCTTGGACATATCTGTGTCAATAAAATTCTTCCATTTTGCTGCATACCTCCTCTATTGAGAGTTCAATATGCTATAGAATCAGGGGATTGTAATTGCTTACTATTTGTTACACCTCCTAATAGTGCCATCACCTGTGGTGGCTTGAGTTGGTATGGCCTCCATAAATTCATGTATGTGAATGTTTGTACACAAAGAGTGACAATATTCACAGGTGTTGTTTTTTGGAGTAGGTATGATGGATGAAGTCAGTCACTGTGGAGGCAGGTTTCTACCTGTTGCCTGTGGATCAAAATGTAGAACTCTAATCTTCTTCTTCAACACTATGTACACTTACATGCTACCATGCTTTGCCATGATGATAATAAACCAGATGTTTTCTTTAATAAGAGTTGACATGGTCATTGTTTCTCATCACAGCAATAGAAACCATAACATTGAAATACATGAGTCTATAGGGGCCATACCTATTCAAACCACCACACTATTGCTTTTGTGGCTTTGTTGTTATGTATTCTGTATAGGCTATTTATTTTTACTCACATGGTTTTCCCTTTATTTGTTTTCCATTCTTTTTATATACATATTTATTATTTTTCCTTATTTAACATATCAATCCCAGTTCTCTCCCTCTCCCTCCCTCCCATGCCTTTGGTTTTCTTATGCCTGCATTTTCAATAACATATTGCTATAAGAGCTATAAACTACAAACCATGGGCTAGACCACACATTTTGTAAATAATGGTATTTTTTAGACTTATATACAACTAGCTCACTCATGGTGAGCTATATTATTAGTTATAGATGTTTGGGTCCAACAACTGGTATAGTTAAATATCCTTGATTGAGTAGGGAAGGAGTATAACACAGAGGGAATAGGAACAAGGAAAGATAAGTAATACTTAAGGTATTTTTTAAAGCCATAGGGGAATATTATCTTATGCCATAAAAGGTGTTCATGTTACCTGAGCCCCCCCACCCCCAGATACCATCTAACAAAAATTCCAGTGTTAAGCAAGGTAAACCTCATTTTGAGATGTTGGTTAGGGAACACTCTAAGTGATATAGACTATTGCTATCGTTTTGGGTTGTGTCCCATAACTTGAAGGTTAAGACGCTATTACTAAAGATACCATGCATATCAGACATAGGACTTGGAGGACTCAAGCTGGTAGTGCCTAGGAGACACCTTCTTGAGGGCAAACTCTCATAGGTTCACAAGAAACTAAGCAAGGTACTATGTAAGAAAAGTAATGAATAATCATACCCTACCCAGGTGTAAAAACTTGTGAATCACAACAGTTTCTAGACTAATCATATATTCCTAATGGTATAAACATTATATCTTAAGATATATATATATATATATATATATATTAAGATACAATCAATAGGAGAGAATTCTAGCCTGATATATTGATATATATACTAGTTTATAAGGATAGCCAACTACCAATGGCTAAACAGTTCATGGATGTTAGATAACAACCTAGTACTGCATTTTTAAAATCTAAGTCAATGTAGGTTTTTACTACATTTCTTAGCTCTCACCCCTCATCAAGAAAACATTTGGCAGCATATGGAAAGGCTACCACAAAGACTCATATCCTGTCAAAATGTAAAGAATAAATGACCTTATGGTGCCCAACACCAGTTAGTCTATCTACCACATAATTCCAATATCCTAAGGCTCAGGGAAGATCATGGAAGAAAGGAAGAAAAGATTTTAAGAGCAAGAGTATCTGAATTCTTGCTGTTACATAATATCTTTAGACAGGATGGGGAAGTTTCTTCCAATATTGTAGCCTGAGCAAGATTTGCACTATGACCACAGCAACCAACATGCTTGATTCGAGGAAAGGCTGGTTCAAGAAGGAAACCATTTTCTTAAACACAAGCAGTAGTCTGTCCACACTGGGACTTATCATAATGGGCTTGAGCAATAAGGAGTCAATGTGTGTTAGAGGAACACAAAGCTTACTAACTCTTGCAGAATTCTCTGGGTGGCAAGGCTAAGATTGTCACATTTGTTAACTTTTTCACTCTGGAAGACAATGTCTCTAAGTCCTTCAACTAACCACGCTTTGCTTCCCGGGTAAACCAGTGCCTTGTTTATACTGCTTAGATTAACAAGAAATAAAGATGAAGTCAAAGCCTGATTTGCATACAAGACAGTGTTCATGTGTAAGAGGTGTGTGTGTGTTCACGTATATGTGTTAGGGCATCATGTCAATGGTTTTGAGGGATGCTTTTATTGGATGAGCAACATTATTTACCTATCTATCAGATAATGAAAATTCATAGTAGCTTGAAAAAAATAATTGTCCCCTTTCCCTGGCACTAGGGATTCCAAACAAATCAATTTCCTAATGTAGTTTTATAATGTATTTTTGATGAATCTCAAATATATATATATATATATATATATATATATATATATTTGTATTTCATTAAAATAGCAATCAATATCACTGCTTCTTAGACAACCAATGTTAATTGTTGATGAGATATGTCCTTCTATATGCTGTGACTATGTTACTCTTATTGTTTGATGAATAAAGCTGTTTCAGACAATGGACAAGTAGAATTTAGATAAGTGGGAATTCCAAAAATTGAGGCAGGGAGAAGGAACACAAAGTAGAGAGATACCATGTATTTGCCTAGGAGGCAGGCACCTAGTAAGTCAAGGCCACATGGTGATACACAGATTAATAAAAATTGTTTAATAATTAAGAGAGACCTAGCCAGTAAGAAGCCTAAGCCAATGGTCAACCAATTATAAATATATATTAAGTCTCTGGGGGGTTATTTAATAGCAGCTGCAGGGAGCTGGTGGGTGAAGAGAAGCAGGTCAAATAAGACCCAGGCTAGACAGAGAAAAGTCTCCTTTTACAAATTGTTTTAGGCAATGAGGGAAGTATAGCCTGAGCTATGGGGGGGGCAAAGAAGATATTCCCATTTCATTCTTTCCCTAGCCTTGTTTTGTTTTCCTTATTCCTTTTTTATAAGATTATCTGACAATTGATTTTTTTCTTATTGTCCATAAATCTTCACTGATCAAAACAAAACAAACAAACAAACAAACAAAAATCCCCATAAATTGTGTTAGGCCTTTAACGTTTCAGCTTTGAAATTCCTCATACATAAAAGGCATGAATGGATCTCTTCTACTTCTTTATCCATCATGCTTATTATGAGTGAGCTATTAGTCTAGAATGCATTAAATGTAAATAATCATTGGAGTTTGGAGGTGGGTGGTAATAATAATCAAAAGGGTATATCAGGATTAAATCACTATATCAAGTTCTTGAAACATTTACAAAATATTAACCCATATGGTCTAGTTTTGATATTTGTGAAAAAGTTCTATCTAGGAACTACAGGTGATTTTACACATTTATCTGAATCCTTTAATCAAATATCACAAAAGTGCAAAGCACATCATTTATTACCAGCTATTTTATGAGCATGCAGAATAGCGAATTTCCTAAACAGATTTTTTTATATGTGTTTTAATTATTTTTCTGGTTGCTGGGACATAGACAGTGGGACATGAACACTGTAGAAAAAGCAATAGAAAAAGAGAAATAATTTATTTGTGCTCCTAATTTGATGTTATAATGCATTATGGTGGAAAATCAATCATGGTAGCAGGAGCTAATGATGACTGATCACATTGCATCCATAGGAAGGAAACAGACAGTTGTGAATGCTGGTATTCAGCATATATTTTATTATTCATTTCAGGATGCTGGCACATAAAATGGCACTGCCCAAAGTTAATGTGGGTCTTCTCACCTCAATTAACAAATTCTAAACTTTTACGGCATACTCACAGGCCAATATAATACTGACAGTCTCTCACTGGTATACACAGATGCTTATCTCCTAGGTAATTTTAGAACCTGTGGAGGTTATAATATTAACTATGACAACATGTATATAATACAGCTTAATATATATTCATCCTCCCATTACCCACTATAATCATCTTCCCATTACTCTATATGATCCCTTTATTATTCTTCATCTATCTCAAACAGCCCACCTTCTATTTTCCTATCTTTTCAAAACAGAGAGACTCTTAATCTGAGTAAAAATGTGATATCGCTTTCTGCCTGATTAACTTGTTTAGAATGTTGCTCTCCCAGTTCAACTCCATCACTTCTTGCCAGGAAAGAAAAAAAAATTTCCAATCTGAAACATACAAGTAGAGTTTATTAAAGAAATCATCAGGAACTCCCTGGGTTGGCCCCTGATCCCGCTGCTCCTGTGTCCTGTCCCCATCGAGAGCACCCTTGGAGCTCTGATACACCACCACCCATCTCTGACATGAGCCTACCCCAGCTACCCTGTGCCCTACCCTGCCCACTGTCCTGCTGCTCTGGTTGAGCACTGGGACAGAGGGTGGAGCCAACAGTCCACCCTATTTCAGGGATTTCTTGGAGTAACTCTGAACAAAGGAGACCTGCCTATCCACGTGGGACCACCTGTAATTTCCACCTACTTGGTCTCTGAACCCCACCTCCAGTCCTCTGCTGTAGTCCCTGGCCCCTCCCAGAGAAACGCCTATCTCTGCAGGTCCACTCTGAGTTCCTGCTGGCAAGATCCATTTCCCCCAAAGCAGGGCCTCTGCTAAAGAAAGAGGTCATACCAAACCCCAAATAGGCTGGACCAAAGAAAAAAGAACCCTCAACATATAATAATCAAAACACCTAGCATACAGAATAAAGAAAGAATATTAAGAGCAGCAAAGGAAGAAGGACAGGTATCATATAAAGGCAGACCTGTAAAATTACACCTGACTTCTCCATGGAAAACCTCAAGGCCAGAACGTCCTGGATAGATGTTCTAAAAGTATTAACAGAACACGGATGCCAGCCTAGGCTACTATATCCAGCAACACTCTCAATCACTATAGATGGAGAAAACAAGATATTTAATGACAAAACCAGCTTTTCCAAATACGTTATCTACCAATCCAGCCCTACAGAAAGTATTGCAAGGAAAACTCCAACCCAAGAAATGTAACTACACCCACAAAAATGTAGGCAACAGATAATCCAACTACACCAGAAACCAAGGGTAAGGAGAACAAATATATTCACAATACCACTGCAAACAACAAACATAAAGCAAACAAGTATCAACAATCAATGGTCCTTACTCACCCTCAACATTAATGGTCTTAACTCACCTATAAAAAGACACAGGCTAACAGAATGGATACGAAGACAGAATCCATCCTTCTGCTGCATACAAGAAACACAACTAAGCTTCAAAGATCGTGGCTTTCCTAATATCTAACAAGTTAGACTTCAACCGAAATTAATCAAAAGAGATGAAGATGGTCATTTTGTATTCATCGCAAGAGAAATCCATCAACACAAAGTCCCAGCTCTGAACAACTATGCCCCTAATACAAAGGCTCCCACATCATAAAAGAAAACACTACTAAAACTCAAAGCTCATGTAAAACCTAACACACTTATAGTGGGAGAATTCAATACACCACTCTCAACACTAGACAGGACAACAAATCAGAAACTCAACAAAGAATCAAAAGACCTAACAGAATTTATGTCTCAACTGGGGTTAACAGACATCTATAGAATATTCCATCCAAACATAAAAGAATATAACTTCTTCTCTACTCCACATGGAACCTTCTCTAAAATCGACCACATACTCGGTGGCATTAAAAACCTCAACAGATATAAGAGAATAGAAATGGCCCCTGAATCTTCTCAGAACACCATGGTTTAAAACTGGAATTCAACAACACAAGTAGCAGAAAACCAGAAAACTCATGGAAACTGAAAAATGTGCAATTGCACCACACCTGGGTAAAAGAAGAAGAAATAAAGAAATAAAGGACTTTCTAATATTCAACGAGAATGAGGACACAACATACCTGAACTTGTGGGACACCTTGAAAGCAGTGCATTGCACTAAGTGCCCATATGAAGAAAAGAGAAGATAATCACATAAGAGAATTAACAGCACAACTGAAAATCTTAGGACAGAGAGAAGCAAACTCACGCTGTAGGAGTAGATGCCAGGAAATAATCAACTTGAGGGCTGACATCAACAAAATAGAAATCCGGGAAAACAATACAAAAAACCAATGCAACGAAGAGTTGGTTTTTTGAGAAAATCAACAAGTTAGACAAACCTTTACCCAAATTAACGAAAAGCAGAGAGAGAACATGCAAATTAACAAAATCAGAAATGAAAAGGGGAACTTAACAATGGACACAGAGGAAATCCAGACAATTTTCAGGTCATACTTTGAAAACCTGTATTCAACAAAAATTGAAACTTCAAAGGAAATGGACAAATTTCTGGATAACTATCACTTACCAAAATTAAATCAAGAGCAAACAAACAACTTAAATAGACCTATATTGCACAATGAAATAGAAGCAGTCTTCGCATGCTTTCCAAACAAAAAAAGTCCAGGACCAGATGGATTCAGTGCAGAATTTTGCCAGACAATTAAGGAAGAACTAATACCACTACTCCTCAAACTTCTCCACAAAATAGAAACAGAAGGTTCATTGCCAAACTCTTTTTATGAGGCCACAATAACCTTGGTACCCAAGCCTCACAAAGACACAACTAAGAAAGAAAACTACAGACAAATATCCCTGAAGAACATCAATGCAAAAATACTCAATAAAATACTGGCAAACCGAATTGAAGAATACATCAGAGAGATCATCCACCATGACCAAGTAGGCTTCATCCCTGGAATGCAGGGATGGTTTAACATACGAAAATCTATCAACGTGATGCACCATATAAACAAACAGAAAAAGAAAAACCATATGATTATCTCCCTAGATGCTGAAAAAGCCTTCAACAAAATTCAACACCATTTCATAATAAAGGTCTTGGAGAGATGAATGATAACAGTAACATACCTAAACATGACCTCAACATGAATCCAGACACATTGAACCACTTAGAAGAGAATGTAGGAGTTACCATTGAACTAATTGGTGTAGGAGACTGCTTCCTGAACATAACTCCAGGGGCACAGACACTGAGAGAAACAATTAATTAATGGGACCTCTGCAAACTTAGAAGCTTCTGTAAGGCAAAGGACACAGTGGACAAGACCAAACGGCAGCCCACAGACTGGGCAAAGATTTTCACTAATCCTGACAAAGGGCTGATCTCCACAATATACAAAGAACTCAAGAAACTAGTCAACAAAACACCAAATAACCCTATTAAAAATGGGGTACAGTGTTGAAGAAAAAATTCTCAATATAGAAAATCAAAATGCTGGAAGACACTTATGAAAGTGCTCAACATCCTTAGCTATCAGGGAAATGCAAATCAAAACAACTTTGAGATACCATCTTACCCCTGCCAGAATGCCTAAAATCAGAAACACGAATGATGACTTATGTTGGAGAGGATGTGGAGAAAGGGGAACACTCCTCCACTGCTGGTGGGAGTGCAAACTCACACAGCCATTTTTGGAGATCAGTATGGTGGTTCCTCAGGAAAATGGGAATTAGTTTACCACAGGACCCGGCAACCTCACTGTTAGGCATATACCCAAAGGATTCACATCCATGCAACAAAGACATCTATTCAACTATGTTCATAGCAGCACTATTTGTAATAGCAAGAACCGTGAAGCAACCTAGATGCCCCTCAATTGAAGAATGGATAATGAAGATGTGGCACATCTACATAATGGAATACTACTCTGCAGAAAAAATAATGTTATCTTCAAATTCGCAGGCAAGTGGATGGCACTTGAAAAAACCATCCTGAATGAGGTAACCCAGTCACAAAATAGGAAGATAGATAGATAGAGAGAGAGAGGGAGAGAGAGAGAGAGAGAGAGAGAGAGAGAGAGAGAGAGAGAGAGAGAGAGAAAATAATAGAGGGAGCTAATATTGGTTTGATGATAAAATTGAACACAAAGAAAGTTCTAGAGAACCACAAGACCGATGCCAACTAACAAGTGGAGCATCAGTGGAAAGGCTCCCATGTACCATAAATGCCCTTCCTGGATAGTGAGATCAACAAATAACTTATCCATGGAGCCCTCATCTAATACCTGTGGGAAACAGGAGGAAACACCCATACATAAACACTGAGTCGAACTAGAACCCAGATGCAGGTGGAGAGGACAAGACCAGGCTGCAAAAACACATGGAGACAGCTTACTTGTAAAATGAGGAACTCACAGGCCACCAGACTGATAGCTGGGAAGCCAGCATGGGATTGACTTAGGCCTCCCTGTATATGGGTCTCAACCAGAAGGATTTAGTAGTCTAAGGGACCTCAGACAGCAGAGCCAGGATGTATCTCTGGTGCAAAAAAGGACCTTGCTAACAAGTCCCACATGGAGGGATAACTGACTTAACCAAGAGACAGGAGAGAAGCCCTAGTCCCTACTTCAAATGATCTATCAGATATACATGACCCCCAACTGGATGGAACTGTGGTGGGGGAATGGGATGGGAGGGTAGTTCGGGTGTATGTGAGAGGGCAGAGAATGTAAAAGTGAGGGAGGGAGGGATAAAGGGAGGGAGGGGGAACTGGGATAGACATGGAAAATAATAAATTAAAAAAAATAAATGCCCAGCCTATAATTCACACCACCAGAGGAATTAAGATACAAGGTGTATACTAAGAGATTCATATAAAGTCCCTCACAGAACTCAGAAGGGACAAGTCCCCCAGAGCTCAGGGGAAGTGGGGGGCAGCGAATGGAGAGAGAAGTAGGAGAAAATGAAGGGGAGGAAAGGAAAATATGTGTGGCGAGGAAGATTGAGCCTGGGTAGGAATAGAAGATAGGAAAGAGAGAGACACAGAGACAGAGACCATAAAAGAGGGAGCCAATATTGGTTTGAAGATAAAACTGAACACAAAGAAAGGTCTAGAGAACTACAAGACTGTTGCCAACTAACAATTTGAGCTTCCGTGGAAAGGCTATCATAAATGCCCTTCCTGGAGAGTGGGATCAACAACTAACTTCTCCATGGAGCCCTCAACTAATGCCTGTTGAAAACAGGATCAAACACCCATACATAAACACTGAGTCGAACTAGAACCCAGATGCAGTTGGAGAGGACAAGACCATGTGGCAGAAACACATACAGACAGCTTACCTGAACAAGAAGAAGCTAATGGCCACTAGACTGATAGCTGGGAAGCCAGCATGGGACTGACTCAGGCCCCCCTGAATATGGGTCTCAGCCAAAAGGACTGAGAAGTCTAAGGGACCTCAGACAGTGGAGCCAGGATGTATCCCTTGTGCACAAAAGGACTTTGCGAACACATCCCTTATGGAGGGATACTGCCTTAATCTAGAGACAGGAAAGAAGCCCTAGTCCCTTCATCACATGACCTGTCAGATCTACATGACTCCAACTGGATGGCATTCCCCTACATATGGAATTAGGGTGGGGGGATGGGAGAGCAGAGTGGTTAGAGTGCATGTGAGAGGGCAGAGAGGGTAAAAGGGAGGGAAGGAGGGAGGGAAGGAAGGAGGGAGGGAGGGATATATATATATATATATATATATCGATCAGTACTTGCTAATCCCTTCATATTGGGAGCACATAACTACATTGGAACTACAAGAAACTCCAAGCAATTACAAAATGAGTATAACATAGACAGGTGTGAAAACTCATGCATTCTGGGAGAACCAAAGCTTTATTTTGGATAAAAGTGACACAGCTCCCCAAGACAGTGCATAGCCTGCTCAATGTCAATAGGAGCAGAATAAATCAAGCCTCTCATCTTTCTTTGTTACATTCTCATTACTGGCTCAAGACTGGTATTGATCTGAAGAGAGATGGACTTGCTGAGGGCTTCAGCAAGTTCAGAAAGAGAATTCAAGTTCTGAGACCTAGATGATCATAGAATTGGTCTAGTTCAACTTCTGTTTTTCGAGCTTGAAACATGGGGACACTTACAGGGTGACGGCTGGTATGCCAGCTCATTCCCACATATGCATATATATCTGTGATAATTTTTTATCTATACTACTTACAATCTATAAAGTGTGTGCAACAATATATATAAGGGTTTTGCTATCTAGAATTCACTATGAAAATGTTAAGAATTCTAAAACAAGGTATAGATAAAGCAGGGGTCATTGAGGGTAAGTCATGCCATTCATGTCAGGTTTAAGATATTCACATGAGTATTTTACTGAAGAATGTTCAAATATTTATATTTGTCAGTTTCATTCTCAACACCAAGAATCATTGTTATTCAAATTTCATATGGTAGAAATAGAAAACTCATTTTTCATTTACAAAAATAGCTAAATATAATGGTTAGAATAGCTCCTCTCAATGTGTCCAAGTTTTTAGCTGTCAAATATAAACTAAGATTCAGCCTACTGAAGATTTATATTCTACATGCTACATATGACTAGGTAAAGAGGAAATGAAGAACAGTTGTCATAAAGTCCACGTTTCCCCTCAAAATATTTGTTGTTCACATTTGACTGATAAAATCCATTATTTCTCCTTAGACAATGGCATTTCTAGCTTTCTTTTACTCTCCATTCAAACAAAAATTAAATAACAAATTTCTGTATTACTTCTGCCTATAGCTAATATATGATTCAGAATCAGCTTTCTGTTTCCCTAAGCCCTTATTAGAATTCCTGAAGACCAGCTCAATATTCATTTTATTGGCCACACACACATTTTCTTTCAGCGAAAAAACCCACAAGTACTCCTGCCAACTTGTGAAGCTTCTCTTGGTACATTTATGATTGTGTGTATTTGTGGTTTTGTTCACCAAAATATAGTACTCTTCAGTGATTAGACATTAATAACACCCTTCTTGTTGTCAGTTGATAATCAACTTCTCCAAGAAAAAATTTAAAATACTTTGTTATTTCAAAAACTCATATTCTTTCTCCTATAAAATCTCAATTTGTCATTTTCTATACTGTAACTGATCTTTTATCAGTTTCTTCATGTATGCTGTATTTTGCTAAAAATAAACTAAATATTTTTGAGTCAGTGTTTATATTATGTTGGCCTTTTACTGGTGCCAGAAACAACAAGTCATTTATAGCACAACAACGTTCTTGTTATTTGAATTTACTCTCATTTCTGTTTACAGAATGTCATTCCAATATTTCTTTCAACTGGAATTTAGTGTTCCAAGTTGTTTCTTCCTTTTATATTTGCGTCTACACTGGAGGCCACCAGAAAACAAACAAAATGAAACAAAACCCTGAAATCTACCAAAAAAATTCCCCCAAAAGGAATATAAGTATGTAAAATACAAAGGAATTAAATAGGTACTAGTGAAATATCACCCTTCCCAGAGAAGTTTCTCATTTTTGTCCCTGTCACATTGAATTGTCTTGTGCTACATTTGAAGAGGTGTATGTTCACATGGAGGGGGTACACATATGAACATATTTTCACATGAAGAAGAGATTCAAGAAATGACAAAAAGCTCTAATATCCATGAATTATTATACTGCTATTTGAAGTTCAGACATTAGTGAAATACAAAAGATAATACACTTGAACTTGAATCCAGTACATTCTCCTTCAATGGAGCAGAGGTAGCTTTGTCAGAGAACTAGTAGGAAAGGAAATGTAAGTCCAAAATCAAGGTTGGTTCTACAATTAAACAGATTTATAGTGTTGTAATATTGTACATGAAGCTTATGATTTACAATTTAGAATGACTCTTTGACAAGATATGAGAGGCCTAGCTATATTTGGAGAATAAAGGACAATACAAGTCAATATAAAATTTGAAAAGAGAGTTCATAGAATCTGGGAGAAGAAAGTTTGTAGGAGAAATGAAGACACATGTGGAAGGACATTAAAATCCCTATTTAGGTATCTAAAGAATTAGGAGACATTGATCACACTTTGTAGAATAAATGATATATTTGTAATCTTTCTATAGGTGTTCTCCATGAATACCCAAACCTCACAAAGACACAACTAAGAAAGAAAACTACAGACCAATATCCCTGATGAATATCGATACAAAAATACTCAATAAAATACTGGCAAACTGAATTCAAGAATACAACAGAGAAATCATCCACCATGACCAAGTAGGCTTCATACCTGAAATGCAGGGATGGTTTAACATATGAAAATCTATCAACGTGATCCACCATATAAACAAACAGAAAAAGAAAAACCATATGATTATCTCCCTACATGTGGAAAAAGCCTTCGACAAAATTCAACACACTTTCATGATAAAGGTCTTGGAGAGATGAATGATAACAGTAACATACCTAAACATAACAAGAGCAATATACAGCAAACCAAGTGCCAAAATCAAACTGAATGGAGAGAAAAATAAGCCAATTCTTATAAAATCGGGAACAAGACAAGGCTGCCTTCACTCTCCATATCTCTTCAATATCATACTAGAAGTTCTAGCTAATGCTATAAGACAACACAAGGAGATCAAGGGGATCCAAATTGGAAAGGAAAAAGTCAAACTGTCTCTATTTGCAGATGATATGATTGTTTACATAAGTGACCTAATAAACTCTACCAGGGAACTCCTACAGCTGATAAACACGTTCATAAACTAGCAGGATACAAAATAATCTCAAAAAAAAAATCAGTAGCCCTACTTTTTTCAGACGACAAAGAGACAGAGAAAAAAATCAGAGAAACATCACCCTTTACAATAGCCACAAGCAACATAAAGTATCTTGGTGTAACGCTTACCAAACAAGTAAAAGACCTATATAATAAGAACTTTGTGGCTCTAAACAAAGAAATTAAAGAAGATACCAGAAAATGGAAAGATCTCCTGTGCTCTTGGATCAGTAGGATAAACATAAAAAAATGGCAGTCTTGCCTAAAACAATCTACAGATTCCATGCAATCCCCATTAAAATCCCACCAAAATTCTTCACCGAACTTGAAAGGATAATAATCAACTTTACATGGAAAAATAAAAGACCCAGGATAGTCAAAATAACCCTATACAATAAAAGAACTTCAGGAGGCATACCATTCCTGACTTTAAGCTCTACTACAGAGCTATAGTTCTGAAAACAGCCTGGTATTGGCATAAAAATAGGCAGGTAGGCCAATGGAATCGAATTGAAAATCCTGATATTAACCCACAACCTATGAACACCTGATTTTCAACAAAACAGCTAAAATTATACAATGGGGCGAGGGCAGCATAGTCAACAAATGGTGCTGGCACAATTGGATGAGGGTGTGTAGAAGACTGCAGATAGACCCATAGCTGTCGCCATGCACAAAACTCAAGTCCAAATGAATCAAAGACCTCAACATCAATCCAGCCACATTGAACCTCTTAGAAGAGAAAGTAGGAGGTACCCTTGAACAAATTGGTATAGGAGACTGCTTCCTGAACATAACTCCAGGGGCACAGACACTGAGCTAAACAATTAATAAGAGACCTCTTCAAACATAGAAGCTTCTGTAAGGCAAAGGACACAGTGGACAAGACCATACGGCAGCCCACAGACTGGGCAAAGATTTTTCACCAATCCTATATCTGACAAAGGGCTGATCTCCAAAATATACAGAGAATTCAAGAAACTAGTCGACAAAACACCAAATAACCCTATTAAAAATGGGGTACAGAACTGAAGAAAGAAATCTCAATAGAGAAAATCAAAAAGGCTGAAAGACACTTAAGAAAATGCTCAACATCCTTAGCTATCAGGGAAATGCAAATCAAAACAACTTTGAGATACCATCTTACCCCTGCCAGAATGCGTAAAATTAGAAACACCAATGATGACTTATGTTGGAGAGGATGTTGGTGGGAGTGCAAACTCATACAGCCATTTTGGAGATTAGTATGGCGGTTCCTCAGGAAAATGGGAATTAGTTTACCACAGGACCCAGCAATACCCCTCTTAGGCATATACCCAAAAGATTCACATCCATGCAACAAAGACATCTGTTCAACGATGTTCATAGCAGCATTATTTGTAATAGCAAGAACCGTGAAGCAACCTAGATGCCCCTCAATTGAAGAATGGTTAATGAAGATGTGCCACATCTACACAAGTGAATACTACTCTGCAGAAAAAAAAATAATGGTATCTTGAAATTCGCAGGCAAGTGGATGGCACTTGAAGAAACCATCCTGAATGAGGCAATCCAATCACATAAAGAGGAACACAGTATGTACTCACTCAATAAGGATTTTAGACCTAGATTAAAGGATCACCAGCTTATAATTCACACCACCAGAGGAACTAGGATACAAGGTGTATTCTAAAAGATTCATATAAAGTCCCTCACAGAAATGGGAAAGGACAAGTCCCCCAGAGCTCAGGGGAAGTGGGGGGCAGCGAATGGAGAGAGAAGTAGGAGAAAACAAGGGGGAGGAAAAGAAAACATGTGCGACCAGGAAGATTGAGCCTGGTTAGGAATAGAAGACAGGAAAGAGAGAGAGATAGAGACAGAGAGAGAGAGAGAACATAAAAGAGGGAGCCAATATTGGTTTGAAGATAAAATTGAACACAAAGGTAGGTATAGAGAACTACAAGTCTGCTGCCAATTAACAATTTGAGCTTCCATGGAAAGGCTACCATAAATGCTCTTCCCGGAGAGTAAGATCAACAACTAACTTATCCATGGATCCCTCAACTAATGCCTGTTGGAAACAGGATCAAACATCCATACATAAACACTGAGTCGAACTAGAACCCAGATGCAGTTGGAGAGGAAAAGACCATGTGGCAGAAACACATACAGACAGCTTACCAGAACAAGGAGGAGCTAAAGGCCACTAGACTGATAGCTGGGAAGCCAGCATGGGACTGACTCAGCCCCCCCTGAATATGGGTCTCAGCCTAAAGGACTGAGCAGTCTAAGGGACCTCAGACAGTCGAGCCAGGATATATTCATGGTGCACAAAAGGACTTTGCGAACACATCTCCCATGGAGGGATAACTGCCTTAATCTAGAGATAGGAGAGAAGCCCTAGTCCCTACTTCACATGACCTGTCAGATCTACATGACCCCAAATGGGTGGCATTCCCCTACATATGGAATTGGGGTGGTGGATGGGAGGGGAGTGTGTTTAGAGTGCATGTGAGAGGGCAGAGAGGGTAAAAGGGAGGGTAGTAGGGGGAAAGAAGGGAGGGAAGAAGGGAGGGAGGGAGGGAAAGGGAACTGGGATTGTCATGTAAAATAGTAAATGAAATAAAAAAAAAATGCTTTGACTCCAAAATTTAAGTTGAAGGACAGGTTACTGGGGAAAGGGATTTCTATTTTTGTTTCCACAGAAAATGAAAAGATGTGGATTCCTTCCAGACTAATGTGGTTTGATCAAGCCAGACCGCCTAAAACAGAGTACCAGGTGATCCTACATTCAAAACAGCTGGACAAAGTAGCCTTACAGGCTACAGCCAGGATTTCTGAATCTTCTTCAAATCCCCCATGACAGCGCCCCTTACCAGCAGGAAGTAGTTTGGAAAGAACGACTCCCAAATTCCCAAATATTGTCTATAAATGTTTGTTTTCATTTAAATGGACTTGGTTGCATAAAATAAATTAAAAAAATAAACATCTTTTCATGTTTTACACTAAAGATTTTTATTCATTCCTTTTTAATGCTTAATTGCTTAATTAATTTATAGAAATTTCATATCTATGGAGAATGAGAGCTTTATTATCCAACCAGTTATTTAGAGAATTATAAGATGTAATAGTGCTTATATGTCAATAATATCACTTTATTTCCATCACTTTTAAAATGCGGGTTGAAAGTATTACATTGTTGTCAAAGTTGTTTTTTTAATATTAATTGGACAATACTTTTGATTTTGGACATGCATTATATAATTGCTTTTTATAATAACACTTCTTTCACTTGGACTCTGTGTATCTAGAGTACAAAGGAGAGTATTTTATTCATTTATTTAATTTTTTCTTCATCCTTCTTTTCTGCTTTTACTATTGATCATTATTATTTTTTCTTATTTTACATATTGATCCTAGTTCCCTTACCCTCCCATCATCTTATCCCATTCCCCACCCACTTAGAGAGAAGGTGAGGCCTTCCAGGATCAAGCATCATAATCTGCCAAGTCATTTGAAGTAGGGCCTAGGCTCCTCTCCTGTCTCTAGGTTAAGAGAGTATTCCTCCATGGGGAATGTGAGAGTATCCCATGGGGAAGGGTTCCCAAAGTTCTTTTGTGTGCCAGGAATACATCCTGATTCCACTGTCAGAGGTCCCATAGACTGCTGATGCCTTCTAACTGAGACCCATGTTCAGGCGGTCTAGATTGGGCCAATGTTGGTTTCCCAGCTATCAGTCTGGGGGGGTCTATGAGCTCCCCCTTGTTCAGGTCAGCTAGGACAGTGTTTTTAAAGAGTACTATGTGTGAGCCCTCTCCTTTTGTTTTTGTCATTAATAGACTTCTTTTTCGGTTAAAACAGACTTTATTTTTCATATTTGCAAACTTATATTCTCTTCTTCCTTTAAAAAAATTCTTTTCATCTTTCTAAATTGGAAATGAATTCTTTTAATTTTGTCAATACTTTTTTATAATACAGAAACATATTTATATTTTATTATCTTAACATTCTTATGATCTGTCCTTACATGAATGGGATAAAGAGGTTATTATGACCATTTCATAAAACAAATCCAATTTAAGCATGAAGATTTAGTAACCTCTTGGTTTAATTTATCATAGAGCTGGTCATTACATTTTTTTGTTTATGAGTCATTTTGTATCATAATAAGGGCTATATGGGCTCTTGAATACCATTTTTGAAGCTTTGAATGTGTATTTGCAGCTTAGAAATTTTAAAGACTATTCATAATTTGAAACACTTGTCTGTTTAACCTTTTTATTTTTCTTTTACTTTTTCTTTTGTTTTGTACAGAATTTCTTTCTGTAACAACACTGACTGCCCTGGAATTTTTTCTCTAAACCAGGCTTGCCTCCAACTCACAGATCTCTGACTGTTTCTGCCTGTCAAGTGCTGGGATTAAAGCCCTATACCACCTCAACTAGCTTCTGTCTAATACTTTTGAATGTATTTCTTCTACTGTTTAAAAAAGATCTCATTAGGTTAAGTATCTGATCTTCTAGTTCTCCTTTTATCTCTAATACAAAACCATGAATTTTCTTTGATTGCAGCTTTACTTTACCACATGCTTTCTTAAGTAATTAATTTTTAAATAGTATATTTTTGTTTAAGAATGTTGCTTCTCTCTTTAGAAAAATTATATTTGTGTTGTATGAAAAACCAGAATCAATGTGGCCCTACAGGTACCAGGGTCTGAGTTGACGTCTTGAGACTCCTGTTGTAACCAAGGGCCAGTTCAGAGGACCTGAGTCTGGTCAGCCAGTTTGGACCATGTCAGTATCCAAATTGATGTGGCTGAGGGGCTGGTACTGCCATCTGGAGCCATGGAGACTTCCAAGCATGGGCTGCTGCCTAGGGACATGTCTTAGTCTGTAGCCTTTCAGAGGCCAGGGTCTGTGGTATTGTCCATGGCTCCAGTTGCCACCAAGGTCTCTTCAAATGGCCAGGGTCTTGTCAGTCACCTTGAACTATGTTGATTCCTAGGGTCCATTCTGCTGCTAGAGCTTTGCTTATCTGAGGGGTCTGAACAGCCAAAGGCCTCAGTGGCATCTGCACCTGATCTGCTGTTGAGGGTTATGTATGGGTCCATGTTCCTGTTGCAGCTATGGTCCCTGGCCGGTTTTAGCACAGGAGCCATTGGCATTAACTGTGCTGAGCCAGCCTCACTCTTCATAGGCCCTAGGATGGCTGGTCCTGCTCCTTGCTGGATACTGCAGCATGGGGACCTGGCTCTACCCATGAGAACAGAGCTCACCCCACACACTTGGGAAAGATGGCACTACCACTTACCATAGACACAAATTACCCTTGGGAAACACACTAGACCTGATCTAGTAGTGGTGGTAGTGGTGGGGAACACACAGGTGAGCCAACCCTGAAAGCAGGAAGGCAGTAGAGCTGATCCCACCCCCTCTTGCCTGCCATGTGTTTGCATGGGTGAAAGAATGATGCCTTCCCCCCTTCATCTATTACCACCTGCAGTGAGTGAAGGAGTTGGTCCTGGGGACCGGAGAGTAAGAGTGGGAGAGCTAGCTAGTCATGACCGTCATTGGCTGCAGTGTATGAGAAAGCAGCCTTTGCATCCTGTCTGGGCAATACTCTAAAGCTGACCCTGTTGTCTGTGATGCAGATGAGCTAGCCCTGAGGGAATGAGAGAATCAAAACTGATCCCCTTGTTTGCCATGCAGTAGCATGGGTGAGGGAAGGATGTTCCCCCCTCTGGCCTTTGCTACCTGTGACAGGAGAGAAAGCTGATCCAGGGATCAAGAGATTGAGAGAACTATCCCTGCCTTATAACCAGCTGCAGCACACAGGACAGCAGGCCTTTCACCAGGCTTGGTCAGCATGCTAGAGCTGACTCTAGCTGTTGTCAGGATCACAGATGAGCCAGCTCTGAGGAGCAGCAGAGATCAGCCTGTCTCCTCTCCCATACACATACACATCTTATGCTGCCTACAGCAATCAGGAGAGAGGCCCCTGCAAGTTGCCTGGCAAAAGAGTAGAGCTGGCTCTTGCAATATGAATGAGGGGGACCTAGATCTAAAGGCCTCAGATCAAGAGAATTGCCCCTGCTCTTTGCTGTAAGCAACATTCGGTCAGTGTGCCAAGGCTGTGCTAGGGAGCTCGTCTGGGTAGTGACAATGAGGGAAAGCTAATGAGCTGACTAACACAGCTACCATCCCAGGCCCAGAACCAGGGCTGTGAGTTAGTCCATCCCAATATCCACCAAGTCTATGACCTATTGGAACATGTGAAGGGGATGAACCTACAGATCCAAAACAGCAGGATCTCCATAACACAGGAAAACAACAGGATATTCAAGAGGAGTCCCAGTGAGAGCACATTATCAGTGGTGTAGCAGAAACCAGAGGAACAGTTGCAAGTAAAGATGAATAGACTAAAGCATATATTGTGTGCCTCAACTGGCCACATTATAGCTTCCACTATGAGATTCTTCTTTTTTATTTTTGTTTTGTTTTGGGGAGGATTAGGGGGTGTTACAAGGGCATTAGGCAGATGAGAGGAGACTGGGAGATAAGTGGTAACAGAATGAATGATGTAAAAATTCACAGATAATCAATGAGAGAGAGAGCACGAGAGAGAGAAAGAGAGAGAGAGAGAGAGAGAGAGAGAGAGAGAGAGAGAGAAAGAGAGAGAGAGAGACTAGAATCAAACCACTAACGACGGTTGAAATAATATTTTCAAAAAAATAAAAAACAAAAGGAAAAAACCTGCTGCTGACATTGAGTTGGCTACATTTGTCTCTATACCAATCTAATGTAAATTAATCACTTCTTATGCTTTCTGCGAATCATATGATATGTAATATCTACTAATTAAAGATCTCAAATTATTTCAAATGGCTTTCTAGTTTATTACAATATAATTAATTTCCTGTGCTAGGAACATTTTAACAAAAACAGTTTGGCGAGTTTGTCAAATCTTGCTCAGTGATGTGCTATGGAAAACACATGCTTTTAAAATACATGCTTCATGGACTTTTTTTTCTTTTTACCTATGCTTCCATCTGATTTTAATTTGAATTTACTGACTTTTGTGTAGGAGTTGGTATCCACCCCCCCCATCCAGTGGTTTGCAACCTTTCCTCAACATTATAATTACCTAGGGAGCTTTTAAACATCTCAATGACCAGAATGCCTCCTGAACCAATTAATTAGAATCTTCTCAGGCAGGACACAGGCCACTGTGCATTTTAAAGGCTCTTATACAGTTACAATAGCTGATGAGTTCAGGGGCATTCAAAGTGCTATGCTCACAGACTGCAGGAAAGTTGCCAGAATACCAGAGTCATTAAAATATGTAGAAAGGGATAATGGTTTTATGATTAAAAATTAAGGTTCATGTATTTTGCAAATGTAACTAGTTGAACAAATAAATTAATCCTAGTATTTCCAAAAAGCACATTTACTTTTGCCATAGCCTGTACCTCTCAATAGATTGTCCAGTATATTACCCAGTTTATTACCATCACACTCACAAAAAATTATCAGGAAGGATTATTTTATTCAACTTAGAATCTTTAAATTTCTTTTGGAAAATGCATCCAGATCCCTTAAGCCATTTTTATACTATGTATATAGTAATTAGGAATCTGGCCTCCAGCCCAACTCAAAAATTGAAATGAAAGCCATCAAAATGAAGTTTTACCCATTCATTTTCCTCTCCTTTTCTTCTAAAATTATTTTAAAGTTGTCCGCATAGCATAATTTGAAGTTGATTTCATTCCCACTCTGCAGTTACTTATTCATGTAGTCAAACATTTAAAAATAAAAAAAAAATTATTTTTGCTTGAGTTGCCAAGGAATGTCTAGTTCAGCATTAAAATAAAAATGGTCCAATTTGGCTTTATTTGGATATCTAATTAAAAACTATCCCAGTGGTAATTTATCAAAAGTTATTTGTCAAAAGAAAAAAGCAATTGTTATTAAACAATTCATAAAGAAATGCCATGTATTTTTAATATACTACTATAATATTTTAAATATCCTGTACAAATAGAAAGTCAATATAATCCTTCCCCTTTAATGAGCATTCCCAATTAAGAGGAAGTATAAATGATACATAAGTTATAGGTAGAAGAAATGAATAAAAAGAAATCTTTCCAAGGAAGATATTGAAGAGGGCAAATTGACATTTCTAAACTTTAATGTTTTGTCTATTTATGAAAAGTAATCCTGTGCTTATGAACACACTTTCTGGAAAGTAAGAGTTAAATAGAATGGACAAAATTATCTAAGAAGGTACTCATAATTGGACTTAAGTGTAATTTTTATGCACATAAACAAACAATACTTTCAGACATGTATAAATGGAAGTTTCTCTCTTAAACACCAATTCCAAATAACCACTTGGAGGCTTACATTAATTAGAACTCTTTGGTCAATGGCTTAGACATATTAATGACTAGCTCTCACAATTAAATATATCCATTTTTACTAACCTGCGTATCATCAGGTGACTCTGGCTTACCAGTGATGTCATTGCATCTAACTCCTTTGACAGCTACATGGCATCTCCCTGACTCTGCCTTCTTTTTATCTATATCTCTGTTTAGATTCCCCTCCTAGCAATATTCTTCCCTGCCATAGGCCAAAGCAACTTTATTCATCAGCCAATAAAAGCAACACATATTTTTAGCATACAGAGAAGAACATCCCACATCAGATGTGTTTCTACTAAATATGCGACATGGAGTAAACCATGAAAGTATGTATTTTAATCATTGTTTAATTTCTATGAAGGAACACAATGACCATGGGAACTCTTACAATATTAATTTAATTGGTGGCTTGCTTACATTTTCAGAGGCTTAATCCATTATCATCATGACAACACACATGGTGCTTGGGCAGTAGCTGAGAGTTATATCCTGATCATCACACAGTGTGACTGAGCCTGGCATAGGATTTTGAAACCTCAAAATGCATCCACAATAACACATTTCCTACAACAGGGCCACACCAATTCCAAAAAAGGTTATAGCTCTTAATATCCGCCAAGTAGTCCTATTGCCTAATAACCAATAACTCAAAAAATGTGCATAAGGGGGTTATTCTCATTCAGCCCACCATACTTTATTCCCTCACATCATAGGCTTGTAGCCATATCATAATGCAAAGAATGCATTCATTCCAACTTCAAAAGTCTAAGCAGTTTATAACAGTGTCAAAAGTACTTAAAAGTCTAAAGTCTCTTCTGGGATTTATAACAATCTCTTAAGTGTAATCCCTTGTAAAATTAGAATAAAAAAGCAGATCACATACTTACAACATCCAATGGCACACAATACATATCAGCATTCCAAAATGTAGGAAAAGGAACATAGTAAAGAAATACTGGACAAAAGCAAGACCAATATCAAAACAAACTCCAAATTCTGCATCTCTATGTCTGATGTCATAGTTCTTCAGATTTCCAACTCCTTTCAGCTTTGTTGACTGCAACATATTTCTTTTTGTTGGACTGATTCCACACCTGGTATTTAGTTTTCCTTGGCAGGTATTGCACAACTTTGCCATCTCCAACATGTTTGGGTTTACCTTCAAAGCTCCATGAAATGGCCTATATGGGCCTCCATACAGTGACACCTCAGACAACATCTGACCTCAGTTAGACATAAGGGGAGATACCACCAACCCTTTCTTATATCCTTGGCTCTAAAGTTAGAAGCATCACAGAACTGAAGCTACCAAGTCCTATTGTTTGATGGGCCTGGAAATTACACCACCATTCAATTATATATTAATAATCTTTCTCTTGCTAAAGCTATCCTTCACTGCATACACACACACACACATACACACACACACACACACACACACACACACACACACACACACATATATATATATATATATATATATATATATATATATATGAATCATTCTCATTTAAACCACTACAGTAGACAAGATTAACAGACACAGAGAGAGGAATAATGATGACAATACCTTTCTTGGCCATGGAAATAGCCAGTGGGAAAGTGCCCCTCTACCCTATTTAACTGGATTCTTTTCAAATGAATCCAGTTATTTCAGGAATCTTTTGTGTAGATCTATGATATGCTCCGTGTTTTCTGGATGCCATAAGCAAATGTTATTCTTGTGAGAGAAGATACTCTAACATCAATGAAATTATATTTGCATCTACACTGGTAAGTAGCACTTAGATAATATGCTGTACTTGAAATTTTTGGGGGGTGTTATGGGAATGACTTGTTTTGTAACATTCATTTAAATAAGCATAAATTATGAAATATAGGCAGTCATTTTTATAATAACCGTTTCTCTACCACATTTATTTTATCTTGTTTGGTTTATTAAATGTATCAGAAAACTTTTCATTTGCTAAAACAAAAACAAACAAAACACATTTATCAAGTCAATATGCCTCAATTCTAAAATAGGCTGAAATTATATTTTCCCCTGGCAAAGAAGAAAATGCCAAAATATTTAAGTTAATTAACAAGAGTTATACTCTGTCTCCTATAGAGGATGAGAACATTGGGACTATACTGTCTTTTTGTGTTAGTTTTCCAGAAATATGCTGGAAGTAATGCTGAACAAAATAGAATTGCATATGTAGAATTTTAAAGTTGCCAAAGCCTTTAACATTACACCATATACCAAAGCAAACTTGGTACCTAGGTATAGTTACACTAAAGGTAACAGAAATAAAATTCATAGAGGGTATCATAATTAAACAAATTTGAAATAACATAAAACCTTTCAAAGACATACAGAATATGGCATTTAAAATGGTTTAGGGTTTTTCTTGACAGTGAGACATACGTGCTCCTGGCAACACCATATGCATCAGAAAGGAGGATGGACATCAAAGAAATGAGTTATGAAGTTTACTTCCAATATGGAAACACTAACCATTTGGACAAGATACTGCTCTTGTCTGGACTGTTTGACTTTATACTATATAAACTGGACATGCAGGACCCACAGAAATGTGACTGCTGATTCAAGATGGACATTGCTACAGAGTTCCTGTTTTGCGGAAGAGTCTGCCAGACACACTATGGCCTAAAGGCTGAAGATGGAACATTACAGAAGAACTTCAGGTGACTAACCAGGCAAGATATCTCTGTCATTTCTAGAGTTTATATATTATCCTTCTGTGGTCTTTGATGATGAAGTGGAAGACAAATAGTTATGGTTATAGTTTTTCTTAGTTAGGCTTAAAGATAAGTTACATATAGGACTTTAAACTCACAAAGACAAGATATATGGGATATTTTCTTAAATCTTGCTAAATATTAATGGAATAAATATTGTTAACTATGATTCTTACTTGATAAGTGTTGTATTATATATTTTGCTATGTTAAGTTTAAAACTCTTTATTTAGACAGAAAAGAAGAGATGATGGGAGATGTCATTCTGTAAATATGTTTCTCATACTAGTTAGTGAATAAAGCACTGTTGGCCAATAGGAGTGCAAGATAGGCAGGACTAACAGACAAGGAGGAAAGAGGAAGTAGTAAGGAGGAGTTAAGATTGAGAGTCTGGAGAAATCAGGATGCCAGCCAGCTCCCCGGTAAGATAAGACCACGTGAAAATACATAGATTAATAGAAATGGGTTAATACTTAAGACAGAGGTAGCCAATAAGAAACAATTAACTGGCCAACAGCATTATATCAAATATAACATCTCAGTGTGTTAATTGGGGCTGGCGTGGCGGCAGGACAAGACCAGACCAGAGAAAAACTTTACTCATTACAGTTTGCATTGCTAATCACAACAATATGAATAGCCTAAATTTGCAACATATGAAGCCCCTACTCCATGCCAGGATATTAGACACTAGAGTACTAACTATGTGCATTACTACATAAACAATAGCATACATGTAATGATAATTGAAGTGGAGGTAGTGGTAAGAATAGCTATAACTAAGACATGTTGAGCATTTACAACAAACCTGAGACTATTCTAAGAACTTGCCATGTATTAACTCTCCTAATCTGTACCCACTGCTTTATGTTATATGTTTACAGACATTGTATCTGTTAGAAATATTAAGTCAGTTGGGTCAAAATATAATAAGGTGTAATCAATATAAGTATGGACTGGATAGCTAAGGATTTCATAGAAGGTGCAGTCTGGTTTGCTATAGCATAGAAAGCAGGTTTTACACAATAAATCGTATTTACTGGTAAGAATACTTACTCAAAATTTAAATTGTTTGGCTTTGTTCTTTTAACTCTTCATCCATTGGATTTTATCTTTATCACAATTACTTATTCTAGTCTTATATGATCAGACATTCAAGAAAATAAATAAAACTATCAAGTATTATGAATGTTAAATGGCAACAGACAGTTATGACAAAAGATCCCAGAAGTACATCAAAATCCCAGTAGCATATTCATTTGTTCCCACTTTCATTTATTCATATATCTGATAGTTATTTATAGTGTCTTTTATGAGCCATGCACTATAAGCTAAATCTTGGGAATACAAGAGAAGTTAGCATAGACTGAGTTTGCTTTTGTCTGTTGAATTCTGTCCAATTTTCAGGTAGTATTTGTTTGGTTGAATCTCCTAAAGTTACATTCTTGGATTATATACTCACACTCTCAACTACTTTCTACTTTACAAAAACACCACACACACCAGAAACTGAGAAAATGATCAGTCCAGGGAGGCTCATTCCTTCAGTAGTGAAGAATTCCTATATATTGTCAGCAAGATGTAGCTGACAGGCAATGGGATAAAACCACTAGAAACATTACCACTAATCTGCAGCTTCAGACTATGCTCTACATTCTTTTAGGTGGAACATAGAGATGAATAATCAGTTTCCCCTGGTGAGAATATACCAAATTCTGAGTAGGCTATCAAACTTCATAGTCAACAAATTTGTGTCTCTGACACTAAACTACTTTTCAGAACAAAATTTTCTAGACATATAACTTTAAGGAGAAAATACCAATATTTGAGAAAAGCAAATGTGCTTCAATGTCATTCTACCTTCGGTCACTTTATTATTGTTAGGGTAATTTTGATCAGGGTAAGTGGACAACTGAAGACAAAATAATCCCTAGAATTTTGACATGTTCTATTACCTTAGACTGATTGAAAATCAGCTTCTCGTCTGTTGAGATGAAGTATGTGACAGTTACTAGCACAATTCTTCCCAGTGGTTTTCCCTTTCTTAATCCTTTCCCATCCCCAATCAACAAAAAGACATTAGTGAATTGCAGTCTGTCTTAGGGCATTATTCATATAACCCCAAGAAACTGAGAGAGGCTTGATGACTCATTTGTAATGATCTCAGCCATCTGAAATATTCTATGCATTTTATTTTTATATTTCTTTGAGATGAATCTACTTATTGCTTAAGGATAACTCTGATATTAAAAAGTCACATTTATTACATATATGGCAGAAATTATATTCCCAAAATAGAATTATTTATGAGAAACCTTAACACAAATAAAGATGCTAAACTCTTGAAACATCTTGCATTTTTTTATATTTGACACCACTCCCACTCAATTTTTGATGTAGAATAAATACCCTTTTTGTAGAAACTTCAGAATGTGATAGGACAAATCATTTCCAAAGCCACTTTTCTGTGGATAGTGTATTTCCTCTATTTGGCTTCTCATTAACAGTCTTTGCTCTAAATGAGAAAGAGGTACTGATGTATTGCGGTAAATAAGGATCAGGATAAACAAATAGGCCGAATAGATGTTTATTCAGGGAGAAATAACTTAGGAAAAATACATAGATCAACACAAATGGGTTAATAATTAAGGCAGAGCTAGCCGATAAGAAACAAGTAACAGGGCCAACAGTATTGTACCAAATACAGAGTCTCTGTGTATTATTTGGGTCTGGTGGCGTGGCGGCGGAACAAGACCAGCGGAGTCGGGCGGAAAAACCATACTCTTACACTGATGCAGTTACTTGTGGATGCTAATGTGTGTTCTGTGTCTTCAGCTTACTTCAGAACAATATCAGGCCATTACTTGTTTCAAGTATCTGAGATGAAGTTTAGATCATTTTGCCACACATTCATTTCAAAGCCTCAGTCTCCTAAGACGTTGTGATATTTTTGATAGACCACAATTTACTTTCTCATGACTTCATGTTCTATATGCAGAAAATCCATTCAGCATCCACATTCCAAAATTTGGAAATCTGAGTTTAAAAAGCAAACTTTTATAAGTGAACTTATGTACTTTTCGGACTGCCAATTCTAGGTGTAAATTACAGTCTTGGAAAAACTTTACTTTTCCATTATACATTAACTCTCAGAATGATACACTTTCTAAAAAGCTTTGAAACTTCATGCTACTACATCAGTAAGGATCCCTAATTCAATCTTAAAATGTGAGGAATTGTTTCAAAATGAAAGTTTTATTTACAATCAAACAATGAATTTATTTCTGTTACCAAACAAATTTCAAGTGAATTAGCCATCTTGTTAAAAATGAGGACTGTACCAAACATATAGAAAGCAAAATTATCTCATTCTATATTTTCCATTTTTGAGCACCAATAAAGTAATCTTAAAAAACAAACAAACAAACAAACAAAAAAACCCACAATTCTTAAGTTTTTGCTTGTTTCTAAATAGGCCCAGGGTAACCAAGTCAGTAGTCACCCAGGCCCATATCCAGGGTTTTGAGTTGGCTCATCTTAACATCTACCCCATCTATGACCTGCTGGAAAACATGAGGGTCCTGTGGAATGATAGTCACAAGATCTTCATGACTGGAACCAAAAACAAGATATTCAAAAGAAGTTTGGGTGAGGGTCCAGTATTTATTGTGGGCAGAAGCCATAGTCTTTAAACAAGACCAAGAACTCATTGGAATAAACATATGCAAATAAAGCTGGTTGGGCAAAAGGATGAAAACAGATATACTGTGTGACACAGTGCACCTCCCACTGTCCCAATTACAAATGAACATATGGTGGAGAGGTAGAAAAGATGGAGGATCAAAGTAGATTTTTGTTGTTGTTTAATATTGCTATTTATTTCTGTGGATGTTTAATAACACTATTAGGGTGCATGTTGGGTAATACAAAGGCTGCCAAAATAATTTCCTGGTTCTACAGGTATCAGCTAGCAAGAATAAATAGGCAGCTATGATTCCATAATACTAATGATCCCCACTCACGCCTGATCTTTCATTCCCTCTTTTAAACATCATATCATCTTTACAAAGTGTAGTAGTGTTCACTCTACTTTGGTCTCTGTTTTGATATTGGACTAATATGACTGAGGGGAATCTGATCTCACTATGTTAACAGATGTTTCCACTCAGTTTGTCTTTAATAAGTAGCTGGCTGGTTTTGTTTCAGTTTGTCAAAACTGCAGGATTATCAGAGCCTACTTCCCAAAAGAGTAGCTCTAACCAATTTACCTATTCAGCTTTTCTAGAATATAGTATCCTTTATTATATACCCTTTGTAATAGTAGGGCAAGTGTTATTGTCTTTTATTAACTATGAGCTGGAAATAACACTGCAGTTTACAAAGTCAAAGGTCACTACATACCTTATTGTACCTATTTTAAAGGAACAGAAATTTGGGCCAAATGTTCATTATAAGCATGCAGCAAAATGATTTTTCTCTTGTACCAATATCCTTTAAAGATAGTATTGACCAGTTCTCATTATACCCAAATAGAGATAAGTCATAAATAGTCATAGAAGTGACATTTTGAGAACTGTGGCAAGACTGATGAATAGGCCAGTCTTCTATGTTTCTGAATTTTAAATATAGCATATTTTGATGGGGGAAATGCATTAATAACGTCCAGGTGTTTTTTATCTTTTTACTCTAAGTGCTTTCCACACAAATGAAGAATTCAAGCAGCTTGAATATGTAGACTGCATTTGAAGTAATGGGATTAAGACTCAATTAGCCTTTCTCAATTTTGATGACCTTCCTCATAAATCCTTTAACATAACCTTTGGCACCATGCCGCCATGCAAATCTTTTTCATTTATTTTACTGAATAGGCAGCTTCACCCAGCTCAGGTTAGACAAATGCATTTATAGACTCTTACTGAGTCTATCAATGTTCTTAGTCAGAGACCGGAGTACAGCTGAACCTTTCTTTCTGAGGTACATTTATTTGCCTATTGTATTGTCTCAAAATGCCATGGCATATAAATGCTACATATCAACTTCAATAAGCATACATATCACAGGGAAATATGACATGTTATTGCAATGTTTTTCTTTGTTTAAGTGTATACAACTGAGCCTCATGTATTTGATAAATAACGTAATTTACTTTCTTATTCAATTACTGGCAATAATACCAAACATAGGAAACTATATAAAATAAAACAGGTTACAATTTGCCTGCCTTCTTTGAAAATCCAGTGTAAACAAAAGATATTTCATCTCAGATTTATTTATGTTGGGTTTGGCTTGGTTTAGTTTATGACTTTATTGCCTTATTGTTTCTGTCTTTGGAGATAGTCATTTACTTATTGTATGCTTCATGTTTTCTTATTATAAGGAAAATTTTGACTATATAAAGTACTTATATATATATGATTGTGTATTGTGTATGTTTGTCTTGAGTGTAATATTTACTTAATAAAAGATTTTAATGGTGAACCTCACTCATTCTACTTAAGCAGTCAGTAAATTCCATTGCTATAAGTTAAGCATGCTTAAACATTTTCTGTTCTAAATAACATATTGTCATTTTAAGTCCATTAGAAAATTCTGATAAGTCAAAAATATATTGGGGCAATGCTTGTCTCATAGAAACTTTAACTCTGCATTAAACATAGAATGGAATATTAATTAATATACATACCTGACTATGGAACATAGATTGGTATAAAGTTTTTTTTCCGTGTGGTATACTGTATATGTGTCTACCATGTGTCTGTGTAGGTACATATGACACCGAATTCCTGTAGGTCAGAGAAGAGCTTTGTGGAGTTGATTCTATTCTTCTACCTTTATCGGAGTTCCAGAAATTGAACTCAGTGCTTCAGCATTGTACAGCAAGTACTCTACCAGTGGAAGCATTTCCTAAGCCCTGCTCTTTCCTTATAAAAAAAAAATAAGCACTGTATAAAAAAATAAGACTCTATCATTGACATACTATCAAGCTACAATTGAGAGATACTTTTGAACTATATGAATGTATAAATGGAATGGTATTCAAATAGTATGTTCCCCAAAAGTGCATGACTCAATGTTTGGCTCACAATTTACTAGCATTGAAAGCTAGTGGAACTAAGATCTGGGAACCTGTGGAATGTAATCGGAATGATCACAATTGCCTAAAGAAAGAGGTTAATACTGGTCTCTCTTAGAATGGCATACATCTTGAAAGAATAGATAAATCTTCTAACAGTACATTATTATAAAAGAGCAGCACAGTCCCTCCCACATCTCATTTTGCTTTCAACATTTGACATTGCCCCCAAGATCTTTTCCATCCTCTTCCCCTTCTTTCCTCTTTGCCTCTGTCTTAGCATGTAATGTCATATACCATTTGGTGATACAATCAGAAGAATATTAGATGTAGATGAATTTCTGTTTGGACTTTCTATTTCTTGAATTCTGAGACAAATACACTTATTTTCTTTGTACTTTACACAACAGATGGTAATTTGTCATAGCAATACAAAATGGACTAAGTCATGTACCTTCACTACTATATACTTTCCAGGTGAATTTATATCTGTGTCTAAAATTACCTCAGCTGTTAAAGCATGCTTCTTTGCATGTGGTCTTTTTATAATGATGAAAAGAAGAAAGCGATTGGAATTGCACATTTACTAGTATTAAGAAAACTATGCTTTCTCTCTCTCTCTTTTTTAAATCTTTAAAGATAAGTACATGTTAATAAAAATTTATACTACATGTTCAGTTACTTGAACTGAATAATTTGTGATTTGGGGCAAAAGGATAATGAAAACCTAATTTTTACAAAAGTATTCTATATGTTTGCAACTAGAAAATGCTGATGACTGAAAAGTATATCTAAGCAAGGATGATAAAGTATGATTATAATGCACACATTATTATTTTGTAAAGTTTTAATAGAGAAAAGCAGCGAAGAAATTAAGTTCTTGTAGTGGATTTATAACACAAGTGTACTGAAAATAAAGGCATGTCTGTGCTTTAAATCCATGCATAATTGCAGGTCATTTATATTCACAATATAAAGAACATTTAAATTTTTTAAAACTATTTTGTTGGTTACATTAATATGGTACCTTATATTGCATTTTACATTTACACTTTACTTAATCTGAAGGTTTTGTTAATGTTTTATTGTTCTTTATGCACAAATGTTTGGTTTTACATATATGTTTTTATGAGTAATTTATAATGAAAATAATAGTAATTACTTTATTTGAAATAAGAATGATTTTTGGAAAGATGGCTTTAATTACCCTGTTTATCACTTGAGGTTCAGAAAGCACTACACTATAGGAAACATCAAATAAAATGTTTTAATACTAGAGAAATATGAGGATGGTTCATAGTAGGAAATTACTATTTGTCTACTCACATAAAAAGATTGAAGACGTTGTAAAGATATTACTTAAAAAATATATTTTATAGCACTATTTAGGACATGTTAGTGATCCAGGTTGATAACAAATCAGAATTTAATTCCTGTGCTAGATATACTTGAAGGCAATGTTACTGTAGTACCAGCCAGGAAACCAGTTCCTCTAAGGATGAGTTACTAAGAAAAGTATCACTAGAAAATAAAATGTATTAGAACCAGTGAAATTTTTTATACAATACTCTAAGGTATATTAGCCTAATACAAGAGTGAGAAGGGAATAGTAATAACATGGTATATGATCTTCTACTTGTCCTTCATTGATCTATAATAACTCTGAAAAGGCATTCTTTCAGACAAAAAGGAATCAGTGTCCTTAGAACATGCATTCATTTAGAGTTTTTGAGGAGACTAAAAACAATTTTACTACTTTATTGTATGAAACTTAGAAATATATACATGTATACACATTACATATTACCAAAAACATGCCTGTATGTTCACTATATTTTGAATTTCACACATACACACACACACACACACACACACACACACACACAAAACCATGTCAATGGTGAACACAGTTGACACATAAGAATATCAACACAGTATTATAAAAATATACAAGTAGAAATTAAGGATGGTGGTAAATTATGATGATAGACCACAGGGGATATGATTCTGTCATCTTTATCTGAAAATGAGTTGACGTATTACTGATTATATGTAACCTGAACTATATAAGGGCAAGTAAAGTTGCCAAAGTTAATTTTATATATGATCATTTAGTAATTGTGAAAGCACTGTTCTTCACAACATTAGACACCCAAATTTGCAGAAATAAAATTTCTCTTCAGCCACAAAATCTGTTCAGATTTTTTAAGTTCCCCTTTTGTTTACTGCACACCTGTCTTGAATTGTGATAACTCAATATTAAATTCACAATAACTTTTGTTTTGATTGTGTTTTAACCCAAATACAGAAAGGGGAGTATTTTTGGTTTCCTTGTTAATTCCTAGTAGATGTCAGTCACTAAATATATATTCTAAGTAAATATATAATTCAAAGGAAAAATTATACATACAACTCATGAATACCCATTGGTCATCTACAATCTTAATCATTAGTCAACTATTTGATGCAAGCCTATGTCTACAATTACAGCACTGGAAAAATTGATGCATGGGAACCACAAGTTCAAGGCCTGGGTGATACATTGACTTGCAGGTCAGCCTGTGACAAATGGTGACATCCTGCCTCAAAGGTAAATAAAACAAAGCAGACATGAAAAAAAATAACACCAAAAACCCCAGCTATATGACCTACCTAGTAGTATTATATTGAGCTACAGTGAAGAGAGTCTCAACAAAAGTTGGGGTTCAATAAGTACAATAAACAAAATGATAGAATTGTGTCAGCTATATTTAAACATATTTAAATTCCTCTACTCATAGTGCTCAAAACAATCAAACAATAATAAGCAAAACTAGGGAACCTGTTTTTTTTTATGTTCAAATTTGTTCTCTTTGGAAAGGAGCTAAAGCATTCATTCTGCTTTGTATGTATAAACTATATGATGAAATAGATTATACAAACTACATCAGTTATAACAACTCTTTGAGCAAATAAATAAAGAAGGGAACTGATAGCTATTATATAATCAGTAATTAAATAATTACTGAGCCCTGAATTTCAATTTTCTTTGGAGCCTGACTGCATTTTCTGCTCTTTGCCAGACATATTATACTAACCTACTTACAAGGGGGTCTTCCTGGCAAGGGGGATGTGCAAGTGAACATGAGAAACTAAGTTGAAGTAAGGAAGTTGGAGAGGTTAGAATACAAAAAAGAAGTTGCACAATATACAATCATCATGTCTTCTGAAGCTTCAAATTCCTGCTTATAAGATAAGAATCTATACAGCTCTTGGCCTGACACTCTCCTTCCTCTGTAGAAGTATCAATTAATTCTAAATCCTCCTTTTTGCACTCATCCATTTTGCTCTTCTGGTGACATAAGCTTACACCTCTGAATATTCTGACCAACGTCAATATTACAAACTGTTACATTATTCCCATAATTTAGAAGTAGCCCCAGGATCTGTGTTTCATGTGTCCCTGATGGCTACAAGAAGGTGTATGATTGTAGTACATATGGGGAGGGATATTTTGGTGCCTTAGAGGAATGTTGTGACCATAATTCTGCACGAGCAGAGAAGCATAACATAGGAGTGTCTCTCTACATGGAGATCTCACTTGCAGTCTTCCAAAATATTGTAAAGCTCAGCACCATACATGTTCTATACTTTCTCAGATTATAAACCAGAGTAAATCTTCCTACTCTTAAATTGTTTCTTGCCAGTTATTTGGCCTACAGTCATGAGAAAAGTAATTAACACAACATTTCATATGAAATATTTTGTAAATGTTTATACTTAGTGATGTATATTTCTGCAAGAAATACATATGAACACCTGTATATGGGCAGCCATTTCTAACAAGTTAGTAGAATCAGTGAATACCGTAGCATGTTCAGTAGAGCCTTATGGATGCAATGAACAAAATTTAGATACAAGATCCCATTTAATCAAGTATAATGTGAGTGAGGGGAAAGAGAAGTAAAGAGAAAATGATCAAGAAGAAGAGAAAGGAGTAATGAGAAAGTGGGGAGATTGATACAATAGAAAAATCTGTTAGAACATAAAAATAGAGTATATATATATAATTTTTCTTAGAGTGGCAAAAGCTTTGGAGGACATGTTTAAAATGTTTTACTATAAAGAGACCAGTTGAAATTTTAGAGCAGAATTTCAGTACCTTTTGAATTTGCATCAAAACGTCTAGAAAGCAACCACTTTGGTATCACATTTGAGTCTTGTGTAACAAAATCAAGTATAAGCCTGAAGTAACTGTATTGTTAAAACTGTTTACATTTTTTGTGACTTCGAGTTTCTGCTATGCTTCCCTTATATCACAATATTATAACAAAGATGACATGGTTCTGTTGCCACTCCATAAGTTAGAAAAGCAGCAAGCAGAAGCATAGATATTGGTAGGGGTGCAGGATACAGGACTGGGGTGAAGTGCATATGAAGGCAACTATCTAATGTAGAGTATCAAAAGTGTAGCTGACAGAGATGTGAAATGCCCTGGGGTAAGCAGCCAATAGCAGAGTTAAGGGATTTGAGTAGCAGTTCAAATTTGATACAGAGACAGTGATGCAAATTGGATGGAGAAATGAGTAAGTCCTGCCAGGATCTTACAGATACAAGTGGAGATGCTAACATGCTATCATAATTACAGCACTGGAGCCAACACAATTGATACAAAGGCTTATAATGACACATGCAGTTAGCACATATAACATTCATGAACTTTTCAGAATCTGACTCTTCCAGACTTTTACTGAATAGAGCAAGCCCAAGACTCTGAAAGGAAATGCCTATTTATTAAAGAATGAGGCTTCTATCCATTTCTCTTTCCCAAACCAACAATATTATAGCCTTATTGCTTCTGTTTGGTTTTGCCCTCCTTTGGATTTTTTCAGACACGGTTTCTCTGTAGTTTTGAAGCCTGTCCTGTAACTTGATCTGTAGACTATTCTGGCCTTGAACTCACAGAGATCTGACTGCCTCTGCCTCCTGGGTGCTGGGAATAAAAGGCATACACCACCACTGCTTTGCTTATTTCTTCTCTTAAAGCTGGCGAATTACTTAATATCCTATATTGGATTGTCAAGAATCAGATATGTGTTAAGAATTCAAATCTGTGGATTTTATGTTCTTGTCAATTATAGGAATCATCAACATGGAAGTAGAACGAGATTGAGAAGAGGGAGATAGCAATGCAAGGTGCAACAATGGGAAAGTCGTTTTGAGTATGGGCACCTGGGACTCAATGATATTTATGACCCCTGAAAATGGTCACCATACAAGTCTTTTTTTTTTTTTTTTTTTTTTTACATTTTAGGAGCTTTATCTTTACCTTCTCAACTGTCCATATCCAAAGAAGACACTACAGATTCAACATTCCAGTGTATTGCCTTCTCCCATAGTTTCATACGTATTAGAAAAAACCTTCCACTACTTCCTGTGAGAAACCATGTTGCAAAATGGGACAACTGAAGGGACATGGACAGCCTTATAAATTCTGGAAGAATCCTATGGGCACCTTTCAATATCTACCAGAGTTGTTTCACTTTTGTTGCTTTTACTTTCATAGATAGTGCCTCATCTTTTTACATTGTTTCACAAATATAATTGAAAATGTGATCTAAGCTGAGTAATGGTGGCACACACCTTTAATCCCATCACTCAGGAGGCAGAGTCAGGATGAGCTCTGTGAATTTGAGATCAGCCTTGTCTACAGGAGCTAGTTCCAGGACAGCCTCCAAAGCACCAGAGAAACCCTGACTCAAAAAAATGTGATCTAGCCTCAGTGAGCAACATGGAGATGAATCAGGGGAATAAGAAGTTCCTAACTGGAGGAGACTTTTATGCATGTTTTACAATGGTGCCATGTGGCCTGTTCACACATGCCAGGTTAGCTTTGATTTCTCACTTTTTTGAGTGCCCTCAGTAGCTTGAGTATTTTACTCCTGTGCCATTCCTCCAGACTTTCAGTACAATTATTTTCATAGAAGACACATTTTATACCAGTTTATCACCTCATTGTGAGCAATAACTGGCTCTTTTTTTCTGGTATTATTTATTACCTCCAGACTCAGCAGATGCTCATCAAATGTTTATTTGTTGAAAAAATAAATCAATGTGTTTTTTGACATTAATCGTCATGTTCCATGCTGTCTTTGCCTTCAGAATCTGCTTATGCTTGTCAGTTTAAATGCCTTTACTTAATGTTTTCCTAATTTTTAAAGAGCTTTTTTTCCTGACAGTGATTTATTTCTTCAGTTACCTTCACATTATTTTAAAAATGAAGAAGCTATTTCTGTTGAAAGGAAATAATGAAGAAAAGAAAATCCTCATTAATGTGAGTTTTGAGAGGATCAAATTGCTTCAGCATCAGAAGTGATAAATCCCTTAATAGCTAGAGAGTTCCTTAGAAATTACTTCTAGAGATATTATTAACCTCTATGTGCTTGATATATCTCAAGCAAATATGTTGAAAATTATAGTATTTGAACATGTGAAATGGTCATTGATGTAGAATGAATGTACCTGTCTGCAATTCTTACATTAATGATCTCCAAATGCCTAACCACCAAAATCAACACAAAGATGTGTGGGCTTTTAGAAGTGATTAGAATCTGAAAGCATGACTCCCAGGAATGGAATAATGCCATTATAATAGGGATCCCATGCACTAGGCACATTTGGGTATAGCTGATTCAGTAGAACCATGATTTTAATATTAGCCAGGGATATATACTGTGATAAGAAAGAAGAGAGAGAGAGAGAGAGAGAGAGAGAGAGAGAGAGAGAGAGAGAGAGAGAAATGCCTTCTTTGTCTATGTGAACAACAACAACAAAAAAGGATATGGATGTGATCAAGGGAATACAGGTACGCCATACACAGATTTGAGAAATTCTAGTTCTTGGATGGTAAGAAATAAATTTGTTGTCTAAAGGCCACCTGATTTTACATACATATATATGTAAGCTGATGACTACTTGTATGTGCATACATTTAGCTCATCAATTGTTAAGATGAAATGGTATATACCAATTACAAAATTGAAATACATTCACGTTCTAGTTTCCCATCTCCCATCTCCCATCTGTTCAAGCATGCATTTATTTGTTAATGAATATATTAATTGATTTATAAGATTTTAATAGTAATTGACAATATAAACATATTTCTCCATATATCTTCTGTTTCTTAAGCAATTCATAGTACAGAGTGGTCACATTTCAATATATGTACACAAATTGATCTAATTCTTTAAAAATACAATATTTCATATATAAGTTACAATGGAAACATATGTAAAGAACATACTGCCCTTTTACGTTTTTTATTTTATTTTTTTCTTTAAGGACACACTTCTTGAAGAATTGCTAATTACAAATGTAAATTTACTTTTAATTTTGAAAAATCATGTCAAAGGGTTTGTGTTGACTAGTTGACATCTACTTTACACAAGCTAGAGTCATCTAGCAATAGATATACCTGAATGAGAAAATGCCCCCACCAGATTGGTTTCTAGGCAAGCCTATAGGAACATTTTGTTAATGGATGATTGATGTGGGAGGGCCCTTGTTACTGTAAGCAGTGTCATACTTGAGCTGGTGGTAGTGGTTGCTATATGAAGGCTGGGTAAAAGAGCAATGGAGAGCAAGCCAGTAAGCTATGCCTTGCTTCAGTTTCTGCCCTCCACATCTGAGGTTGCTGTTTTGAGTTTCTGCCCTGACTTCCCTGGATGATGGACTTTGGTTATGATTTTTATTGCAGCAATAAATACCCTAAGTGAAACTGATATTTTAAATTCCTGAACAGTAATTTTCTTGTAAAATATACATCACTGAACTTTTTTCTCAAACTCCCCATTTTGCATATTTTTATACCAAATTTCAAGATATTTTAAGTTTCATAGTATTCAAAAGTTCTAATTTTTATTTCAAACAATTAACAAAGATTGTAAAACAAAATAGAATGTTCTCTATTATTTAAACTATCATATTGAGAGGAGTTTTTATTTTTGCTTTGTGCCAATGTGAATGCTAATATGAATTTTCCAAATTAAAAAGATTATTAATGTCTTTAAGCAACAGTATGATATACTAACAAATTATATCTACTAATAAAATAATAATTTTCCATATAATTTATATTGAATCTTAAAAATTCTAAAGATATTTGACTTTCATTTGTTTTCAAACCATTTGTTTTGTGTGTAAGCTCAAATTTTCTGGAGCAGTATGTTATCTGCTACTTTATTCATGTATAAACTCAAAGAGACACATCACTTAAATCTTGAGTGCCACATTGAACTGTAAAATAGAAGCTGATAGTAACTAATTTGGCACCCTACTTTACAGGATTATTGCATCTCCAGTACATTTAATTCCCATAGGAATTTGTTAATTCTCTCTGAGGTAAAAATAACATTCATCTATAAATAACATATGAGGAGATGAGATGATTATGATTATGAAGTTCATCTTCATACTATTTTTAAATGACATTGTTTGACATTTTAATGGTGGAAGAAAACCTCTTTAAAAGAATGTTTTGCTGAAGACATCAATGATATTAAAATCAAATGTGTATTTTACAAAGTAAATGGTAGTTCACATCTGTACTAATTTTTTGTGCTCATAATAATTGGCATTCTGACTGTGATGAGACAATCATATTCCACTATACATGTGTCTGATAGTCTCAGAGAAAAAAATTAAAAAGAAATATATCTTTAATAAAACTCACTTAAAGACTCACCTAACAATGTGCTATGTGAGAAAAGAAATGACACTTTGTGCTTTCATAGTAAATAATTTACAAGGTAAAATTTGATAAATATTTGTTTACATCAAATCCTTCTCATCAGGGCTCAGGGAACCTGGAAGAAGTAAAGGGGAAGAGACTGAAAGAGCCAGAGTGGATGGAGGACACCAAGGAAACATGGTTTCCTAAACACAACAGGACTGATGCACATCAGAGACTGTCAGCATGCACGGGGCCAACACAGGCGTATACTAGATGGGATTCCAACACTGAAAGGGGAAGTGGATACAAGTGCCCATCCCTCAACCAAGAGTTAACTCTGTAGACACCTGTCCCCAGAGGAAAAAAAAATTTTTTCTCCAATGGCATATTACTTGGGAAACAAACCATACTTAAAGATAAGTAAGCCCCATGCCCAACAGTAGATGGCCAACATAAAATGAACTCAATGGAATTTTTGGAGGTTTTTCTCGCTTAATGTTTTGTCTGGGCTTTTTGTTGCTATTGTTGTTTTGATGCTTGTTGTTTGTTTGTTTGCTTGCTTGTTTTACCTTGCAGGCATTTGGTGTGGTTTCCAATCTGTGTTTTGTTGGAATTACTATATGTGCAAGTGTGTGTCTCTGTACCTATATCTTTTCCTTCTGTTTGTTTGTTTTATTCTACTCTTGCTATTTTTTGTTGTTTTCTATTTTTCCTTTGGTTTGTTATGGTTTCCTGCTTATTTTTCTAATGAGAGAGAAAAGGAAAGATATAGATTTTGGTGAGTGGAGGATGGGGAAATATCTGAGAAGAGATGGAGAAGGGGAAACCATGATAGGAATATATTATATAAAAATGTTTAAAAAATTAAAGAATATGTAAATAATTATTTGGAATTTTTTATGTTAACTAACAAACTCAGTAAATGTAAATTCTGAACACACTTGTTATGAATTATTCTTCAAGCACCTAGAGAGTGCCAGGCCCACCTATCCATGCAAGAATATCCTGAGTCCCAGCCTGGTGATCTTTGACAATTATCACCTGGCCTTTGCTAGAGATGAGTCTGACACCAATTTTGGTTGAATCCCCCCAACACCCTTCCCTGGTAACTCCCTGGATTGGCCCTGGATCTTGCTCCCCCTGTGTCCTATCCCCAGCTAGAGCACTCCTAGTGCTCTTATACATACCCACCCTCCCCCACCAAGAGTCTGTCCTCCCCCTACCCTGTGCCCTACCCTGCCCACTGTCCCACCTCTCTGGTTTAGCACTGGGACAGAGGGAGGATCCAACAATCCTGCCACCTTTGGGGAACTTCTTGTAACTGTTTTGAGCACACTAGTCCTGCCTATCCACATGGGACGACCCTGAATCCCCAATTGCCTGACCCCCACCACATGTCCTCTCCAGGAGTTCTGGGATGCTCCCAGAGATCTGCCTATCATCCTGAGTCCCCGCCTGCTGGATCCTTGACATCCTGAGTCCCAGCCATCAGGATCTTGGACACCCATTATAAAGCCTCTGCTGGAGACTGATCTTTGCTCCCCAACCCCCATCGCTGGGCCCATGCCTGAGGATAGACCTCCTAGAGAGCTTGAACCTCCCAGACCTACAGATATCAAACTTCTGACACACCTAAGCCCACAGTGGGAATACCATACAGAGAGAGAGAGAGAGACCACATCTACAACTACTGGAAAAAGTGATGTGAAGATGGCAATGCAAGAAAACACTTAACAATAGAAAGACAAGCATGACACCACCAGAATCTAGGGACTCTACACCAATTTAGACATGAACACCCCAAAGCAGATGAAGCAGAAGGGAACGACTTAAAAAATATCTTCATGAAAATGATAGAGGCCCTCAAAGACGATGTGAGAAAAACCATTAAATGGAAGAAAAATCAAACAAATAATTGGAAGAAATAAAAAAAAATCTCTTAAAGAAAGTACAGAAAGTTAAGAAAAAGCAATTAAACAGGTGAAGGAAACGGTTCAAGACATGAAAACTGAAATAGAGATAATAAAGAAAAACAAAACTGAAGGAAGGCTGGAAATAGAACACAAGCATAACCAACAGAATACAATAGGTGGAAGAGAGAATCTCAGGCACAGAAGATAAACTAAAGGAAATAGATTAAACGATCAAAGAAAATCATAAATCCAACAAATCCTTAACACAAAACATTCAGGAAATGAGGGACACTGTGAAAAGGACAAACCTAAGAATAATGGACGTAGAGGAAGGCGAAGAAGGCCAGCTCAAAGTTGTAGAAAACATGTTCAACAAAATCATTGAAGAAAACTTTCCAAATCTGAAGAAGGACATGCCCATGAAGCATACTAAATAGACTGGACCCAAAAAAAGTCCCCTTGACACATAATAATCAAAACTTATAACATACAGAATAAAGAAAGAATTTTACGAACAGCAAAGGAAAAAGGCCAGGTAACATATAAAGGCAGACCTATCAAAATGACATCTGACTTCTCCATGGAAGTTTTCAAGGCCAGAAGGTCCTGGATAGATGTTCTACAAGTCAGTCCAGGCTACTATACCCAGCAAAACTCTCAATCACTATAGATGGATAAAACAAGGTATTTAATGCCAAAGCAAGATTTTCATAATACATATCTACAAATCCAGCCCTACAGAAAGTTCTGGAAGAAAATCTCCAACCTAAGGATGTTAATTATGCTGACAAAGACATAGGCAATAGATAATCCCACTTCACCAGAAGGCAAGGGTAAAGCAGGGCAAATATATTCACAATATCAACACCTACAACAAATATAAAACAATCATTAACAATCAATGGTCCTTACTTTACCTCAGCATTAATGGTCTTACCTCACCTATGAAAAAACACAGGCTAATAGAATGGATATAAGGGAAGAATCCATTATTTTGCTGCATATAAGAAACATATCTAAAATTAAATTATAATTTCATCTTTATATATTTTCCCTCCAATTTAGTTAAAGAACCCACACAAACCCTCCATCCCAAATTCATGGCTTCTTATCTCTTTTTCTTTTATTATTTTTATGATTATATGCATATATATCTATGTTTTCATATTATATATGCACATATACAAATATATGTATTTATGTATTTAAAAAAAAGAAACATATCTAAGCTTCAAAGATAGACATTACCTCAGAGTGAAGGACTGGGAAAAGATCTTCAAATCAAATAGACTCAAGAAGCAAGCAGGTATGGCTGTCCTAATATCTAACAAGTTAGACTTTTAGACTTCAAACCAAAATTAATCATAGGGATGAATACAGTCATTTTGCATTCAGCACAGGAGAAATCCATCAGCACAAAATCTCAATTCTGAATATATTTGCCCCAAATAAAAAGAAACCTACATTCATAAAAGAAATGCTACTAAATTTCAAAGCTCACATAAAAACTCACACACATACACTGGGAGACTTCAACACACCACTCTCACCACTAGACAGGAAGACCAGTCAGAAACTAAACAAAGAAACAGAAGAACTAAAAGAACTTATGTCTCAATTGGGCTTAACAGACATCTATAGAACATTCCATCCAAACACACACACACACAAAATATACCTTCTTCTCTCATCCACATGTTAGCTTCTCAAAATCGAACACATACTAGGAAAAATAACAAACCTCAACAGATATAAACAATTGAAATAGTCCCTTGGGTCATATCAGACTGCTATGCTTTACAGTTAGAATTCAACAACAACACAAATCACAGAAACCCTACAAACTCATGGAAACTGAACAATGTGCAATTGTACCATACCTGTGTCAAAGAAGAAATAAAGAAATAAAGTACTCCCTAAAATTCAATGACCAAGAGTACACAACATATGCAAATTTATGGGAGAGGATACCTTGAAAGAAGTGCTACATGGGAAGTTCATTGCATTAAGTGCCCATATGAAGAAAACAGAGGATAATCAAATCAGAGAATTAACTGCACAACTTAAAGCCTTAAAACAAACAGAAGCAATCTCACCCCAGAGGAGTAGACGCCAGGAAATAATCATTTTGAGGGCTGAAATGATTAAAGTAGAAACCAGGAAAACAATACAAAAAAATTAATGCAACAAAGAGTTGGATTTTTGAGAAAATCAACAAGATAGACAAAACTTTATCCAAACTAATGAAAAAACAGAAAGAAAACATGCAAATAAAAAAATCAGAAACAAAAAGGGAAACATAACAACAGATATTTGAATATCTATCAACACGATCCATCATATAAACAAAGAGAAAAAGAAATACCATATAAAGATCTCCCTAGATGCTGAAAAGCCTTTGACAAAATTCAACACCCTTCCATGATAAAGGTCTTGGAGAGATCAGGGATAACAAGAACATACATAAGCATAATAAGAGGAATATATACTAATCTGACAGCCAACATCAAACTGAATGGAGAGAAGCTTAAGGTGATTCCTCTAAAATCAGGAACAAGACAAGGCTGCCCTCTCTCCATATCTCTTCAATATTGAACTTGAACTTCTAGGTAAAGCTATAAGACAAAAAAAGGAAATCAAGGGGATATAAATTGGAAAGGAAGAATTCAAACTCTATTTGCAGATGACATGATAGTTTACATAAGCAACCCAATAAACTCTACTAGGGAACTCCTACAGGTGACAAACACCTTCAGCAAAGTAGCAGATACAAGATAAACTCAAAAAAAAATCAGTAGCCCTACCTTTTTCAGACAACAAAGAGACAGAGAAAGAAATCAGAGAAGCATCACTCTTTACAATAGCCACAAACAATATAAAGTATCTTGGGATAAAACTTACCAAACAAGTAAAAGACGTATATATTAAGAACTTTGTAGCTCTAAAGTAATGAATTAAGAAGATGCCAGAAAATGGAAAGATCTCCCATGTTCTTGGATAGGTAGGATAAATATAGTAAAAATGGCAATCATGCCAAAACCTATCTACACATCAACGCAATCCCAATTAAAATCCCACCACAATTCTTCACTGACCTTGAAAGGATAATGATCAACTTTATATGGAAAAACAAAAGACCCACAATAGCCAAATCAACCTTGTATAATAGAAGAACATCGGGAGGCATCACGATCCCTGACTTTAAGCTTTACTACAGAGGTATAGTTCTGAAAACATCCTGGTATTGCCACAAAAATAAACAGGTAGACCAATGGAATCAAATCGAAAATCCTGATGTAAAACCACACACCAATGAACACTTGATTTTTGACAAAACAGCTAAAAGAATACAATGTGAGGAGGAAAGCATCTTCAACAAATGATGCTGGCACAATTCGATGATGGTGTGTAGACGAATGCAGATAGACCCATGTCTGTCACCATGCACAAAACTCAAGTTCAAATGGATCAAAGGATCAAATGGATCAAAAGGATCAAATGGATCAAATGGATCAACATAAATACAGCCACACTGAACCTCTTAGAAGAGAAAGTAGGAGGTACTGTTGAACAAATTGGTATAGGAGACTGCTTCCTGAACATAACTCCAGGAGCACAGACACTGTGATCAACAATTTATAAATGGAACCTCGTCAAACTTAGAAGCTTCTGTAAGGCAAAGGACAGCAAACAAGACCAAACGGCAGCCCACAGACAGGGAAAAGATTTTTACCAATCCTACAATACATGAAGGGCTGTTCTCCAAAATATACAAAGAATTCAAGAAACTAGTCAATAAAACACCAAATGATTCTATTAAAAAATGGGGTACAGAACTGAAGAAAGGATTATCAATAGAGGAAATGAAAATGGCTGAAAGACACTTAAGAAAGTGCTCAACATTCTTAGCTATCAGGGAAATGCAAATCAAAACAACTTTGAGATACCATCTTACCCCTGCCAGAATGCCTAAAATTAGAAACACCAATGACAACTTATGCTGCAGAGGATGTGGAGAAAGGGGACCACTCCTCCACTGCTGGTGGGAGTGTAAACTCGTTCAGCCATTTTGGAGATCATTATGGCAATTCCTCAGGAAAATGGGAATTAGTTTACCACAGGACCAGGCAATCCCCCTCTGAGGCATATACCCACATGATCCACATCTATGCAACAAAGACATGTGCTCAACTATGTTTATAGCAGCATTATTTGTAATATCAATATCATGGAAGCAACCTAGTTGCCCCTCCACTGAAGAAAGGATAATGAAGATGTGGCACATCTACACAATGAGGTTGTACTGTGCACAAAAAAGTAATGGAATTTTGAAATTCGCAGACAAGTGGATGGCACTTGAGGAAACCATCCTGAATGAGGTAACCCAGTTTCAAAAAGAGGAATATGGTTTGTACTTGCTCATATATGGATTTTAGACATAGACCAAAGGATCACCAGCCTATAATTCACACCACCAGAGGAACTAGGATACAAGGTATATTCTAAAGAGATTCATATAAAGTCCCTCAGAGAATGGGGAAGGGACAAGTCCCCCAGAGCACAAAGGAAGTTATAGGGGTCAATGAACAGAGAGAGAAGTAGGAGAATGTGAAGGGGAGGAGAGGAAAGCACATGAGACTAGGGAGATTGCATCAGTAGGAGTAGAAGACAGAACACACACACACACACACACACACACACACACACACACACAGAGAGAGAGAGAGAGAGAGAGAGAGAGAGAGAGAGAGAGAGAGAGAGAGAGAGAGAGAGAACAATAAAGAGGAAGCCACTATTGGTTTGGAAAGAAAACTGAACCTAAAGCAAGTTCTAGAGACATAAAACACTTCCGCCAAATAACAATTTGAGCAACCATGGAAAGGCTAGCACATAAATACCCTTCCCGGATCGTGAGATCAACAATTAACTTATCCACCATCATGGAGCCCTCATCTAGTACCTGTTGGAAACAGAAGCAAATGCCTATACCTAAACACTGAGTCAAACTAGAATCCAGATGCATAGTGAGAGAACACGATCAGGTTGCAGAAACACAAAGAGACTGCTGACCTGAACAAGTTGGAGCTAAGTGGCCCCAGACTGATAGCTAGGAAACCTGCATGGGACTGACTCAGGTCCCCCTGAATAAGGGTCTCAGCTAGAAGTACTGAGCAGTCTAAGGGACCTCAGACAGTGGAAACAGGATGTATTCCTGGTGCACAAAAGGACCTTGTGGACACATCCACCATGGAGTGATACTACGTTAACCTAGATACACGAGAGAAGTCCTATTCCCTACTTAAAATGACTTGACAGATTTAGATGAGCCCTCCTGCAGGGCATCACCCTACATGTGGATCGGGATGGGATGGGAGGAGAGTGTAGTCAGGGGGTAAGAAAGTTTGGGAGTAATGGAAAGAGGGAGGGAGAGAGAGGGAACTGGGTTGGATATGTAAAAATAAAACAATGTATATAATTATATTCTTCAAGATGCTGTTTGTTTTATTTCTCAGCTAGTAAAACTTTATTTCCCTAATATCACATTATGTTGATGTACTGTTAAACTTATATCCTGATTTGTTTTATTCTTTTTATTTTTATAATCATGCATTTCTGTGTGTACATTTGTTTATGTATGTGTGTATTTGAAATATTTCTGTAAATAATTAATATACATATGTATACATATATATGAAGTATATATATGATTGAACAAAAATAATGTCCAAAAATATTACACATATAAATAATCAATGAAGCTTTGGTATATATTAAAAGACATTTGAATATTGGCTTACATACTTACATGCTCAGGGTAAGGGAAAAATGAGATTTAGTGTGAAAAGATAAATATTTAAATGCTGAGTAGTTAAAACAACAGCCTGGAATATTATCTATAGATAAGCTTGACAGCCAAGGAATGAATAGTAGAATGTTCTTTTCTGGAGGTAAATTATTATGTTTTGCCACATATAAATTCTTACTTGGTAGAAGTACAGTTGTTACAACGTGTTTTAATCAATGGTTAGCAACATCCAAAATTAAGAACTTTTCCTGTCCAGGAAGCATTTCTTTTAACATATCTAATTAATTTCAAGAAGCAAGCCTATAACTATAACAAAATAAATCTTTGTATTATGATGGTTTTGAAATCAACCTCAAAACTTTTTGACACACTGAAAGATGGTTGCTCTTTTGTTTTCACTCTGAGTTTATAAAGGCTCTAGTGAAGAGATGATCACAGAACTTATGTGTGATTTTTGTGGCTGGATCATTAAACAATTGGCAGATTCTTTTTGCTACAATACTTGTCGCTCACATTTGTGAAGATTCTAGTTACTCTGAGACCCCCTAGTAATTGAGGAAGTCATATGACAAAACAGACACATGTAGTTTTTCAGGATTTTATACAGCCAATGATTTGTAAATCTTTAGGAATGGAATTCTAGATATCATGGATCATAGTAAATAAATCATGCCTTATATGTCCTATATGACGTTCTGACTTCCAGCATCCATGAACATCATAAATACCATCTTTGCTGCTAAATTTCATGATTTAATAACAAAATAATGTTTTTATTTCTTCATAAAAAATCCATGCGTACTAATAGAATGACAATTGTATTTTTGTTTTGGTATAAACATACTTATGGCTCTTTGTAACATATAAGGGGTCTCTTAGAAGCAAAATATGAAATGAATAAGAAATCATGAGCTAAAGAGTATATAAAAGTTTGGGGTGATTGCATTTACAATAGAATTTTATTCAGTAATGATGAGTTTACAACATACATGGAACTTAAAACCATCTTGTGTAAAAGACAGTAAACAAAAACTAAAGGCTATAGGTAGCAGACTACTTTTTGAAATCTTCAAACCAGACAGACTCATAAAAAGAAAACAGCTAGTTAAAGGCAGGGGATAGAAAGGAAAAGCCATGAATAGGACTGTAAATGTATAAAGTTTCTTTGAGGTAGATAGAAACATTATAAACTTTATAATTTTGAAAGCTGGCTTATATGGTATATGAATTGTATTCCCATTGTTATTATATTTATTATATAGTAAATTATATTTCCACTGTTATAAAATGCTGTGTATCTTATTTCTGCATATACACGTATCCCACGCTAAGGGAATATCCCACCATGGGAAATGTGCTCCCAAAGTCCTTTTATGCACCAGGGATGCATCCTGTCAGAGGTCTCTTAGACTGCCCAGGCCTTCTAACTGAGACCCATGTTCAGGAGGTTTGAGTCAGTCCTATGCTGCTTTCCCAGCTATCAGTCTGGGGGCCCATTAGCTCCTCCTTGTTCAGGTCAGCTGTCTCTGTGAGTTTCTGTAGCCTGGTCTTTTTACCCCCTCTCTGCATCTGGAGTTGGGCTCAGTGTTTAGCTGTGGGTGCCTGTTTCTCTTTCCATCAGATACTAGATGAGGACTCTGTGGGCCTCTGATGGAGGACCACCCTGAGTCCCCGCCTACCTGAAGATTTGACAGGTTTTCATATGCAGATGGTATTTTTTCCCTCATTGTTTACAATTATGAGGGCATGTTTAGTATGTGTGGGTCAAAACTGACTTCCTCTGCTCTTTCTTGCCTCCTAAATTAGTAATTCTTCTGAATTTAGTGTTGTCTTCTAGCAAATGGGGTCATGTACTATTGGTTTTAATGATAAATAAGATAATACATATTTACCTGAATAAAAAGAGATAGATGGAATACAGGAAAGATAAGTATTGCAAATATTAAATTAATATATCATAGTTTTCAGGCACCTTTTTATGTGCTTGAAATGTAAACAATTGGCTCAGTCACATTTACCATTATTAGGAATCAAATTGATAGCAAATCTGCATATCTGAATCTTGAAACATACTTTTTCTGGCAATTTCTCTGTGGTTACACAAAACAATGATTACTACTATAATGGGTAATCTCCAAAATCTAATAAACTCAACAATGGAGTTGTCATCCTAAACTATCAACAGCTGATCTACAGTAAAAGTAAATCCTAAAACATATACAGTCAGGTATGAGTTCTTCCAAAAATGACACTCTCCATTTGGCTGTCAAATTTATTTTAATAAATAATAATGTATACATACACACACACACACACACACATATATATATGTATATATATATATATATATATATATATATATATATATATATAATGATTTGGTTTTAAGAGACAGGGTTTCTCTGTATTGTTTTGGAACCTGTCCTGGAACTGGCTCTGTAGACTAGGATGGCCTTGAATTCACAGAGATCAAGAAATATTTTAATTAAGCCGTGACTACATAACTTGCCTCTTCCCTTTATTCTACCCATCCCCTCCCATTTCCTGTTCTTCTAATCCCTCTCATCTCCCCATCTATTCTCAGATTAATAGACTCTTAGGTTGGATACTGTTGTACATACATGTGAACAAATATGTGTGTTTTGTGATTGTTATTGTTTGTTTGTTTTTTCTGAAAAGATAAGCCAAGTCTTAGAAATTATACAGAGCTATGTAAGCATGTGGAAGTCAAGGGGACAGAGTAGAGATGATGTATGTAGTTAGCAAATGTACCAAACAAAATGGATTACTATACAACTGTAGGGCTTTCCTTTGTACTCTGAAAATAAATACTAACCTGAGTTCCATCTAAAAGTATTGTCTAAATGACTAATGTGAAGTATGTGTATTTAAGTGTAAAAAGAGAAAAATCAATATGCCAAGCTAACAGCTAACTAGTTCTTTACCGAGTACTGCAATGAACAAATATCTAGCTGCTTTGTCAATTCCCAAAATAAATGTATCATCATATTTTACGAGCACCATCATACTCAGGAAGAACATAGAAAAACTCGGTTTGAAAACATTACCCACATATACAGTAAAACTAGAAAGAAAATATTGAATAAGGAAGGCACTTTGTTCCAAGGTATGGAAATATTGACAAAACAATTACCACTTACAGCTGACCTTTACTCAGAAAAACTTGGATAAACAGGACAGACTCCTGTAAAAGAAAAGTCTTCAAAGTGTCAAATCCCATGGTGTTCATAGGCTAGGCAGGCTGCTACAGGGCAGGAAGAATGCATTATGCATTAAGGTGCTGCAGGAGCACAATTATCTAGGAAAAACTCTGGGACCATTGCAGAATCTGCAGGGTATGTGGTCTGTGAAAGGGGCAGGCAGGGATTCATACTCCTATTTTCTCTGCAGCTTCCTTGTTTAACAACTTCCTTCAAGACAAATGCCTTATCTTTTTAGATTCATATTAAATTTTGTTCCAAGTCCATTTCTCTCTTTATCTCAGGAAATTCTGAGTGAATAAGAAGCTTATGTTCTCTCCCACAACTGGCAGGCTCTTTGTACAATTTGTTTTACAAGGTGTCAGAGACAGTTTTATCATTTCACTTGCTTTTAAATGTCCATCTGTTACCACCCAAGTACTTTTCACAAATACATGACCCACAAAAAATATAGCTTATTTTAACTGCAGCAAGACAGAACCAGTGTTTTGAACAGTCTCAGGGAGAAGTGTACCAGGTTTCATCCTAGGATTACTGATAGGATACACTTTGAAAATTATTTCTTCTATATAAAAAACCTGGAATAGACAAATGTGAGTGAGCTAAAAATGATTTTTGTAAATTATATTGTCTTGGGGATCAATTTGTAATTGTATACAAGTATATATATGGATGTACCAAGCTCTACATTAGGGGATATTTTTCTTTCCATTTATTATTTGCAATGACAATACCATCTCATTTTTTCTAAAAGAAAGAAATGATGTATACATTCAGAACAGGGATAAAGATATTATGAATAAGAGTTCCTATAGAGAATCAGTGTCCACAAAGACTTACTGGGTGATTAGCACTTAGAAATGTACAAATGTTGTAATATTGAAAGCTCTAATTACTATTTTGAGTTATTGGTTTTCCAAATAGTCATTCTTTGCCCACATCTAGGTCAAACTTAACATCCTGTGGGTAACAGATATAAATCTATTAGAATGTAATAATTAAACAAAATCAGTTGCTACCAACCAAAAGGCAAAGAGTCATCATTTAGGTGGAGATCTATAACAGCAAATTCTCCTCTTTCTTGTAATTGCCAACTTAGTGTTTCCACTAATGTATTTGAAAACCACCTTGGTTTATGCCTTTCTTAGTTCTTTTACTATTAAAAAAAACAAAACAAAACACCACGGAACACTTTTACATCATAACAAGCAGTTGGGGATACCCTAATCTGTGTTCCTGGACCACATTCATTCAAATGAGGCACTAAAAACGCTCTTTGTGAACTTTGATGTGAAAATTGTGTTTTCAGTCAACAATATAAACCTTATTTTCCTGGATTAGATTTTATCTACAGAGAAACAAAGACTTAATTTACCATATTCCTAAAACTAATCCACTTAACAAGACCTATTGATACTAAGTAGTCAAAACTTGCCTGTCTAGTCAAATTTTCATATATTTAGTTAATTTGTACATGGTAATACTTTTAGCACTTGTATCAATTTTTTCCTTTGGTTCAAAATTCCATGAAAACTACTAAAGGTATACATGTACTTAAAAGCATTAAATTACCATTATCCTGACATGGAAGAAATAGAACAAGCAGAAGACTAGGGTGTTAGTGGGAAAAATATAAATATGACCTGATTGAAAAAAAAAACAGAAGAAAATGAATATAGACACAGACACAATGCAATGCACAATGATAAGAATAAACTTCCTAGATATTTAACTCGTTTAGCCAACAAATAGCATGCATCCATGGTACCAGTTGTAAATGGATACCTTGAGGCTACATAATAAGAGAATTGATTCTTATTCAAAGAATGTTAGTTTCTTGAAATAATCAGCCCTTACTGAAAAGTCTGCAGCTAACTACTTATTTGTTAGAGATAAGGTCCCTGGAATTTATAGATTAGATTGCCCGAGAATAAGAAAAGGATAGCCACTTATAGGTAGAGTTCCATTAGTCTTGTTAAGTTTTATACAATTTTATACATACACTTTATAACCATTGATAAATATGGAAAATTATAAACACTTAATGGTTGTGAAAACATTCTATACACAGTAATGAAAATGAAGTACTGAGGGCTATAATTATCAAAAGGGTACAGTAGGATAGACAAATAGAAGTTTTACCCATGAATATTAAATGTCAATGATTTACAATCTTATCAAAAATCTTGTTCTGGCCTAATGTTTTCAGTTTTTCACCCTCTCTCTCATCCTCTCACCTAATAAAATAACTTCTACTATGAGTTTATTACTTATTTCCATCCCTATCCAGACAACAAGAATAGAACATGGTGACTGATCATTTCCATGCCAATTCTAAATGTTTATAACTTCTGCTTTATGTAAGAAGTTAAGAAGGGGAAAATGACGCCCAAATTCCCTAATATTGTCTATAAATGTTTGTTTTCATTTAAATGGACTTGCTTATAAAAAACAAATGAATAAAATAAGAAAATTAGAATGTAAAAAAAAGGGGGGGAGTGAAAAGAACTTCGCTAATAATTTTGCATGATCTAGGAAATATGATTGAATCTCCAGGGAGGATTATGTATTTTTATGCAAAGGTTTGATAATGTATGGACAAGCAAAGGAAAACAAGATTGGAAAAAATAATTGATGTATTGGACTACATGATAAAAGAGAGTTCCTTCACAATGGATATAAGAATCCCCAGGTGATGCAGGATACCAACATTTAATTATCTAGAACTTAATCTTTGCTATCTGTTTCTCAATGTAAAAATGGTTTGCTAACCCAAACATGCTTCCATCTCAACAAGAGACTCTTCCTATTGTTTTCCTTATGCTGTCTATTTTTTATTTACTTTCTGCTGTTTAACTATCATATTAAATTTGCATGATAATCTGGGTGGAGTGCTTCCTTTTTTATAGTTCCAGCACTAGTATTTCTGAGCAAGAAAGATAACTATGTGTTAAGGCCACTATGGGCTTGACTGAAACTCCATACTAAAAGAAAATATGTATCATTGTCACCCATTACTTTTTTTTCCCTAGCTAAATTAACCAGCTTTGACCTAATTATCTGAATGATTTTCAGAATTTTTTTTATAATATGTGATTCAGTCAGCATAGCCATTTTACATATTGCGATTTCTAATTTCAAAATATCATGAAAATACTAAAAAATCCCAATTATTTCCTTTTCTAGCTAGCTAATAAAACTGTCCTAAAATATACATTGACAATGACCTCATTCACATTAATCCTCTCTTCATTGACAAGAGACAAAGACAAATTTTTAGGGATTGTTTGCATACCATTTTAACATAGATTTTACCCTTAAAATTACCATTCAGTATTTTTATTATTATAACTAAATGTTTTTAAAAGTATGATTGTATTTACTAAAAAGTATTTTTAAAAAGCAACATATATTAACGTCTCAACTGCTCTAAGCCTTTTCAGTTGAAAATAGAGGTTATGTACATTTAAATATGTTTTTGTGAAAAGAAAATTTCTCTAATAAATAATTTTCCTTTCAATTTAAAGTTAAAATAGGCAGCAGTACTAGAGAGATGGGTCAGAACATAATAGCTTCTGTTGTTCTCTCAGAAGATTCAAGTTTGGTTTCCAGCACCTACATGGTGGCTCACAATGATCTGTAAATTAGTTCCAGGGGATTCAATAACCTTTTCCGACCTCCATGGACACTATACACACATGGTACACAGACATACATGTAGGCAAAACACTAACACATATAAAATAAAACTAAAGAAATATTTTTAAACAAAATTGGCAAAAAATAATTTAATAATTTAAGAAATGTTTTAGCTATATCTGTAACAGATTTCATGATATTAGGGCAGAATCTGAAAACTTAGGTTGACTAAATCAATTTAAAGAGGATTTATATTTTAAAAATCTAATATATACATATAAATCTGTTTATAGATTATTATTAAAGAATAGTCATGATAGGTAAAAGCTATGTTCTTTCACTAAGAGCCAAACTATCTATATTGTTGAGAATACGTGTCACTAAGCACCATAACACTAAGTATCAACTACTGTTACTAGCAACCAATTGAGACATACATGTGATACTTGGTTTCCCCATGCCATCTTAACATCAAATAAAAATTAGTATGACACTTCCTCTGTTACTGACAGATGAAAGGCATGGACAAAGAAACCCATTTAGTGATATACATTGTCATAAATATATAACAATATTTTATTGTAACTGTTATCATATTTCTAAGAAATTCACAGGCTTGAAATGCTACTAAGAATTTTTACAAAATAATCTTTTTAAAAATACTTTACTCAAATTTAGAAATATCTTATCATCATACGCCAGTTAAGCCAACCCTTACTTCCTCTCCGTTAACATAACAATACACACAAGACAAGCAGGAAACAATAGAAAACAGAAAACACCTCTGCATAATAGTATATACCAGAAAACAGAGGTTTGCTGTATAGAAACTAGAACATTGGTGTATTTATTCCTCTTCACCCAACAGAGGAATGTGACCTGGATCCAAAATTCTCAACCAATGATTAGCATTAGGCAGATTCCTCAAAGTCTTTTTTTACTGTCTAAATTACAATGTGTTGATAGCAATCTACATATCAGATTACAGTAAGTAGATAATAATAGACAATTATAGGAACAATCATAGGCAGGTGAATTTCTGTTATGGTGGCCCGAGTTTTATCTTATAAGCTACCAACTTACATTTGAAATAAAACTCTTCCAAAGTAAACAAAACACAGCTGAAAGCTGAATATACTTGATGAGCTGCATCATTGTCTATTCTGGTGGTGATATTCTACTAGAGTTGTGCAAATTTTTACAACTTGGAAAAAGAGAAAAAGAACGCATGAATCTTGCAATAATGTTTCTTTAACTGTGTGTGCATTTACAATTATTTAAATAAGTACATGAATTGTTAATTAAGATAATTTTGATTGTACTTTTTATTTCAATTCAATCAGAGGGTTGCATATATTTATTTTATTCACTAGATAAGTTGCGGATCATGCCATTTTGTGTTTATTCAGAGGAAGCTAAATTTTCACCACCTTCTTTGAAAAAAATGCATGCTAGACGATATGAATTTAAAAGCTATTTTCTAACTTATTGAATGGATCTTATTTTACAGAAGTGAGCTAACCTTGAAAGTGCCCTTTCTATCTAAAGCTATGGGATTTTTATTTTTCTTTGAAACTTATATATTTCTTCACAGACCACTACAGAAAATTGCAAATTGTTAAATAAATCGACTCAGGCTCATAATTAGTACAAATAATTCATTAGTATGCTGTTTTAAAATGCTAAAAGTACTCCTTTGGGAAGAGGATAAGAAAGATAAATTCAGTGTATTGATCACTAAAAGTACATATGTGCTTGAAAGCTATTGAATCTCTTTGCTTTAGTTTTCCTTCGTATTTAAAGAGAAGTGAAGATTCAAATTCAGCTCCTTCAAATTAGAATGTTAATGTTACATGCTTTGTATAGCTCTAATTATAGACCCATGTGTAAAGTAAGCACTTTCATAAATATTATTATTATTATTATGCAAAGGGAATGAGTCATATTTCAATACAAGTTGTAAGAATAAAGGAGGTAGCATTTTGAATTTCTTAATATACATGATTGCTTATCACTATAGACCTTTTAAGTAGCAGCTATACCACTATTTTCCATAGAATCTATGTTGTGTACTAGTATAATTAAGTCCATGGATAAGGCAATAGCATTCTTTTTCCCTTTACTAGCTCTTGTAATAGCATAGCTTCAGGTCTTCTGTAGAAAACATTAGATTTGTCACTTAATTTTCAACCTCCCAATATCTATTGGAAAGATGTGCAATATAATTAAAAATGTACCCATAGAGCAACTAATTCTGAAAAGTGGTGATAAGTGAATGGTGAAAGTATGCTTAATTTCAGTTTTATGCTTTAGTGATTCCTTCACAACAATGATAAGAAAATACTGAGCTCTACATCTTTTAAGGCAATAGCATTTTAATAAATAAACATTTATATATGTATATGTGTATAAATGTATATATATACATATATATGGCATATAATTTTATATGAATGTGACTATGCACACTTACACACAAATATGAATATTTATTTTTTGATCAATTAATGACTGACAGTCTGCTCTTTTGTGAGCATGTACACCAGTACATTAACATGAGTATACAATATGCATGCATATAGAAATATATACACAAATACACACTGTAAATTAAATATTTTGTTCCTATACATTTTTAAATTGTGATTGTTCCTCTTTATGCCTTAGTTTTTCCTATCTGAACAATGGAGCATCATGGTACTATTTCAAGGTAAAAAAGTAAAATTATAATGTGTGATAAACTTAACATTTTCAAATATTATACACTACTAAATCATACAGTTATTTAGTTAAATGTATTATTATGACATTAATGCTTGTAGGATTGCACCAAAATAGTTAAGTCAAATTCTTTTAAGGTTTATCCACAGGTCTTTATTAGGCATTGGTTTAATATAGAGCAATAATTTAGAAATTTGTTTTTTGTGAATAGGTTTCAATATAAAATGCCACTTGCAATATTTGATAATTTTAGAATCTTCCAGAGTAAGAAATTTTTCAAAGAGAAACTCTCTCACTGTTAACTTAAAGAGCTTTCTAGGTGAGCCTAAGTAATACTCATTGGCAAGGAATTTTGTATAAGCACAACACATTGAAGCAACATCAAAGTTTAAGCTGAAGAACATGTAATGGAATACCTTCTTACTCAACAAGCATCAAAGTAACCCAAGGTCAGTGTGGTGGATAATGAAGTACCCTCTTGGTTCTTTTTCAGTGTTCAGTTAATTTCTCTAAGTTTCAGCATTGAAACAAATCCTGTGTGATTTGTAGCAGGTATAGCTAAACAATTTTTAAAAAGGATAGTAGTCGTTTTGCAGGTATGATTCCATAGGACAAAACAAGCTGAGCATGAAGGAGGTTTAGATTCACTACCCATTCTGAACAAATGCAGTATTCATTAGTTTATGTAACTGAATGGCAGGGCTTCCAAAGAGAAACTTATCCATGTTTTATATTTCATTTCAGTGTAATAAGAGACTGTTTGTAATTTTTTAAAAAAAATAACATTTCCCTTTAAGTTTCAGAGAGCTTTCTGGAATTGGAATATATTTTATTGCAAACTTCTGTTTATTTGAATTCATTCAAAAATGATACTATCAAACAAATATCTAGGATCAAGATAGTCCAAGCCATTTCTGATACTTTCTGCTAGCCAAGAAAGCATGACAAGTTCAAACAATCTTTTCTTTCCAAAAGGCAGGAGGACCAAGGCTTAAATTTGTTTTATTATGTTTTATTTGCTTTTAGCTCCATTTGAATTACACAGACAAAATCAATGACACAAATGAAGTCTTATGGGACTTGACAACCACATGCCTACTATGCTTGAACCCAAGCATCCCCAGAATAGTAAATGAATGAGAAGTTATCCCAATACCTTTGTCATTGTCAAATACACTAGGTTTCTACTTGGTGTTCCTGATTACTTGTTTTGCAGTCCTGGCATGTCGGTTAACTGTTTGGTGCTTCCTAATAGATCCTGCACTAGTTCTGATTGATGTGTGAGTGTGCAAACATTACTGGAAACTAGGAGCCAGATGGCTGGCATACCAAGCATAGCAGCCAGACAAAACAGAGGCAGATTCAGAAAACTGTTGGAGAATTAATGTTTTTTGGTGACTCTTTTCCACACCTATGTTTATGTAGTCTTATTGACTTGATTTTATTTCACAGCAATATCTTCTTTGTCATTTCCCTGCCACATTCTAAATATAAAATAGGAGTTTTTGTTCTCCATCACATTCAGCAAAAATCAAAAGTATTTACTCTCAAACAAAGTTTATCTTCTATTTTTGAAGAGACTATTTTTTAATATCCTGAAAATCTTAGATGAATAAAATTTCTTCAGTACTTCTTTGGGAATTAAGAAAAAGTTCATGAATCTTAAAGAGAGCAATGAGCTTTGTATGAGAAGCCATGTAATGGAGGAAAAGGAAGAGGAAAAATATGCAATATAAAAACTAATTCTAGAATCACTTTTTAGTTTGTGTATTGCTTTCTGTACTGAAGATGGCTTGAATACTGTGTCAAAGGAAGACTCAAGTTCAACTGATATGTATGTATAACATGAAGTGTGCAACATAGCTGTGTACATAATAAAAAATTCAATAATATTTTCAAGAAGGACCAAATTGTTTGCTTCTCATGTTTCAATTAAGCAATAGTTTTGGCCTGCTTAGACATCCATTATTGTCTCTTTTGCAATGAAATCAGTGTTGCAACAGAAATGTCTACTATAACAATGATTTAAAATAGTCAATCTGAAGCTTAGAAAAAGGGCTTGGGCAATACCGTAGTCACTCAAGTACCTGTCATATAAGTGTGAGGATCTGAGCTCATATTCCAAGCACGTAGGTAAAGCCAGATGTGATAGCACGAGTCTGTAATCCCAGTTCTTCTATGGTGATAAGGAAGGCAGAGGAGATTTCCTGGAGCCCTATAGACTAGCTAGCCTAGTTTACATGGGGGCAAAATGAGACCCTGACTCAAACAAGGTAGAATGTGAGGATTTATATCTGTGGTTTTCTGACATACACACACACACACACACACACACACACACACACACACACACACACACACATACACACACTAAAGTATGCAAGTATGCAAATATATAACATATGGAACAAGATGGTAAAGATCAGACATTCTCCACTGAAAAAAATTACAGAAGCTGCCCAAAAAATGGAGCTTAAATCAAAATGTTATATCTAGAATTTCTGTAATACAAATTCTCCTATAATTCAGGATGAAAATAATGAAGGCGAGAAAAGAGTAAAGTGGAATAAAATGTGTCCCATAAAACAACATATACCAGGGAAGAGTACTATAAAGTTTTATTTCTTCCACTTTGAAAGAAGCTAAACTCTCACTTGTGACTCTCCAGCACATGAGTAATGTGGTCATTTCAAACATGACAATAAAAACTTTATATTATTCCAGTTAAGGACATATGTCAAACAGACAAAGAAGTAAAAATCAAAATGAAATGTGAAAAAAAAAATAAAAAAATAACTCATTTGACTTTACTATTTTGTTTTGGTCTGGAAACCTGTCACCAATTTCATTTTGAAAGTCCTCTCTGAGAATAATGAAGCAACATGAATGACTACTCTGATTAATATCAAAGAAAATGTATGAAAATTATTTACTTTCATCATAATAGCACACATACACTAAGGAGCAATACAGAGTCTCAGTGTGGATTTCAGAAAATACCATAATTGCTACTGCAAAAGAACAGAAGCCAAACTCCTATAGTTAATAAACTTATCTGTCTTTCACACAGATGTGTGAAAACAAAGCCACTTCCTCGTACAAACTCCTTTTATGGAAAGTTATTTATTTTTAGAGAAAGGGTTGACATAGCTAAGACTGAAAACCTAAAGTCTTATTATGAAGCTTTACATTCTAGCACTTTCCACAAAGAACATTAGACTGTAAAGACATACCATTTTCATTGCTTGCTCTGCAAAATGTTGAGAATGGAGCTTCTTCACACTCTAGTACACACCAAACTCAATGTCAGACCTCTTGGTCTTTTTTTTTTAATTTTAATTTAATTTAAGTGTGCGTGAAGTGGAACTTAAATTCAAAGCACCATGCATCACCCCTCACACATGTGTTCCCCTTGTGCCACCTTTCCAGAGGCCTAGAGGGTAATGAGGTCACTGTCTACTTGCAAACTCGGAAATAGCTGATACCACTCATGACCTCGTTTTAGGTTATCATTCCACAACACATGTCATTATATGTTGTTCTTCTCTTGGTCTTTTTCACTTTAATATGGAGATCATCTGAAGGAACCACAAAGACACACTAAATCCATATTTCCCCAGACCTTGTCTCCTACAGTGTTTCTACAGCTATGTCCAACCTATACTCCTTCAAAAGAAACCAAAAGTTTTTAATATGTCTTCATGTTGAGAGTCAATATTTTAAATGGTACAATTATATTTTAAATTGATATATTATGGGAAATAACACTGAATTTTCCATATAAGTTCTGAGATGCCAGAGTTCTTCCTCTGTTTTGGTTCATATATGGAAGGTAACATATAAATAGCATCGTTTTACAATTCAGATAGTATTAATTAGATGCATTTTGCCACTAGAACAACAGTAAAACTTGGGTGGTATTCTAATTCTGACTCATTTTCTTAGCTATGGAACCAGAATCTAATTAATCTTGTTATTAATAGTTATCTAAATTTTAGCTATTGTATTTCATACCCTGAAGGCTTCATAATTCTATCTGAGAACAAGAGCAGCTGTTATTAATTTATGTGTGTGTGTGTGTGTGTGTGTGTGTTTGTTTTTTTATAGTAATTGGATAACAGCAATGTCACTATACCCAGTGATTTAACTCTTTGATTAAGGAGCCCATTGCAATGCATGAAATCACTACAATGCCAAATGAAAACACACTAATTTAGCTTTTATTTCTGAGCATGTACTAAGTTAAGGGTTTCTTCTTTCTTGTGATATTGAGGACTTTTTTTATTGTATTTTCAACACTTAGGGAATTGAAATGTCTTCTTATAAACAATTACTGACTTGGAAACAAAACTTTCTTCTAGCTCAATTAATGAAAGGTAAAACTACATAGCTTCTAAGATGACAGTTATTCTTATCAACACACTGAAGTGTAATTCATCAGCCATTGATAAAATCATATTCCAGATTTATTTAGGACTGACTCCACTGTTTCCAATAAACCTTTTTTTTTCTATCCAAAAAGGAGGGGAGAAGCTGAAAATACAAATCTAAAATAATGAGTGTAATTGAGGAAATACTGTGAAGTGTTGTTACTATTTTGAAAGAGGGTCACATGTTGCCCAGGCAGGCCTTTAACTTAATATGTATAACCACTACACCTGGCTTGAATGTTAAGATGCGCTTATTTAGTTTTGGAATTGCAATTCTCTAGCATTTTAAATAAGATTAGGTTTAGAAAATGATCACCCATAACGTTCATTACTAAGACAAAAGTCATCATCATCACATCCCATTACTTACAATCACACCATATCGCTTAGATATTTACACAGGTGTTCCTAGCCTATGGCTCTAACCCAGGGTGTTCAGGGCTACCTACAATGAAGGCTTTTAGCTAGAGTTGCATGCAGGTTGAAAGTGTGGTTAAAGGCTTCCCATACCCTCTAAAAAAGGAAAAATAATACGTTTTTGTTCTCCAAGCCAAAAAAAGTAATAGTAACAAAAACTTAACAAGAATACCCATCTTGATCCTTTTTGCCAGGCTTCATTCTAGACATTTCAGAATGGATTGCTTAAAACAACACGGATCTACCTACAAAGGAAAGATTAATTTTTTTTTTCTACTGGCGTTTTACTGGGTACATTAACCACACTTAAGGGCAAGTCCTTTGCCCAGCGGTAGATGGCAAGCACAGAAAGAAATCAGTCATATTTTGCGGGGGCAATTTTTTTTTTTCTCTTACTGGCCTCTTGTGTATTTTGGTTTCCAATTTTGTATTTTTTATGTTGTTTACTTGTGTGTGTATCTTGTGATTTCTCTGTTTTTGCTTTTGTTGCTGTTGTTATTGTGGTTTATTACTTTTGTGTTTGCCTTTTTGTTTTCTAAAGATATAAAGATGCTATGGAGTTGGTTGGGTGGGGAGGTCAGAAAGTTACAGGAGCAATTAAGGAAGGAAAACAACAATCATAATATAATATATGAAAAAAATTCAATAAAATCCACATCATTTTGTACTGCATTTGCCAATTTGAGGGTATTAGTGAAGCCTGGTGTAATTTCCTCTTTGTTAAAATGCATTATTTATTTAATTTTAATTATGAGACTGACAAAGTAGACAAACCTAATGCACATACCTCCATTTCCTTCTTGTTCAGAAATTGTATCTTTCAAGATTATTTTTTCTTTAAAGTTGTTTGTATGATAAAGCCTTTATTAAATAATTCACTTTTGATTCTAGGCTTTTGTTTAATTAAAAAAATCAAACAATTTCACTGTGTGTAAAAATGGATTGTTTTTCTTCATACCATGACCTGATGTTTTAGAGTATGTTTTGTCTATGTTGACCAAAAATCAAATGTATTTAAAGGCCAAACTTTACAGTGTTGATAAAGTAGAATGACATTAAAATCTGTGTTATTATAAAAAGTGTTCTATACCTACAATGTCCATGATAGTGATTCTTGAGCATATACTCCTATGGCCAACTTAATACTAACCAAAATTCCAAATCAAACTTTTTTCAATCTCAAAGTAATATTAATACATTCATTTCAGTGAATAGTATGAACCTGCCTGGTACATATTAGTATGTTTTCTATATCCAAAAAAATATTATTTTAAAAGCCCAAACAGTTATAAACAAGACAACTTGATGCCTTCACAAATCTATAATACTGGTATATATTCCTCTTGTACCTGGAAATGATTGGTGACCCAGATTTGCTTACAAAAAATGTCTACATGACTAATTTAAATGATTTAAGGGGGTGAGAGAAGGGAGAGGGAACTTGTATTGGTATGCAAAATAAGATTGTTTTTAAAACAAAAATAATTTTAATGGGGTTTTCTAAAGATAAAGTATATATTCTCATTAATAACAATATCTAAACTCCTTCATGGGAGGTGGGTAGCGAAAGGTCAGAGGGACATTATTGCTTTTATTGCTTTCATAATTTTCTCACATGCAAAGATATGTGAATAGCCTATAGTGTGACTAGAACTTTAGCAACAACAACAACAACAAAAAGTACAAGTGCCTAGTGTAATAAAACAAAGAATATAGAATGATGTGAACTCTGGTCCCCTAAAAGCCTTCGAGAGAGTCCAGAATCTGTTCTAGTTTAATCTTTGGCAGGTCATTTTACTATTTTTTCTCCTATACATAAACTATAAATATAAATAATGTCTATCTCAACAAGATGTTTCTTTTTTATTTTTTTTAATTTAAATCTGAAACAACCTTGTTTTACATGTCAATTCCAGTTCCCACACCCTCCCCTCCTTCCCTGTTCCTCCCACTCATCCCCAGCCCATCCCTTTTCTGCTCCCAGGGAGGGTGAGGCCTTCCATGGGGAGTCTTCAAAGTCTGTCATATCATTTGGAGCAGGGACCAGGTCCTGTCCCATGTCTAGGATAAGAGAGTGTTTCTTTAAGAATTAAATTAGAGTAAGTTTTGTCCATGTGATAGATATGAATCTATCTGCAGTCTTCTACAAGTCAGCATGCAATTAATTATGCCAGCACCATTTACTGAAGATTCTTTCTTCCATTGTATAATTTTAGCTTCATTGTCAAAAATCAGGCATTCATAGGTGTGTGGGTTAATAATAGGGATTTCAGTTCTATTCCATTGGTTTTCTTTTTTATTTTTGCGCCAATACCAAGCTGTTTTCAGGACTATACCTCTATAATGGAGCGTGAGAATAAGTACATTTGCTCTACATTTTAATTTTAACTGCTTTGGAAAGATGCTGATGATGATAGACAGATAGATACATAAATAGGTAGATAGATAATATATAGACTGATAAATAGGTACATACATACGTAGAGAGATACACAGATACATAAATAGAGATTATGACAGATGAGAGACATCCATTAGTGCAATTAATTACTGACTTACAGAGTAATAATATTTTCAGTTTTTGAGGAACCACCTCAACTCCAAAATGAATAATAATTTTCTTTCTTATTACAGTGTATAACTTCCTATTACACAACAGGGATAAGTTGGTGACATGATAAATATGCTAATTGGCTTCATTTAATCATCACACAATATATATCATAGATCAAAGTATCACAGTGCACTCCATAACTATACACAATTATTACTTGTCAATTAAAATATGTACATTAAAATAATTAATGAAATAATTAATGCAAATCCATTATAATAATGCCTGATATTAATGCATGCTAGTTATTAGTATTCACATATACTTTGCAGTTTTCTTGCTACTTTACATTTTAGTTTCAGTGACTTAGTATAATGTCTTTGCTTTTAGCTTAAATACTATGCAAAGAACTGTGCTTTTAGAGAGTAAGTATGTGACCTTTATCAAATGCCTATTTGTGTGTCTGTTTTCATGGAATTAACAATTTTATTTAACATAATTTCTTTAGTGATTTATTTTTGGAAATTTGCATCATGTACCTTGATTCTTCTCACCTCCCAATTCCCACATATCATCCCCTTACCACAAACTACCCCCTAAAAGAAAAAAAATTAGCAAGCATGCAAAAACAAGAAAAAACAAAAAACAAAATCTCTTTGATTCTCTATCTTTTCCACATCTTTATTTGTCTTAGTGACATTGGGAGCCATGGTGTGTCACATAGTATACCCTCTGTCCAATCAGCTTTACTAGCAAATGCTCATTGCAATGAGTCACTGACTTGGTTCAAGGCCTCTGGTTTATGGTACACCATCATCATGGAGCAGCAATTTCTAATAGTCCATTTTTCTAGTATGTACTTTTCTGTTCTTGAAATATCACAGACAATTCAGTCTTGTACTCTTCTATGATATGTAGCCAATTTAAAAATAAATAAGATGGATATGTGACCATTGCTAACTCAAGAGTTCTGTATGGTTAGTTCATATAAGACCAGAATTTTTTTTTCACAATGAAGAAAACTGTCACTTAAATGCCCTAAGTAGGAAAATGGAATAAGAACTATTCATAGAAAATTGTAGAGTATGTAGAGAGAAAATACTGGTTATTACATAACTGCTTTGATTTCCTAAATCATGGAGAGCTGAAAATTTTACCTACACCTTAGAAAACCTAAGCATACCCAGAAAAGCTCTCTAAATTTTAAGTCCAATCACTCCAGAACCAACAGAGTTTTGAATGCAACTCCAGCCTTTAATTTGGTAAATTGTCAATTATAGCTATCATTGTTGGAATTAAACTGAATTAGTTTAAACTGTGAACCACTGATTTTTCTGATTTCTTACATGGTCAGTGCAAACAGTTGCATTTAATAGTAAGAAAGCTGAGATGAAAATGTTAAATGTGAGAGTCAATTGCAAAGTCATTATTTTTTTGTAAGTATTGAAAATATAGTACTTGATCCACTGTAAAATTACCAGTTAATGACTCAGTCCTACAGAGTGGCTCTCAAACCTTGTTCAATGTACCCACACTGATTTCAGAAATGATAAAGTATCATTTCAAAGATTAAATAATGACAAGGAGCATAAATCATGTTTTATATGATGTTCCAAAATGAGTTTTTAAAAGCTTCCAGGGAATTTTTTTGGATAAAATAATGAGGACATCTATTCAAAGATCAATGACAAATATTTTATAAATTTCTAAAAGAAAGACCCAAAAGAGAATTATGCTACTTTAACCAATATAGCCAAATCAACATTTTTTTTAATTTAAGAAAATGTAAGCCTATTTTCCAAAGCATCAAAATCCATTTTTCAAAGTGTGATATTTTGTTTGTGATGTAACAAATAAAACTTGTTTGAACCTCAGGTGGAGAACTATACACACTAGGTAGCCATAGAAGTCAGGCAGTGGTGGCACACACCTTTAATCCCAGCACTCAGGAAACAGAGACAGGTGAGTTCAAGGCCACTCATGGTTACAGGAGATTGATTCAGTCTTAAAAAGAAACAGAGAATGGGTATGGTCTCTCACACCTTTAATCCTAGTACTTGGTAGTCACACCCTTTAACCCCAGCACAAGGGAGGGGGGGCAGGTACAATATGGCTGGGAGGAAAGAGGAACATAAAACTGGAGGAGACTGGTGCTCGTGCTCATTGCATTCAGTCTGAGGATTCATAGGGACAGGGTCATCCCTTTGGTTTGAGAATTCAGTAGATAAGAAGTCTCTCTTGGAGGAAGACCCGGCTACAGAAACCCACAGAGACAGCTGACCTGAACAAGGCGGAGCTAATGTGCTCCCAGACGATAGCTGGGAATCTAGCATTGAATCAATTCAGACCCCCTGAACATGGGTCTCAGTTAGAAGGCCTGGGAAGTCTAAGGGACCTCTGATAGTGGAACCAGGATGTATCCCTGGTACACAAAAGTATTAGGGAGCACATTCCCCATGGAGGGATACTTCCTTAACCTAGAGGCAGGAGGGAAGGCCTAGTCCCTACTCCAAATGACTTGACAGATTTTGTTGACCCCTCCTGGAGGGCATCACCCTCCCTGTGGAGTGGAGGGTGGGATGGGGGAGTGTGTTTTGGGGGAATGGGAGCGTGGGAGAGAGGGAGGGAAAGAGGGAGAGGGATCTGGGATCGATATTTAAAAAAAAGAAAAGAAAAAGAAAAAGTCTTTCTTGCGGTTGGCCTCTTTGCTTTTCTGACCTTTGAACATTTACCCTGATATCTGACTCTGTGTCATTAAAACATATAAGAATTTGTGCTACATCAAAGCCATATAATTAAAAATACTAAAATGCATTATTAGCTCATCCTCTAACTATAGGATACTGGAGTATGTCACCCAAAAATGTGCCACCAAAACAAAGATTACTTTGAGTCAAAGGCAATTCAAAAATAGGCATCTTCTTGTTTGTCTAGAAGATGAACATAAGTTTACAAGGTATTCTTTCTTTCTTTCTACAAAAAAGATCAGTCTGTTCACCAGAGAAAAATGTTCTCTCCGTTTGTGTCTGGATATGACAGAAGAATACTATACTTAACAAACTGAACTGACTCCTATCCAGGATTCTCTCTCAGGTTCACTCTATTTGCCACTTTTAGTGAATCTATATATTATGGAAAAAAATATTTCTTCGTAGAGGATGATATGTAAGTTAGAAGTGCTTTGAATTTTACATAGTTCCTCGTGTTATTAATGAGCTCCTGCTTTGTTTTGTACTTGGCATCCCTGCTTTGGGTTTTATGATTCCAAGTAAGAATTAAGAACAATGAGAAATTGACTTTCTTTTCCCTGCCCAAGTTTGTTTATTGAATTCTTATCCTGTAGGAGAAAACATGAAATTCTTGCTCTCCAAATCTGAACAGTATGAACAAGTAGTTTATTCAGTTTTTGTTTGTTTGCTTCTTTGTGTTTCTGTTCAATTTGCCAAATTTGGAGTAAATGAATTTAGATTTCCAAGTTTGTTTTATTTTGTTTGAGAAGGGGTCTTGAGTATTTAGTCCCATCTGCACTCATCACTTTGTGTATATTAGGCCAGCCTTGAATTTAGTCTTTAAAATTTCATTTTAGTCTCTCAAGTACTAGGATTATACTGTCTACTTTATCTAGACCCATGATCAAAACTTAAGTATGTCAACCAAGTTTAAACACCCATTTTTCTTAAATAAATAGTTACATAAACAGAGGTTGACAACATTGTCAGGTGGAGAGACTAAGAGATGGCACACACACACACACACACGTAAATATATAGATATATGTGTGTATATATATATGTATATATACACACATATATATGTATATATATATATATATATATACATATACATACATATATACATACTTACATATGTATCATAGGGATCATCATAAAAGAGGTGGCAGAAAGTGTACAAGAGCCAGATGTAGTGGACTACTACAATGAAACTGTTTTCCAGACACAGAAAGGCAGTTGTACTTATGAACTCACAGTTGAGCACACAGAAACCTGCAAAGGCTCAAAGCAGATAAAATCCCAGCATGGGAGTGGGGCATGAAGTTTCAAACCAAGCTGAGAAGCTATTGGTACTTGGTTACTGCCCAGAGAAGGAAACAGTTTTCTTTAAGGATTTGGCCACTGGTGGTACAAGGTTTTAAACCTATATATTATTCAATTTATTATATATCTTTTTCTCAAAGAGGTTCACGAAAATATCTCACATTTTTCTTAGATCTTTAGTCAACTAAAAAAATAGGACTTTTGAGTAAGATGTCATGCTCTTTTGAAGCAAGTTATCTATTTCCATCAATGTACCTTTGAGTCTTTGAAAAAGAAATTTAAACATAGGCATCTTAATCTGAATATTATTGTTGAACACAAGGAAATTCAGTATATTCAGTATATAAATGCCTGCCATACAATCACAAGAACATAAGTTCAGATTCTTAGAAGTCATATGAAAACAAAGAATGGTGATAGTGTTCAGATGTGAGGGAGTCAAAGATAAACAGCTAAAGCTCATCAATTAGCATGTAAAGCTGAATCCATGGGCTTTGTGTGCAGTAAAAGTTCTTGTCTCAAAATCCTATAGAATGATACAAGAAGAAACCTGAAGTTGACCTCTGTCCTTCAAACATATAGAAGTACACATGCCTATGCACTCAAATGTGCAAGCACTTACAGATATTCATTCACAGAGATAGATTACACACAGGTAGAAAAGAAAAATACTAATTAAATCTGTTACATTTGTTGTTCTCTGAATGTGTTATTATGCTTGTTAATTTCTTCATGTTCATTATAAATTATATGTAGAAAATTTATTTTGCAAACAAAGGATATAGAAATCCCATATTCTACTAATTTACTGAGCTGTTTCACTGGAATTAATTTCTACTGATGTATATATATTTAATTCTAGGGTTTCTTTTTATCTTGATTAAAAAAAGATCATACCTGCAGAATGAGATACTGCTACTCCTGTCTGCAATTATCTTCTGCAGTATTACTGTACTTAGGCAGGTGGTTACATGTGGTGATATAAAGTAAAGTCAGCCACAAGCCAGGCACACACCTTTAATGCCAGCAGCCAGAAGCTGGGAAGTGGTGGTACATATCTCTAAGCCTTTAATTTGAGGACTCAGGATTAAGAAGTAGATATATCTTTGTGAGTCCAAGGCCACCTAGATCTATACAAGATTGATCCAGTCTTAAAGAGAAACAGTTCATACAAAGATGATTCCAGCACCAGTGACCACACACATTTAATCCCAACATTAGAGACGAATACAAGACAGGAACAAGGTCTCAGTATACAGCTCTCAGTATATAGCATTCTTCCTCCAGAAACATTGAGGATAAGAAGACATTGAGGTCTCAGGATTCTCCTTCTCCAGCCATGCTAAGGAGAGGCAGCAGTCTGAGGTTTGGGAGAACATCAGATTTGGGATTATATACACATACATACATACATACATACATACATACATACATACATATACAATCTTGAACAACTAGATATCCTTATTTCAAAAGACAAATCATCCAGGTCTACATATTTCATGTTTTACAAAGCATGACTCAAAATGAGTCACAGACTTTGTGATGTTTAATTTTAGATGCCAGATTGACGGAATTAAGAAATAAATACTTGGAGTCATTGACTTTCCAGCAATGAAAATTATTTGAGTATGACTGGATTAAGTTGGGAAAATCCTCCTTTTTATGTAGGTCAGTCTAATGCAATCATCTGGGAACCAAATGAGAACAAAAAACAGAAGATTAATTGGCCTTTCTCCCCCAAGAGCTGTCATATTCCTTTATACATATCTACTAATTCTATATCTCTGTTTAATGTTTACTAATGTTTTGCTACATGCAAAATGAAAAACTATAATACTCTGAGGGTATGATTTAGAAGATATCCTTGGATTTGGTAATTTGACTATTGAGATATAAATGGACTTCATTAAAATTAATTTTTCTCCTGTATGAAATTTATCAAAAGGATGTAAAAAAAGCAATGCAATACAGAGAATAGTCACAGAAATACATCTCATAACTATTACATAAATAATTTGTGTGTGTGTGTGTGTGTGTGTGTATGTGTGTGTGTGTATGTGATTTGAGGAGGACACTTGCTGTGTAAGTCTGATGGACCTCATTATGTCAACCAGTCTGGCCTTTAATTCACAGAAAGCCAGCTGTCCACTTAGATTAAGGCATATGCCTCCATACCTACTAATAAACAATTCTCAAAATTTAACCAAAATAGAGCAACCCAATTGAAAAAAGGATGAAAGACCTTAGCAAATATCTCAGAGAAAATATACAAATGATAAGTGAACATGTAAAATGATATTTCATGTACTACACAATCAGGACAATGAGAATTAAAATGAAATATCATTACATTTCTATTAAAATGGCCAGCATCCAGAATACTGACAACACCAAATGTTGATATGGATTCGATGTAACAATAAGTCTTTTTGTTGCTCTTTGGAATACAACAAGATTCAGTGGCTTTACAAGAAAGTTTGTCAGTTTCATAACAAAATTGTTAACATACTCTTATCAGAGGAGCTAGTTATTGCATTTCTTGGGTATTTGCCAAAGGAGTTGAAACCTTTGACTGCATCATATCTTCACTCTATTATTTATAGAAGCTTCATTTACTATTTCAAAAATTGGAAAGAGCTAAGATGTCCTTCAGAATGTGAATAGATAAACAACCATGAACCACTTGGAAAATGGTGCATTGTTAAACTATAAAGGAAATTAATTATCAAGTTATGAAAAGATATGGAAAACTTTAAACACATAACACTAAACAAATAACTATAAAAAGCTTAAAATATTTGTAGATTCTAAATGCATACCATTCTTGAATGCCAAAAATATGGAATGTCTATCAATAGGCTTGATTTATTGTCTTAATTTTAACTCCTTAAAGCTTAGATAAATATAACCATCCCTGTCTTCTGTAAGATTTATGTCAGGATCCTTCTGTCATTTGCCCTCTTCTTTTTATCCACTCTGTAAATATTTTTTTTCTCCCTGGTCCTGCAGGTTTGTCTGCAAGTTTCAACTGATGTATATTTGTATATTTCCTCTTCTTGCCTTCCTTCCTTCCTTTTTTCAATTTTTACTAACAAACACAGTCACAAATATGTGTTTTCCAACCTTATGGGCATTGCCTACTACACATTTCTTATTAAAATCCAGCCTACTCCCATATGCCTTTAAGCAACACATTGGTTAACTAAAATCCATCAGCTCTCAAATGCTACTCCACATAATAAAACAGAGAAAAACAGAAGCCTAAAGCACTCTGACTCAGAAGACTGCTAGTCCTTTTGCCTGCATTAAAATAATAACCAACACTAATTGAATGTTTACCATGTGCTAGGCATAATTTTATGTGCTCTACAAGCACAACAGCTTTTAATATTGCAAATAAATATTTCATAGGGAAATTGGTCCTTGGAAAACATTCATATTCATATACACTGGAAGATGAACAGAGAATTAAATACCAGTCTCACTCACATGTCTGCACCTGATACTTATTTTCCACTTGTCTTACAACGAACATCAGACTCAAAATGTCACTGTATAAAACTACAGAAAGCAGTTCCTCTAGACATTTCCTCCTTTGTCCCTATGTTCATGTATATATTCATATCTGCCAAGCATCCAAAGATACTCATTGCAACAGTCAGACTCACCATTTGTCCTTTCCACCCTAACGTTAATCCAATATTTAGTTAAATAAAGCTAACAACTCATTTCCAGATTCACAGATTCCAGTTAATACTTGACCATTTTTTGATGGATATTTTAAAAATGGATATTTGGAAGTCATTTTTAAGTATGTTCTGTTTTCAGAGCAATGTTAACTTCTGAGTAAAAGTCATTCATGAAACAAGAAGAAAAGTACAAACAGAAGATATGCCGGAAATAATGAAAATTCTGCTCCAATTTTGTACTTCCTTTTTCCCATTTTCCTTCCTCCTTTACTTCTGTTTTTGCTTTCTTCCGTTTTGTGTAAGCATTCTTATACACTAAAAAATGTGTTTTAGGAAGAATAAAATGATAACCAGGTTCAGACTCTCCAAGTCTTCAATAAGCATAAAACTTACAGAAACATGAGTTATACTATAATCACAAGATTCACCCAGCAACCAATTTGAAGAAAAAAATTATATGGATTTATGGACACTGAAAACATAAGTTAGTAATGGAGGCAAATGCCACGTTAACTCCAATACCTTTCTGCAGGTTACATATGCATGCACATACAATGTGAAAGGTCCACATATTTTCTCTTATTTCTTAAAAAAATGGAGATGAGTTTATTTTTCTTCTGACCATCTGTTGCATGGGTTGAAAATTAATACTCCTACCACTGTAATATACTATAAAAAAATTTCCAGGAATCCACTAGAGACATACAAGACTGCCACCAACTAACAATTTGAGCAACCATGGAAAGTCTACCATAAATGCCCTTCCCGGATAGTGAGATCAAAAACTAACTTATCCACTATCATGTACCCCTCATCTAGTACCTGTTGGAAACAGAAGAATACACCAATAACTAAACACTGAGTTGAACTAGAATCCAGATGCAGAGTGAGAGGATAAGATCAGGTTGAAGAAACACATAGAGTCAGTGGACCTGACCAAGGAGGAGCTAACAGGCCCCCAGACTGATAGCTAGGAATCCAGCATGGGACTAACTCAGACCCTCTGAATACGGGTCTCAGCTAGAAGGACTGAGCAGTCTACGGGACCTCAGATGGTGGAACCAAGATGTATTCCTGGTGTACAAATGGTCCTTGTGGACACATCTCCCATGGAGGGATACTGCCTTAACCTAGAGACAGGAGAGAAGTCCTAGTCCATACTTCAAATGACTTGACAGATTTTCTTGACCCCACCTGGGTGGCATTGCCCTACATGTGGAAAGGGGGTTAAGGGATGGGAGGGGAGGGTGGTCAGGGTGCATTTGAGGGGGAAGAGAGTATAAGATGGAGGGAGGGAGGGAGGGAGAGGGAAGTGGGATCATCATGTAAAATAATAATAATAGTAATAATAATAATAATGTAAATAAATAAATTAAAAAGTTGAGTAACACCAAAAAAAAAAAGAAATTCTATATATATCTCACACTAGATACTACTCAATATTATTTATTTTCCCAGTGTTTATCCCAGCACACCTTTCTTCAAGCTAAAACTAATTTTCACCTCATCTCAATCTATATACCAAGTCCATTAGCAAATATTATTTTCTTCAATCAAAATGAATTTAAAATATGACCAATTATCCCCAGGCCAATGAAGGTCAAAGTAATCCTAGCCACATACACCTACATTAATTAGTTCAATGTTCCCAACTTGTTTCTTTGCTTGTGCCTTGATATCATGTGTTCTAAAATATATAGCTTCTAACTACTACTAAAATTATATATATATATATATATATATATATATATATATGCATATAAATAATTTTTTTATTGATGGGATTTTGTTGCTTAACAGTTTTATTAACTATATGGCCTAGTAGATTGCTTTACACCAATGCCTATACTGGCAGTGTTAAGTAGACCTAGTGAGTTAAAAATAAATAAATAAATAAATAAAAGTCATTGGGGAGTGAATAAAGATGGTGAGAATGGGTGAGAAAATGGAGGGGAGGAAATAGGAATGAGGGCTTAGGGAAAAATAAAAGCACAAATGTAATTTTAAAATTAAAATAATTTAAAAAGTCCAGCCACTAGCAATCAATGTTCATGATACTGGAGTTACTCTGGAAGCTACAAGAAGAGGAGAAAGTTAACCATCAAGATTTCCCTTCACTGACCTTCCTGCAAGATATACTCGTGCAATAGTGTTACAAATGTTTTAGGAGTAATCATCCACTTTCTGGTTGGATTTGAGGCCCACTCCATGAAATGGGACTTCTAGCAAATACCAGTGAAGTGAACATAAATCTGAACTAGTTAGCTCAATAACATAGGGGAGCAGGAGAAAATCTAATATTATTACTGAACTAAACCAATGGTTTTTAATCTTCCTAATGCTGCAAACCTTTAATCTCGTTTCTTATGTTGTGGTGATTCTCAATCATAGGATTATTTTCATTTCTCCTTCATAACTGTAATATTGCTACTGTTCTAAATCATAATGTAAATATCTGTGTTTTCTTGTTGTCTTGGCTTATCCCTGTGACAGGGTCACTCAACCCTCAGAGGGTCATGACCAACATGTTGAGAACTTGCTAAAGCAACATAGAAATAAAATGATCCCTAATGACATACTGCTATAACTGTAATGCATTACGTCTGTTAGTACTTACCAAAGAAGTTTCTTCTTGCAGTAAATGGGAATTACAGAAAAAAAACACAATTAGAAAATATGAAGTTATGAAGTGAGACACTTTGGACCACTCAGTCCTAAATGGGATGTCTTTATCAAAACCCTTCCCATCATGATTCAGGTATCTATGTGAAGAGGAGAAAGATAGACTCTAAGAGACAGAGATTGTGGTCAATGCCAAGGAATCAATGCATTAGAGAAACAACAGCACTGAAGCAAATATGAACTCACAGACACTATGTCAGTACATACAAGGCCTGCAAAGGCTGAAGTCAGACCAGATCTCATCACTGAAAAAGGGAAATAGACTTGGGTTCCAACTCCAACCACTAAGTTATCTGCAGTTGATAACCACTAGTAAAACAACAAATAGTTTTCTTCAATAGAGACTTACTGGATATATTAACCAAATGGCAGGTCCGGGTAGAATCCATCCCCAGAAGTAGTTGGGAATCACAAATGAACTCAACAGTATTTTTGTAGAAATGTATCATGTGTCATTCATTGTTTTTCCCCCTCTTTTTTGTCTTTTGCTTATTTATTTTGATTTCCATTTTTGTGGGGTTTTCATGTGTGTGTGTTTCAGGTTATTTTAGCTTTGGATTTCATTGTTTTAAGGAAAGAAAGGAAAAAACAAAGTTAAGTGGTAGGGAGAAATTAGAAGAGGGGGAAAACATGATCAAAATATATTGCATGACAAATATAGCTCCTGGGATGTAGCAGGTACAAAATAAATGATATAATATTGTAGAGTTTAATATATTTATGTTAAAATATGTTTTCTTCTCCTTTTCTTTTTATACAGAGTCTCACTACCTAGCTCTGACTGGCCTGGAATTTGCTATGTGTACAAGATTGCTCTTCAACTCAGAAAGGTACACCTACCTCTGCCACCCAAGGGTTGGAATTGAAAGTATATACCACTTTACCTAGCAAAGCATGTTTATTAACAATAAATTTTCATAAAAGAAAATAGCTTCATGCATATTTAAAATATTTACTCACTTTCTGACATAAAATATATTTGTGATTTTGTTAATAGGAGCAGCTCTTATAAAACATATACTTGATGAATGATAAAGACAGAAATAACTGGATTTCTTTGGGAAAGAAAACAATTTTCATTCATTGTCATTAAAGGTAACTAAAAATAAACCTAGGAATGAATTTATGTGCATTTCTAATTAAGGCTTCTATGAGTCTCCTGTCATCAATTAGTCACAATTTTGTAATTTTTCTCTGCACACATAATTTGGTAGTATATTATAGTTTAAATAAGGAAAAGAATAAGGAAAGCCATTCTTCAAACCACATTCTGTGTTTTGCTACCAAAATATTTGCTAACTTGCCCTCTATCTGCATTATGAGACATTTCTATGGGTGAGTTTATATCCATGATTAATTTTATATGATCATAATTTTATAGAACATCTAGGAAGTCAAGCTTCACAAGGTTAATAATAATAATTACTAACAATAATAATATGCTACTCAATAAGCAGAGTACACTGCAAGAACCACAGATTGTCATTGATTTTACATAAATTAAGTAAAAAAGACAAGAATTATATTGTTATATATTACATAATTATAATGATAGAGTGAGTAAAAATTAAGTAATTGTTGATAATAAGGTAGACTATTTTCCAAACTTTGAGCATCATAAGTATTCTAAATTCTCTATTCATCATTTATGTACTCATGGAAAAGAAAGGAACAAAACAGACCCAAATTTAAAGCAAGTGTAGTGATTCTCAGTAAGTAGTTCAGTTGTAGAGTCTACATACATGTAAAGCTAAATTTTAAATTTCTCATAAAACTCTTTTACATTCATTAATAATATAATCTCATAAACAAGATCATGTTGATGACTACTGGAAATTAAATGCAATAACAACAATAAAAATATTTTATTTGAGTTATTTAACTGAAAACTGCATTGTTTTGCTTACCAAGACCTGACATTTAAAAGTAATTATCACTCTATTAATTTTAGTATATTAAAATTAAAGCAATGTAGTCAACAGAAACCCTCCCTGAAGAATATTTGTGTCTTGATGTAATTAAATATTGAATGTTGTTACAAGCATTCAATACCTTCTTAATAATGTTTTCACTGTCATCTAACTACTTCTTCATTTTTCAAAGGTCTTAAACTTTTTGTAATGCATTAATGAAAGTGCAACCTTGTATAGGTATAGCAGTTATCAGAAAAATGAAAGATATGTAAGTACCATGGATTTCAGGAGTATAGTTCCATTTTGATCTTCTTATCATCCACTTACCTTAAACAAGTTACCTAAATTTTCACTTTCCTTTGCTTTAGTATTCATCTCATTAGATAATTGGAAAAGTTAACCATACAAAATATAATTCTCAATATCATTTATATGGAGCTATACAGATATACAATATTCTTAATTGTAAAATTTCTCCTTCCTGCACCAAAACCATTCATTGTAAAACATTGGTCCAAATCCAAGTACTACCAAAGCCTGGTACACATTTTACTATCCTTCACTTGCTAAGGGCAGAAAAATCTAATGTATGTCTTAGGAAATCATTCCATCACACAATTCTGCCCTAATAATTCTGCTAACTCCAGTATTTTAAAATAGGGTACAGTGAAACAACTGAACTGGACCACTCTGTGGGCTGAAAAGAAGGTTTACTGCAGCAAATCAAACTGTTGGCCTGCCTCTGAGAACAGAATACTGCAGCTTGGTGAGAAAGTGAGTAGATTTTATATGATTGTCAGCAAGATGGGGATCAGTGAGCTGAAATAGGCTGTTAGGATTAATCTGGATCTAGATGCCACTGCCCCACATAGCTGAGTGCTGGGAACAGATAAGAGAGGTGTTGGTTTTCCTGCTAAACAGAAAACAGCCTTCAGAGACTCCTGAAGAATGCTGACCTTAAGCTTCTGCTTAACCAGTAATAATTCTTTTTATTTATACAATCAGAGCACTTCCTGAATTATACTTAGGCCATCATTTAGGGAATCACCAGCAGCACTGCCATTTTGGGGGCCCACTTTGAACCTAACAGATATTTGTATAGTATTTAGATATAGATTTACTGATTATAAATTTTGACCTCATTGACAGTGTTTGGCCAATATATATTACATACATATAGCACAGATTTTTATACAGAGGATAGCAAGATAATAAAACATAAATAACTATTCAAGAAAATATGTAAAACCATGTTAGAGAGATGGGTAGATATCTAAGAAACTCCCTATTAAAACTCATGGCTGTGAAAATCTAGGTTTAGACAGTTTTAATCTCTATCATCAAAATGTTTGGGATCAAAAGTATTTTAAAGTTCTCAAATTTTATATTTTTGGAATGTTTCTATAGCTCTTACTGGCTGAGAATTTCACAATTATAAATTTGAAATGAAATATTCCCCAATGCCTGAAATATTTTGAATGTCTTGTTAGAGGTTAACAGTACCTGCCTAAGGAACTGATACAAATTTTCCAATTGTAAACAAGGAAGGTAAGATTATATATGGTCAGTCACTCAAAGGAGTGATTTGATGACCTTGCTCAAAGACAGGGTGTGGAGCCCTGTACAGTGTGGATTTCGACACTCTGTTCTGACAGGTGATGCTTAAAAGAATATCTCTGCTAAATGTTTGTCTAGTAACCACACCAATGACATAGCTTTCAACCACTGTAAAGCCTTTTATTCCCAAGCAAAATATAGCATGTGGACCAGATAGCCTTTATACAGATATGATCACTTGACCCTATCATATATTTTCTGAAAGAAGAAAGGAAAAGTGGATACTAGTTGTACTATTTTGAATGCTGTTAGAAATGGAAGCAAGGAAACCTATGCAAAATACTATCAGATTGGGATGGGACTAAGGGTAGGAGAGATACCAACTGCTGTAGATAAAGAAACAAAACAGCAGGATTCACTACACACTATGATGTAGAATTAAAATTCATGCTTATTTCATTAGTATAATAACATTATGAAAAAATGATTATGATTTAAATGTCATGTTTTCAACAGTACCAGGTGATAGCATTGGAAACAAATAATGGATGAGACCAGTACATAAATTGCATAAATGTAATTCTTTCAATTCAGAACAATGCTGCAGCAATAAGGAAATGGCAGGTTTTCTGTGTTACTATTTACAATATACTTTTGATATATGTTTGTTATAAGTACATGTGAACTTATAAAAATATAAGATTTTTATAGTTTAGATTTTATGTTTAATTTTCTCTTTAAAATCAGTTGAGCATATTATTTTGATTTATCACATGGAGTGATATGAAACAGGCTGTTTTAGATTGACAAGTTAATTTAGATTTTTTTTGTGGTAATGTTTTTATTTAAATTTGAAACAAGCTTGTTTTACATGTCAATCTCAGTTCCTGTATACTCCTGTCTTACCCTGTTTCTCCAATACAACCCCCATCCCATTCCCTTTCTGCAACTCATGGATGGTGAGGCCTTCCAGGGGCAGTCTTAAAAGTCTACCATAGCATTTGGAGCAGGGCCCAGGCCCTCCCACATGTGTCTAGGCTGAGGGAGTATTCCTCTATGTGGAATGGGCTCTCAGAGTCCATTCGTATACAAGGGATAAATACTAATCCAATACCGGAGGTCCCACAGACTGTACAGTCCTTCTAACACCCAAGTTCAGGGTGTCTGGTTTGGTCCTGTGCTGGTTTCCCAGCTGCCAGACTGGAGTCCATATTCAGGTCAGCAGTTTCAGCCTGGCCTTGACCCCTTCCTCTCTGCAACTGGATTCCAGGAGTTCAGCTCAGTGTTAAGCTGTGGGTGTCTGCTTCTGCTTCCATCAGTTACTAGGTGAAGGCTATATGATGGCATATAAGGTAGTCATCAATCTTATTAAAGGAGAAGGGCGTTTAAGGTGCATCTTCACTATTGTTTATATTATTAGTTGGCATCATCCTTGTAGGTCTCAACTCGCCTATAAACTTAGTTTTTTTAAGTGTGCTTGGGGAGGAATTTATGATACACACATATCTGGAGGTAAATTTGTGCAACAGTACTTAGCTTGTAACTTCTCTTAGACTCACAGGATTGATTGCATTGGGTTAAGCTCCTATTCTTAGTTAACAGTTCCTTTACCTACTGAACATACTAAAACATGCAAGATACACAATCTTTATGTTATTTTTAAATTGTGTCTTGCCCTTCATATTCCCTAGAATATAAAACATGAAGCATCATTATGGGAAATATATTAAATCTGTGAATTATACTTCACTGTGTTGTTATCCTGATAGGATGAGCCCTACATCAGTGTAGGGTTTGAATAAATAAATGAGATATCATTTCAAAAGGTTGTTATATATTCACAGACAAAATAATTACATACTCACAGCATGTGTTGATCAAATGCAAAGCTGCATGTTGAGTTTGGAAAAACCAAACAGAAAGAAGTAACTAATACATACATATCATGACAGGAGCAAAATCATCACATAACTCACTGGGAGATAACCATTACATTTCATAATTGACCTAGAAGTAAGCATTTTTATTTGCATATTTTTTGTTCACACACACATAAAAGCACATTTTGTGGAAAAATTATATTTGATGATGACTAAATCTGTCTGTGCTTTCTTTTCATAAGCCCAAATAAATGAATACATTTTATTATTATGAATTATATATGTCCTGAGTAAACTCCAGGCATTTTTTTAAAATTATAACATATCTACAAATTACATGAAAAGAATATTTACCTTGAATTTATCTTATCTTGAAATTGCTTTGTGTTTGTGTGAAGATAAGCATAATTTATTTGCTTATCATTATAGAATGGATGTGATAAATCACATTCTACTAGACATTTTTGAAATGGAAAGTTAATAGATGCTCTATTTGAAAAAGGAGTTAGGTCTTAGTTTAAAATGGTACTGAGGAAGTGAAAAATCTGTGGGATTTACTGTAATTACATATCTGACTTCTAGTGACACCAAAACAATAAAGCTATCTTTAACCATAAGTACTTCTTTAAAACAACCTGTCTCTGGCTGTACATAGTAACAAAGACATACTTTGCTATGACTCTAAAATTTAGTAATATCCTATAAATTAACTTGTGTGCCTTAGTGATAAACCTTTGACTTGTGTTAATTGTATTGTTGTGTGCTTATACCACTATATTTAACTTAAGACACAGGCAGATTATAATTTTCCATTTTGTGTTTTCAAATTATTCTTTAACATGTTTTTTCCATTTAGAATTTTTCTTCTTTTTCAAAACCTTAACATAGAACTAATTATCTGTACTAATGAGCCTGGCCATTAATTTAATATACTAGTAATGAATGCTGAGATCTCAGGAAAAATATATATCCTTTTTCAATGGACTGATATTTTAGTCATTTGTTAAGAGGAATTTCCTTCTAGTCTTAAAAACTGCTTCCTCAAATAACTCACATATTATTCCCAGTTCTCCATTAGCACTTAGTTAGCTCATACAAATAATCATGCATATTTCATAAGATCATAGGATTCAATTTCAATTAATTTTATATAGCCTACAATGCTGAATTTCTGGTGAAATCCATTAATGAAACAATAAATGTCAGTCAAATTATTTTATATATGTGTATATAAAATGGACATATATATACATAGCTACATAATTTATATCTCAAAATTACTTTTAACTGTTTGTGTCTTTTCAGTTACATTAACTTCAAAACTGGCTAAAGTACTCACTAATATGAGGTTTTGGCATGTAATATGAAAAACTACTTTTAAACTTCTCATTTTACTTGGAAAATTTTCTCATTTGTATCTTACAGGGTTTTTATTGCAGTGAAGATACTCCATGACCATGTCAACTCTTATCATGGAGAGAAGCATGACAGCATGTAGGTAGACACGGTGATGGAAAAGGACCTGAGAGATCTGGAGGCAACAGGAACTGAATGGTGTTCCACACTGGGTGTAGTTTAAACATATGGATCTCACAGCCTGCCCCCACAGTGACACATGCCCTATAGCAAGATCACACTTATTCCAACTAGGGCACACCTCCCAGCTATGGAACAAACATTCAAATGTCTGAATTTTTGCGGGCAATACCTATTTAATCCACCATATTATTCTCTCCCCATATGCTCGTAGCCATATCATGCATTTAGTCCAACTTCTAAAGTGCCCATAGTTTATCACAGTCTTGATGTTTAAAAGTCCAAAGTTCAAAGTTCCTTCTGATATTCTTGTGATCACTTAACTGTAATCCTCTATAAAATCAAAATTAAAAAAAAAAACAGATCACATACTTCCAACATATAATGACTCAAGATACATATTACCATTCCAAAAGATAGGGAAAGGAGCATAGTGAGGAAATAATGGGCCAAAGCAAGAACAAAAACCACCTAGACATATTCTAAATTCTTTACCTCCATGTCTGATTTCAAAGTGCTCTAAAGATCTCTAACTCCTTTTAGATACATTGACTGCAATGCACTTCTTTCTCATGGGCTGATCCACTCCCTATTTCTAGCTTTCTTCTGCAAGCAACCCATAATTCTGGCAACTCCAGCATCTTGGACTGTCCAAGGCAATTGAAACTTCAACTTCATGGCTTCAAGAAATAGCCTCTTTGAGTCTCCATCCAGGGATACCCCTTCCACATACTTGGCTTTGGCAGCTTTTCTTATTCTCAGAAAGAGATTCCATAACCCCTTTATTCTATTCCTGGCACATGTCAGAAACATATGGCTGAAGCTACTAAGTCCTGCTGCTTTGGGGGACTGGAAAATAGATATCTTTTATTTGATTATATCTTTATCACCTTTCAGTTTTCAATGGCTTCCTTCAGGCCTTAGATTGGCTGTCCTGAAATAGGATATATAGAGCATGCTGGGCTAGAACTCAGAGATCCTATAGCCTTTACCTCTGGAGTGCTGGAATTAAAAGAGTGCACTACCATACCTAGCTCTAAGTTTGTCTTTAATTCCCATTCAGCAGTTGTGTAAACTTAATTGGGTTGTATCATGCCCTGAGGTCACCACTCCCTCTATTACATTTCCTGAAATGTTTAACTCCTAGAACACAGTACGTATCTCTATTCTACTTCCTGGTGCCCCATTTCACCTCAAATTGTGCATTTTGTACTTTTGTTTGCTCAGCTTGCTCCTTTTACTATAGATCGGTATAAGAGTGACCACCAATAACCACAGAACAGATTCATTACTAGGCTCTTTTGAGATTTCCTCTGCCAATGGAATTAAGCCAAATATCTTTGCTTTATCCTCATGCAGATTTTCAGAGAAGGGCAAAAAAGCAAGCATATTCTTCATGAAAATATCACAAGAGCATTCCCTAGGAAAAAATAATAAAATTCATCTCCTCTAAAATATCTTGAATCAGGCCCCTATAGTTCAAATTACTCTCAACACCACTGTCTTACGTTCTCTTAATAGTATGGCCCATTAAGCAGTGCTTAAAGTATCCCCCTAGTTTCCTAACCAAAAGTCCAAGTTCCTGTAAGAAAAAGGATGGTCAGGCCTATCACAGCATACCCCAGTCCCACCCAGTCCCTGATAGCAACTTCTGTTTATATTGCTATGAAGAGACACCAGGACCATGGCAACACTTATAAGGAAATCATTTAATTAAACACTTATAAAGAAAAACATCTAGTTGGGAATGGCTAACAGTTTCAGATGTTTAGCCCATTATTGTCCTGGTGAAAACCATGGCAGCATATGTGCAGACATGGTGCTAGAGAAGGAACTGAGAAGTCTACATCTTGATCTGATGGCAACAGAAAGTGAGCTGTGTGTCACACAGGGTGTAGCTTGAACATATGAACCCCACAACCTATCTCTGTGGTGACACATGTCCTACAGCAAGGTCACACTTGCTTCAACAAGGCCATACCTCTCAAGAGTGCCACTGAATGTGGGCTGAGCATTCAGACATATGAGTCTATGTTGGCAATGCCTATTCAAAGCACCACAGTTTATATAAATACCTCTTATAGTATTGTGAGAAAGCGGCAGTTTTGGAGTGACTTATCACTCTCCTGGAGTAACAGTAACAAATTCAGAGAACATTTGCAATTAAATGATGTAAGTATAGTTGATTTGAGGAGGCTAGGCAGTTTTGTGTGAATAGTCCATGATTTCAAAATATGGAATTTCTTAAAAATTGGGACTAGTGTGTTTCATTTTTCTAATACAGTACCAAGAATATATTCAAGGGAGAGATAGTAAACTTTGTTAACATGTCAATTATAATAAATAATACTTAAGAAAATGTGTAGAAAGCAAAGATTCATTTAGATCTTTTACACTAAAATACACTATTTAGAATGTTGAGACTGAAAATGTACATAGTATACATATCTTAGAATAATCACTCTTCTGGCTCATGCTGATAATCTTAGCAGTAATAAGGTTGAAGAAATAAGATTAAGTTGAGTTTAAGGCCAATCTATATTATATTATAAGAATTAGGCCTGATGCAGTGTGAGACTCCAGAATAAAAACAAAGGATAATCTCTGTTGCTTTACAGATATAGAATATTTTTTTCATTTTTTTATTGTAGAAAATATATCTCTAATAATGATTTGTGTATAAATATGTATTTGAAAACCTATGTATTGCTGGTTTCAAACAATAATAAAATTTCCTATTGCTAGTAGAAATGATAAATAAAACATGTTTACCCATCATGGAAATATTCTTGGAAATATGAATCAGATTTTAATATTTATGAATTCATTTTAGTTAGTTTTTATTTAATATTTTATTGTGTTATTGTATGTTATTGTATAACATGTCATTTGCACTTCACTTAGATTTAAAATACTTTTTCAAAATACATGTGTTAGTTTCCTTTTTAAATTTCTGTGATGGAGTTTTATTAACTGTTAATTCAGTAAGAAAATTTTAAGAAATATAAGTGCAAACTCAGAAACACGTTTCGCTTCCTACATGCTCAACTATATATTGCAATGCTTTGCTTTTCAATACCATAGTAATAAACAGCAGCCTTTTGTAATAGCAAGAAAAGAAATTTTAGAAATTTTTATTTTGTAGTATATTACATTGTTTCTATAATTAAACATTTTGCAAATGAGAAAAGTCCATGGAGAGGGTAGTTCATATTTATTAGTCTAGGAATTATTTCTATCAATGTAATTCAATTTACTAAAAGTTTTCACTTAAAAAGACTCGTCCATATCTGCCTACTAAAATGTAAATTGTCCATTATCACAGTTTTTGCATTCTTAAAGCATTTTTATACAGGAATCACAGATTTCCTCCTATATATCCATTTTCAAGTTTGGTATACCAAATAGACCCTTGAGATTTACCTACTTATATATACAGAACCATTTGTCTCATTCGCTCAAATCTACTATGACTAAATATAAATTTAAATTTTGAACTCTTGACATTTAAATAGACCCCTTTAAATTGCACTTGAAATGTTTCTTTTTGAGATTAAAATCTTACTTTATGTATATATGTATAATTATCTACAGGACACTATGATTCATGATTTAAATTGAGGCAAAGTTAATAGTAAGTATATATGTTGATGACTTTAGGAAAAGGTTGATTTATTATTATATACAATTTAAAAATATGCTCTAGTTATAGAGGCTGAAAAAAAAACAAAATTCAACTATTTTAGCTTTTGTGAACTAAGAAACACAAAATATAACTGTTTAATAAACAATAAATTGCCTTGTACCTTCTAATGTTTGATATTTAGAAAATAATTGGAGTGTACTATAATGACCTGCTGATGAAAATTCAAACATGTATCATTTGTAAAGTTAAATCACTCCTCTTTCTCATATGCTCTGCTGCTTCTTCCTGAACCAAAAACATAGGGTAACATTTGCAGACTTGAACACTCAAAATAATGACACATTTGAAATATATAATTCCAGAATTCATTTCAAAACTTCAACAAATATTTCATTTTCAAATTAATGTATGAAAATATTCTTACCTTAGAAAATTGTACATTTATCCATTTTGTGAATGTTTTCTTTTGAACATCTTCTCTTTCATCTATATTGTAAAATAAACAAAATAAAAAGTTATAACTATGCATAGCTTATACTTTGCAACCAAAATAACATTTAAAATAACATGTGTTTGTGTTAATTTAAATTTCACATTACTATCATTGATAAAGTTTAATATGAATAATATTGGTATTGGGCATTTAATTGAAAAATATTTCTAAATTAATTGATATAGTCAGGTGCATGCTCATTCAAATATAAGAACATTGCTGAATTTAGTCTCACTGAATCCATGGGTTATTATTTATTCCTTGATATAATAGAAATGCTAGTAGAATTAAAGGAAATTATATGGCAGTATTTATTTAGCAAATATAATCCTGGGCCTTTACTTCTACTCTCTTCAACATTTATGTAGAAAGCATTATTTCTTCCTTTACAAACACTATATCCTCTATCACATGTCTAACCTTCATGTAGGAAAGGCTCCCTAGCAACCAGGAGCATCACTTAGTTACCTTTGTATTTTATTTTCTACACAAAGTAAGAACTCAGGAAACACTATTTGATGAATAGAAATACTTCAAGGAAGGGCCAATCCTACAAGTCTAAAATTTCTAGTGCTTCTTTCTATGTAAAGTCAAGAAACTGAAAACGCACATGACATTTCCTGGCTTACAAATAAAAACTGAAGGAAAAATCTCCACAGATTTATATTAAGGGATTAGGTTGAGAAATTATTAAGAAACAGCTTTATAAAAGCCATCATTACAGAATTATTTGTTTTCCTAAGCTGGAAATTACTATTGAGTTAAATTGGAAGAAAAATATCCACAGTCATTATTAACATATGTTCTTCAAATTCTGGAATTAGTTAATATTCAAAAAATTAGTGTTTCTAATCAACATTTAAGAACAGAATATTTCAAATATTATTTACGTAGGTCAAATGAACTGTTATGAAAATACTGCAAAATGTAAATACTTCTCATAATTTTAGTAGTAAATTCTGACTCTTTCTCTTAAAACATATAAAACATTGATTTGAATTGCTTTTCCAAAGCAAATTTATTCATACACTAAAATGACATCTACCTTTAATTCAAAATATGAATCTACAAGAAGAGTTTTTCATTAATGTGCAAAATAGTAGAGGGTAACTCTTAGATGGAATACTTTATTCTCCTTCAAATATAAATTCGTATTATTTGACTATGTTATTGCCATGGGCTACTACACCTATGGTCAATTTCAGCATTATCCATATGGTATCACACAAATCAGAAATATACAATATGGGAGCAGTTCTTTTGTTGAAAAATTTGAATAAACAAAATTACATTCAAGTTTTTCACATTTTTTTCAAGGTGAACACTTCCTCACTATCACAGTCAATTCCCTAACACTCTTTTCCCATCTATAAAAGAAGAAATAGAATGTTACAAATCTTCATATTTTAACTGGCTTGGGACAAAAGTCCAGACAAATATCTCTCACTGTTATATAGGTCTACTCCTAAAAGTAAGTGAACTTATTTGCAATTCCAATTTCCTTTTTCATTCAAATCCATGAGTACTCCATATCACACACCAAAGATAGATCTGTAATGTATTAAATATTTTTGGTCACAACAAAACTCATGTTGGAGCTTAATAAATACATGTGACAACATTTTGGAACTTTGGTTTAATGGTAGGTGCTTGAGCCACAGTACAGAAACTGCCCAAGTTGATCAGTGCCATCTAATGGAAGTCTTGTTCTCACAGGACTAGGTTAAAAACTGAGTAGAGTCATTAAGAATTTGTTATGATTGTGACTTTCCTTGACTTTTATTCTCTTCTAGAGAAAGAGAGGGCACTAGAAGATCAAAGAAAAGATTTTTTTTTCCTAGTACAGATTGGTGAACCAGTAAGCTTACTGGGGTTAATTACATGAACATTATAAAGTAAATGGCAGCTGTATCACCAGGAATTTTTCTGAAAAATTTATGGTAGCTTTTTTACTAAGAGTTCCAACTGCATTGTAATAAGCTATACCACTAAAGAATCTCTCAAACGATTTATGTGTAGCCACACTACAGAAGAGTTCCCATTAGCAATCATTTTATTTTATATCTGCTGAAACCTCTAGAAGTGAGAAGAGCCTCTTATGTATCCAGTGAAGAAGGTTCAGTAGCCAAGTGAGCCCTTGTGACCATTCCATGTGAGAATATGGATGCACCTCTCATTAAACCCCATTTCTAAATATAGCCACAAGAAATTGTTAAGCTCCAACATGTGTTTTTGTGGACAAAATGTATGTAATACAAAACATACTCATCTTATTTCTGGTGTATAGCTACTCTTCTATTAAGATCTCATAGCACAGGTGACAAACACAGTAATTTATTGAGCATTGATCAAATCCAACTCAGAAGAAGCAGATATACAACAGTGATAAATAAAACAGATACTCCTTCTATGTGTAATCTCTGAAACTACCTGTTAGACCTTTGCATTTCTTCAATGGGTCCTTCACCAGAAGTTCTAGCAACATGATGAACTTTTAGTAGCATGACACAAAGTAAACTGTCTTTCTGAATAAGTAACCTAATCCCAGAAATTTTGTTAAAGCAATAGGAAATGTACCAATAAAGTATTGGAAAGTACACAAGTACACTTAGATGTTTTAAAACATAGCAAATGACCTCTAAAATAAGCCATTTGAAGATAGTTGTTCCAAAGGCATTCAGATGATAAAAAGAATTGTGATTTCATTTTCAATTAATCTCCAACTCTATATACAAATCATAGAAGGAAGCATAGAAACCTTGAGATTATGAGCAAGCTGTTATGTGTCTACTGTATAAACAGCAGTGAATGTGAGGTTCATTATAAAAACATCTTCAGGAAATATCCTTTTCCACTTACCATCTTTCATAGCAGAAAAAACACATCTGCATTGAATTACTTGGTAACATTTTACTTTGTCATAGTAGCATTTTAAATGTGATAAATTTGATTACAACCCATTTTACTGTAACTACAAAATCTAGAATGATTAGTGTCTTATTGCTCAATAACAGTTTCTACAACATTTGAAATAATCTTCATGATAATAACACTTTTTACAGTAGAAGGTAAACTTTGAAAATATAAAGCTAGCATTATAAAGAATAAATTAGACAATGGTAATTTAAATCAAAATCTACAGTTTTCATTGTTACTAGATATACCTTTATATCATAATTTGTTAGTAAATTGTATAGAATGGAATGAAATAATCATAGCAACAAAAGTTTAATATATGCATACAAATTCACGATAATCAAGAGGTCAGATGTTCAATTTGAGCAACCCAGACTTTCTGAGCATGCTTTAATGTATGTGAAAGCATCCTGGAATATTTTTAGTGTACAATATAATGTCTATGTAAATTTATTGAGAATTGCTTACAGTACTTCCCTCATGATACTGGATGATTTCATTGATATTCCATGTTCCTAACTTTAATAATGAACTGTTAGTGTGTTTAAGATTTTTTAAAAAATGTATCAGCATAAAACATTTTATTAAATTAAATTTATTTTCAATGGAGCAGTAAATTTATTAATGTGGTACCATTAGATATTTTAATACATGTGTATTTTATGTAACATCTAAATAAAGATGAACATATCTATTTTATAAAATATTTATCATTTATAATAAAAATTTTCTGGGGCTGGTTAGATGTTTAGATGCATGGCATACAACCATGAAGCTAGAAATCTAGGATCAGGGTCCACTTAAATGTCAGATGAGCATGGTGACTTATCTTTTCTTCCAGTGCTGGGTAGTACAGACAGAAAATCCATGGAGTATAGTGGATATTTATACTAAATATAAATGTGAGTTCTGGTTTAAATTGAGAGACTTGAATGAAAAGGTCAGAGAATAATTGAAGTCAACTCTAGATGTGAACTTCTGGCCTCCACATGGACATGAACACAGATATGTGCATATGTAAGCAAATGATAAACAAATTCCAAAATAATTCTTTATTGATAATATATCGTATAAAGTAAGTAATTATTAATTATAGACCCTTCTTATACAACAGTACTCTAGGACATCTTGATTATATTTAACTATAACTTATTATACATTAATCAAGCTTTCTCATCTCTCCTTTCTGATATCCGAGTTATATGATGTATGATAAACATGGAAATATGCTTTCCACAATCACCATACTCAATGTACTAGTACCATACATAGAACATGAGGTAAAGATGTCTGAATTACTGTTTCTTCTTTTCTTTCATACACTTGAATTCCTGATATTACTGCCTCTGTCTCCTGAGTGCTGGAATTATAGCCATGATACCCAATATCAAAAGTTTCTGAATTCTGTATTATAATTGTTTGTTTTGATTAAAAGTGATTAATACAAGGATAATTATTAAAAGATACATAATATTTCCATTTATGTGAAGTGATTTGATTAATAATGGAGAACATGTTTCATACAATCATTATACATATCCATTTATTCTGCCTCTTACTACTTTGTTCAAAATACTCATATCTTATGTTTATGTATGTTTAACACTAGATACTTTAGAATCAATTGGACTGAGAGAACACATGAATAGTACTTAACCATTTCATTCATCAGTGCCATTTCATTGTCTGATAAAAATAATGATGCTTTCCTATCAAAATTCCTATTTAGAAACATTCATTTTCAGTTTCATGCAATTTATCTGTCCAGAAGATTATTATTAAAATGAAATACAAAGTAACAATCTTTAGTACAAATTAAACTAGTAACTCTCAGTTAATGAAGAAGTATATTTTTTCAAAGTTATTGTGTTTTGCCCTAGTTAAAGCTACTATTGCTGCGGTAAAACATAATACCCAATGCAAGTTGTAGAGGAAAGGGTTTATTTGGCTTACACTTTTATATCACTATTCATCATTGAGAGAAGTCAGGACAAGATCTCAAATAGGTCAGGAACCTGGGGACAGGAACTGATGCAGAGGCAATGGAAGAGTACTACTTAATGACTTGTTCCTAATGGCTTGTTGTGCCTGCTTTCTTATAGAATCCAGGACCACCAGCTCAGGGTGGTCTCATACACAATGTGCTGGACTTAGCAAGATCAATCATAAATTAAGCAAATGTTCTACAATCTTGTCTTCAGCATGATCTTAATGTGGCATTTTTACCATCTAGTTTCTTTCATCTCAGATGACTAAAGTTTGTGTCAAGTTCACATAAAACTAGCCACCACAGTGGTCATATCCAGTTTTTATTTTGATCTTATGTTATTATGCTAAAACTTCATACTATTTATAAGTTTCAATCAATACGTTCTCATGTTCCATTGTATACCTTCTATTACTCTAAGATTGAGAAACATTGACCATACATATGTAAATCATTTGGGAGACTATTTTTATGTTTCAACAGGATGAGTATTATTGTAGACACATTGTCTATACTAAAAATGTGAAATCAGCAACAAAGAAAATGAGAAGACAATAAAGTGAAATATGTTATTGAAGAGTAATTACACATGTACTTCCTCAGTCATTGCAAATAGAACTTTTTCTTATTTCTCTTGAGAGTTTATAACTAACATCTTTTCAGTCATAAAAATATTCCAGAGCATATTAATTTCATAGTCAATAAAGAACATTTTTCTTAAAAGTTTTAGTTGAAAATTGTTCCCTGGGGATTGTTAAAAGTGATCAATATTTTATTTTATTCACTCTATGGAAAAATTTGAATAAGATTCTTTCTACCATGACAAACAACATGTATATCTTCTCACATTTAAGCACTTTTGGTAGGCATTTTTATTCAATATGTCTAGCATTTCATATACCCTGTGATTAGTGATCAACCTTTAACCTGTTCTTAACTTTTATGCTCTTGAACCCTCAATATGAATGTGGATTACAATCAAATGTCATATTCATGATTCACATGAGAAATTACTGCAGAAAAGTATTATTAGAAGACAAACTGAAAGAACATTAAGTAAGGAGACCTAGCTTCCATTTCCATTGAAAACTATACTAGACTTATGGCCTTAAAATAATCAGTCCTCACTTTGTTTTCCTATTAAATGAGGACATTAATTACTCTTTATATTATAGAACCATTTTTACAATTTAATGAAATTATTTGAGGAATTATTTCTATGACAGTTACATACAGAATGTATGATATGTAGGGGCTATTTCATTAGTTGTTGAGAATACAAATAAGAGTCAGTCTTTGGCAATACTCACAACCTGATAGAAACTATAAATAAATGAAGTATTTTGCAAGAGTAGGGAAGGCATTACAGAGGTATAGAGAAAGGGATATTCATCTATTTGTATGTTAGGATGCATTTTAGAAAAGGTGATAATCAGTTTTAGTCTAATGAATGTGTGAAAACAAAGAAAAATGTTGGGGGAGGAAATTATGAATATTAATGAGGGGGAAGCAAGGAATAGAACAATAAGAAATAAAAAGTCTTGCTCTTCATTCAATGCAATTTTATGTTGACTCACTGTAACCCATAAACAGGGAAATTAAATGGATTAAATTGCAGGAAGCCATGGTAAATACATAGAGTAGGATGTCTCTAAATCCTGACATTTTATCTGCTACCAGATAATGTAATAAGTGAAGTTCTCCTGGTGGTTTGAGAATGACCTTTATAGTCTCATAAATGTTTGATCACCAGGGAGGGGCACTATTTGATAGGAATTGGAGGTATGGCCATGTTGGAAGAAGTAATTCACTAGGGGTGGGCTTTGAAACTTTAAGAGCCCAAGCCAGGCTCAGTAGCTTTCTCTTCCTGCTGCCTGAGGATCTAGATACAGAGCTCTCTCAGTTGTTTCTCCAGTAACATGTTTGCCTGCATACCACCATCCATACTTTCCATAATGATGAAAATGGTATAAATCACTGAAACTCTAAGCAAGCCCCAATTAAATGCTTTCAGAACTGCTGTAGTCATTGTGTATCTTCACAATAATAGAACATTAAGACAGAAGATGGTACCAAGGAATAGGGTATTGCTGTGACAGGCATTCTCATTCTTGTTTATAAAATGTAGAATTTGAGACTTTTGAAAAAAAACAGTTATATCCATTAAGCAGGGTTTAATGGACTACACTAGTAAGATCAATAAAGACAGCAGTGCAGAAATTGCTACTCAAAAGTTTTCAGAGGAGAGGAGTAATAGTAAATGGCCTAGTGACTTTTCTTGTGGTATTTATGACAAAGAATATGGACACTTTCTGCCCTTGTCCAAAAATATTGACCTGAGGCTAAATTGAAGAGATCTGGATTAATGACTTAGGCAGCGGAGATTTCAATACAGATTAGTCTTCACTGTATCATGCCCTTATTAGTGGCCACTCTTATAGAGATCTAAAATTAAAAGGAGCAATATAAGCAAGGAAAATTACCAATTGTACAGTTTTAGAAGAAAGAGAACAGTGGGAGAGGAAACTTGGATCAGTATGTAAAATACGATTGTTTTTAATTTACATAAAAAAGAAAAGGAACACTAAGAAGTGTAGTAGAGCTAAGTCTAATGTTTAAGAAAATAAAAGTTTAAAGAAAAAAACTGATATTAAATCAAATAATAGGAGAAGGGGCATCAGGAAAAGAACCTGCACAGCTAAGGTCCCAACTCATAAAAAGCAAGTAAAAAAAGAAAAAAAAAGCAAATAAAAAAAAGATTAATCAATGATAGAAACTATATAAAAGAGAAACTGATGAAAAATATATTTAAACAAAGAGGTCAAGGTTCTGCCCCTGCAAGCAGCAGAATTTGGCAACTTTGGCTATGTAGTTTTAGCTTTAATGTCAGGATACAAGGAAGGGACTGTGGCTAGGCAGTGGTAGTTCACGCCTTTAATCCCAGCAGTCAGGACTCAAAGGTAGGCACACTTTTGTGAGTTCAAGGACAGCCTAGTATACAGAGCTATTTCCAGGAAAAGCTCTAAAGCTACAGAGAAACCCTGTCTCCAAAAAAATAAAATAAAATGGAAAAAGAAAGGAAGGAAGGAGGGAAGGAAGAAAGGAAAGAAGGAAAGAAGGAGGAAGGAAGGAAGGAAGGAAGGAAGGAAGGAAGGAAAAGGCCATGGAATCTCCCTTCATTGTTAAGGAAAGCTGCTGAGGCTAGCTGTGTGTCAATGATGTCCCTGGGTATAGGCCAAGTAAGGCCAAATGCATGAAGCTGTGAAGTTTAAGCTGGGTTGCCTTGGAGAACCCAAGATGTTAGAGATGCCAGAGTCATGGGATACCTGCCAAGGAGATCTGCTAACAGGGAGTAGAACTAGCCCAGGGGAAAGAAGTGTGTTGTAGTCAACAAAACTGAAAGGAGTTAGAAATTTGAAGACAATTCTGACATCAGGCATGGAGATAAGTACTTGGAGTCTTCTCAGGTGGTTTTAGGTCTTTCTTTGGTCCAGTATTTCCTCACTATGTTCTCTTTCCTGCCTTTTAGAACAGTAATGTACATCCTGTGTCATAATATGCTAAAAGTATGTAATTTGCCTTTTACTTTTGATTTTACAGAGGATTACAATTGAGAGTTTACATGCATCTCAGAAGAGTCTGAACTTTGATATTTTAAGCAGTGTTGAGAATCCTTGAGACTATGGGGACTTTGGAAGTTGAACTAAATGCATTTGCATTATGATATGTATACAGGCCTAGTATTGTCAGGGAATGGAATGTGGTGGTTTAGATGGGAATGGCCTCCATAGGTTAATAGATTTGAATGATGACACACCAGGGAGTAGCATTATTTGAAAGGTTTAGGAGGTGTGCTTTGTTGAAGGAGGTATGGCCTTACTTGGAAAAGTGTTCACTGAGGGTTGACTTTGATGTTTCAAGTGCCCAAGCCAGTCCTGGTGATTCTCTCTGCTGTTTTAGTGTCTGGATGTAGAACTTCTCCAATACCATGTCTGCCGCATGCAACCATGCTCCCCACAATAATGAAAATGTACAAAACATCTACACAAGCCCAAATTAAATGCTTTCTTTTAAAAGATAAAACATGGTCATGGCGTCTCTTCACAATAATAAAACACTGAATAATATAGTTCCTAATATCTCAAAGAAAATAATTCTGTGAAAATGATTATGCTCATTGACTAAAGCAAAAAGATATAATCTGTGTGCCAAGAAATTTTTGAGTTTCCATGTGCTCTGTTACACATTTTGCATTCATTTGGGATGTTTTATTGTTTAATTTTAATATTTTATATATGGGACATATGTATCTTCTATTACTTTTTCTCTTTCTTATCTCTCCTTCCTCCTGATGACCCACTTCTGTTGTCATCTTATTTTTGCTGGAGAATATTTATATTATGGGTAATATATCAATTAAAATCTTTATTATTTATGTGATACAATATAAATGATAAACATTAAAGAGGATGTTAAATAGTGGAAAATGATAGGGACATTATTTTATTTAAAAAGGAATATAAAGTCATATGGAATAGTTATTAACATTATAGACTATACTATTATTACAGATGAAGGGGAAATAAAGAGATAAGACCTATGGAAAATATTAGTTTAGGCTATGTAATACATGGAATCATTATAAAGGAAGGCTCCTAACTCAGGACATATATAGAAAATGGATTTGTCATGTTATTAATGCTACAAAATAGCAATGTCAAGTCAAAGAGGTTAGAATGAAAATGATATAAAAAAAACACTTTCCATTAAGACTGAGTAATAGCTTTTGATCTTAGAATTTTAGATTTTGAGTGCATACAGTGACATTGGTGGTCAGCTTATAATGAGAAGGCATAAACTAATTAAACTTGCACACAAAGGACAAAAAATATCCAATGTCAAAGAGGTCCCCCATTTGCCATTCAACTGTGCAATCAATGCAACACATTTTCTCTACTCTTTACCCTACTAAAGTTGTTCATATTAACATTATTTCCTTTCTCGTTTTCAAGATAGAAGCTGTGTAGATCAGAACTACATTTCGAACATTTACCATAGAATATTTTATATCTGATATTCAATAAATATATTTAGGCAAGTAAAGGCCATATTTACTTTTCATTTTTCATTTTTCTCCTCTGCAGATATTAATTCTATTAACCTGTGATAAACAGAATACAGTTTAGCTCCCAAAGTCTCATACTTCCTAATACCTAACAACTTTGCATACATAATTTTACATAAAGATGGAGAATTTTGGTTATGGATGGTATTTGACTTGCTAATCAACCAGCTCTTGATAAGAAAATTATCCTGAATTATCCAGTGAGACAATTACAAGCACAATTTCTCTTAAATGGAAAACTACTTGCCCTGAAAAGGCTAACCAGCAATACCAGCATGGGAAGAACATGGCTATATTTTGCTGTTTTGATGATGTTAAAGAAAATCTGATATGGGAATGTGAGAAATACCTAGAAACTATAATAATTAAAGAGTTTATCACTCAGAATGTCTTGCAGAAATCTTGTTCTCAGCCCACAAAGATCCAGTTTGGAACTCTGACTGTAGATAAGCTTGATAATCAACAAATGTGTCTTTAATGTCCTAAAAGTTTGAGATGTAGTTGAACAAGAATAGAAACCAGTATACGAAGATTCATTTGCTTACAAAACAAATAAGCACATACTCCTATTTTTAATGGACAACAACTATTTGAAATATGACCTTTCTATTCTTTTCTTTGCTGTATACTGAGAGAAAGGAACACAGAAATGCATAAATGTGTATATGTAGTTCTATTTATAAGTCCTGATTTTTAAAACATATGGGGTTGTATTATATTAAGAAAAATTTACTTGAAAAGTCCAGTCCAGTTTCTTTTCCTTTTTGTTAAATGCCACTCATATTCATTTCATTTTTTTACTAAAATATGAAAATAATTATTTCAATGCTTTCACATTCTACTAAAGAATGTTTTTGAGAATTGATGGATTAATATATTTCTCAGATGCTACAATATTGCTATATAATATATTCAATTTAACAGAACATTATAGTTGCAAACTAACTAATGGGCTAATATCCAAAATATATAAAGAACTCATGAAACTACACATCACCAACCAAACAATATGATTCTCAATATCATTATCTCAAATGGCTAAGAAACACTTAAAGAAATATTTAACATCATTAGTCAGAGAAATGCAAATCAAAACTACTTTGATATTCTATCTTACACCTGTCAGAATAGCTGCTAAGTTCAGTAATGAGGATATGGAAAAAGCGATTCCTCCTTCTTTGATGGTGGTAGTGGGAATTAACAAAATTACTATGGCAATCAATATGGTAGTTCCTCAGAAATTTGGGAATGAACTTACTTCTAAACCCAGCCATACCACTATTGCATATATATTGAAAGGACAATCAACCCTCCTACAAAGACACTTGCTACACTATTTCCATTACAGCTTTATTCATAATAACTAGACACTAGAAACAACTTATGTGTACCTCAACTAAAGAGTGGATAAAGAAAATATGGTATATTTACACGATGGAGAATTAATCAGGTGGTTAAAAATGGCATCATGGATTTGCTTGCAAATGGATGCAACTAGAAATATGGTGAGAGAGGTAACCTAGACCTAGAAAGAGAAATATAATATTTACTCACTGATACATAGATATTAGCTATTAAATAAATGAAAATCATTCTATGATCTGTAGACCCGGAGAGACTAGGTAAAAAGGAGGGCTCTAGGGGATACACATGGATTTTCCTGGGAAGGGGAAGCAGAACAGAATCTCTGAGTAGAATGGGGTTATGTAGGGATGGGAAATAGGAGGGAATATGTGGAGGGAAGTTGGGGAGAGAGTAGAGGGAGAGACAACTGGGATTGTATAGCATTTGGGGGCCATATGGAAACCTAGAGCAATTGAAATCCCCTGAAATCTATGACAGTGACTCTAGTAATAGAGGATATGGATTCTTAGCCATTCATCTTCTATGATCAGACAAGGTTTCTAGTGTTGGAACAGTGACATCAACCCAATCACAGGAACTAATCTGCTCTATCAGAAAGGTGTGATGGGCAATGATGGTACATAACTTGTGACAGTGGCTCACCAGTGACTGGTCTAATTTGAAGCCAATGCCATGGAGAGAGCCCATGCCTAACGTTAACTTGATGACCAGGAACTGAAGACTTTATTGTCTGGATAGTCTGGAGACTTGGTAGAACCAAACATGACTAGCCAAAAAAAAATTAATAATAATAATAAGAAAAACCCACAAAACAACAAACAAAAAGTGATGAAATGATTCCTAATGATATTATGCTATACTAACTTGGGTGCCTAGCCCGGTTGTCATCAGAGAGGCTTCATCTGGTAGCTGATGATAGCAGATGAAAACCCACAAAGTCAAACATTAGGCACAGAGAGAGTCCAGGTTAGAGGTCTTCATCTTATTCCTCCCCTGGAAATGTGGGAATCCAATGGAAAAGAGAAGAGTAATTGTGGAAACTAGAAGGGTCAAGGACACTGAAGAGCATGCACTGAAAAGCATGACTCCAGGGAATCTTCTAAACATGGCTTATAGGGGCTCAAACAGACTGAGGCAACAATTGTGGAGCATGCAAGGATTTGAACTAACTAAAACCTCTGCAAACATGTATTTGTTGCCTTTTTTTGTTTTGTTTTGTTTTTTTATTTTGTTTTTGTTTCTTTGATTCTTTGATTTTGAGACTCCTAATAGTGGGAGTGGTGGGTGTCTCTGACTCTTTTGCTTGTTTCTGAGGACCTATTTCCTCTTATTGTGTTTTCTCATCCGTCCTTGCCATACGGGTTTGTGCCTAGTCTTTTTAAACTTGTGTTGTATTCCTTGGAGGCCTGGTCTTTTCTGGGGAAAGCAGAGTGTATAGTATTGTGTTGGATCTATAGAGGGAGGGTCTAGGAAGAGTGGAAGGAGAGGAAGCTCTGGATGTATTAAAGAATAAAAAATTCACTGATGTAGTATCTATGGTATTTAGCATCCTTATCCCAGTGTTTTCCACAGGAGCTATAGACAAGGTCATAAAAGCTGGATATATCCCACAACTTTCTATGTAGAAACACAGATGGTATATAATTAATGTTCTTGCTCTAATGGTGGCCTTTATCTGCTGATACAGAAGGCAGGTTAATATTCAGAACTTTTTAAGTGACATTACGGGCCAAAAGTTCTCTACCTACTGTGAAATGTGAGAAGTATTGCTATTTAGTTGAGTGATTAAAATATTCATTTAACTATGATAATGAGCTGACCATAGGCACTGTCCCTGCTTCCACTTTGAACTGCTCACAGTTTCAACTATTTTCACTCTGTGGATAATGTGACAAAACCACAAATCTAATTTATTTTAACAAAAAAAAAAAATACTGTCTTTTCATCTTTTTTAAACTTAAAATAGATTTTTTTCATCCAATACATTCTGATTAGTTTCCCCCTCTCCCTTCTTTGATGAAGTAAGGGATCAGCTATTCCTTGGAGATTAATTAACAGTAGGAAGACAGACGGGTTATAAAAGAAGAACTGTATAATAAAACAGAACAAGTGTAAGTGACATACAGTGAGACAAAGAAGTGCTCCATTCATTCAACTCTAGGGCAAAGTATAAAAGTGGCAAGATGAGTAGAGGGAAAGGACACTAATAGACAACTAACTCATGAGGTTTTTAATATTGAACCAAAGGGGTGACAGAGATCTAAGTATAATTTTAACTAAAAGAACTGAAATTGCATATTTTAATTTTTCAATATTTTTTACACTATGGGATATACCTGTGTAAGGTAAGATTATGAACAACACCAATTAGCAGAATACAGTAATCATTTGCATGAGAGGAGATAGTTATTAAGATAGTGACTCGCAGAGTTTCTGAAAAGTAAATGCTTTTATGAAATAAATCAAATAAACATTGACAAGAATAGGCCATTGGAGTAGGGACACGTCAAGAGACCTACAAGGATGACACCAACTAACAATCTAAGCAAAAGTGGAGAGGCTACCTTAAATGCCCATCCCTGATAATGTGGTGTTAGTTGGGAGGTCTGGGCAGTCTATGGGGCCTCTGGTAGTGGATCAGTATTTATCCCTAGTATATGAATGAACTTTTGGAGCCCATTCTACATAGGGGTATACTCCCTCGGCCTAGACACATGGGGGAGGGCCTGAGCCCTTCTCCAAACAATATGACAGACGTTGAAGCCTCCCCATGGAAGGCCTTACCCTCCCTAGAGAGCAGAAAGGGGATGGGATGGGGGTTGTTGAGGGCAACAAGGGAGAACAAGAGGGTGCACAAACTGGGATTGATGTGTAAAACAAGCTTGTTTTAAATTCAAATTAATAAAGTATAGGCCATTAATTACATGATGGGAATTGAAAGATAGATATAGCATGTTCATCATGTTAGGGTCTAGATATTCCAGCAAGAAGAGGTTCCTGCTCTGTGTTAATGAGGGAATGGAAAGCATTGGGTGATACTGAGCTCTGTGCATGTTCAGACAAAAACAAAAGTGATGGGAATGATAGGCATCTGGATATAGCAGTCAGAAGATCAAGAGACAATGTTGAGTCCAAGTGAAGATTTAGAAGACATAAACCCATAGGTAGTAACTGAAAACCTTGTAGAGATTGACATTACTAAAAAGAAAAAAGAAAAAAAGAAACAAAATCCTCAGACTTTTTAATCTCCTGATACTTACATATTTCTTTTCCCTAGTTCTCCTTCTAACACAAAGACTACTTCATAATATCTTTTTCTCACTTATTTGCCATTCATCATGGAAACGTGGGAATTCAGTGAATGTCCTATTGCCATCTCTTTTTTTGTTTCATACAGTTGGATTATTCTTATTAAGCAAAATAAACTGTCAAACCCCATCATTACCACCTCTAACTATCACACAGATGGTGAATATGCTTTACACTGTAGATTTCAAATTCAGAGAACTAACTTTAGATTATACCACCACATAAATTACCAGATGTTAACTTGACAATATTATTTATCTTCAATAAATTCACTTATCTTCTCCTATTGATTAATGGCCCTACTGTTAATATAACAACTGAGTAATTTTCACATCATAAGGGAAGTATGAGAAATATTTACCAATAAAGGACAGATAACTTAGACTTCAAGTGCATTTTCTAAATGTATCTAATTTTAACTATCAAGAAAATTGATACTTATATACCTTTTGCCTTAATTGTACCTGCTAGGTCTACTGCAGATGCACAAGTCAAGTCTTTCCTGAATAAGCCATACAGTTTCTTACTTTAGAGTTTTGTTCTAAGAGTACCTAGAATAATAACTTTCACTACTAATATGTCCAAATGGGAAGATTTTCCAAATTATTCTTTACTCTCTGGCATAATTCACGACTTGACACTTCTAGTCTAAATATTTAAATTAGTATTTTCCTAATTTACAAATTAGGTATTTTCCACAAAGGTTTCAACTATAAATATACACAGGCATACATATGAACACACACACACATACTCACATACAAGTACCTTAGCTCTTTTAATTTTGAATCCCCAAATTATTCAAAACTTTTCTAAATATAATTACTCCAAGATAACAGATTAGTAATGGATTTGCAATTCCTGTAATATAATATAATATATGCAAAACAAATATTTACATATCAAGGGTTTCTAAAAAAATCAAAACTTAGTGATGTAATTGTGTCATTCATCTACAAAGTTCTAGGTGAATGATTTTCTTTATTTTTTTTTAGACATAAAGCTCTTAGCCAGTTCTTATTGGCTAGCACTATCTTAAATATTAACCCATTTCTATCAACCTAAGTATTTCCACGTGATCTTATCTTCAAGGAGAGAGGATCTGGATTTCTGCTCTCTCAGTTCTACATTTTGAATCCTCTCCTCCCTCTCCCCGAAACCTTGTCTCCTAGTCCTGCCTATCTTGCTTTCCTATTAGGCCAATTATTTTCTTCCCACTTTATACTTCCCACTTCTGCTAAAATTACTGATAATTATATAATTTCTCTTTTGGTTTCTAATGAATTTCCTCAAGTACTATGTAACCATGAGGTGTGAAATTTTTGTCTTCTGAAATTTGACCTTGTGTCTAAAGATTTTCATCTTCTCATTATTATTAAGCAGAAAATGGTAAGATAGAGAGTATGTCATGAATGCAATTTGCATTGAATTTTCTGGGTGAATTATAGTTATTGATATGCTAATTCTACCTTTCATTTTGTCTTTTATAACTGCTGAGCCTCCTCATATATTATAAAATGCTATAAATTATGTCTAACACTTTGACTCCACCATAAGTGTTCCCCTTATTTTTGTATTTTTATTTTATATTTTATATGTTTATTATTATAGAGAATCAATAGACTCAAAAAACAACATGAATAGCTAAATTGGATCATAATGAATGGACATTCCCCTTACAAACTACTTCTTTATCATAAAATTTATACTGAATTAGCAAATTGAAAAATATTGACAGTTTTAATTGCAATTTGCTGTCCATGAAATTACTTTGTAACTATGCTTTAAATTGACACAAGAATCCAATAAAATTTTATGCATAACTACCATAATTTCTATGAAACAAAACATAAAAACAGTAAGGTAACAGTGTCACACTTGAGGAGAAAGTGAATAGAATCATAAGACTAAAAGAGAAAATACAAAATGTCATAAGTTGGGGGAAATTGTCATACGGCAGATGATACAAAGAGTAGATTCTTGCTACTTTAAAACTCCATGTACACTGTGGAATAGTGTTTAAATGCACTCAGTTAGAGTCAATTGGTCCAGCTTCAAATTCTTGACCATGGCAAGATATTTAACTGGTCTTTGATCTTAACCTCTCTGGCTCTTTTTTTTTTCATTTTCATCATGGTAACCATTACAGTAATACAGAATTATGATGAATAAATGTGTCACATTTGTTATACACAGTAGACAAAATGAAGAGAGAATATCTAAATGTGTTTTCTTTCAGAAATATCATAATTTATCATTGTTATTTATACATTGAATAATTCCCTAAAAGTAAAGAAAGCATAAAATTATCAACCATGTTAATGAATATGTTATTTTTTATCATTTATACATATATAAAAATTTAAAATCTTTTTGATTAAAAAGGAGAAAGAAAATATGATCTAGTGGTATAAATTATACCTCCTTTATAGGGCCCATGAGGCCTCAACCCTACAGAAACAACTGAAGGCAACTAAATAATGCTGAAGCCTAGAAAAATAGTACACCAGTTGATTATTCAATACCAAATGGGCAGCCCTGAAAATGTGCATACAACTAATATTATATAGATGGAGCACACATATATATACATACACTCGTATATACATACATACATACATACACAAACACACACACACACACACACACACACAGAGAGAGAGAGAGAGAGAGAGAGAGAGAGAGAGAGAGAGAGAGAGAGAGCAACAATTAGAAAAAGACCATGAATTTGAAAGAAACTAATTAGCTTTGTGAGCCCATTCTGTATGGAGGCATACCTTGCTAAGCCTAGGTACAGGGTGAGGCTCAGTCCTGCACCAAATGATATGACAGACTTTGATGATTCCCCATGGGAAGCCTCACACTCTGACCAGTGGATTGGGGTTAAGATGGGGAGGTAATGGGGGAGTGGGAAGACAGGAGGAAGAGAGAACTGGGGTTGGTATGTAAAATGTGATTGATTTGAAAATATATATTAAAAAAGAAAATAAGGATGGGGGTTGATTTGAAGGGGGAAAGGGTAAAGAAATAAAAAGTAAAAATATTATCAAAATAATAATAATTTTAAAAAATGCAGTTCCTTGTGGTCAAAGAATAACATTTTGTCTAAGATATAATATGAATAAAGAATTTTTCATGAATACAGTATGGTTTATAAAATGATTTCAAATGTATTGTTTGTATGTGACTATGTGTGTGAGTATAGACATTTTAGGGTAAAATTTAGTCAATATTGATTAACATAATGACTTGGAATATATTCTGGTAAAATTTCTTATCTAAGACCATTTATTTTCATCAATATAACACATCAAAAATAAGGCCAAAATTCCCAATGCAATTTGGTGTTCAATTTAAAAACTTGAAAACTGTGACAGAACTGTTAATTCAATATCTGCTTCTTCATATTGCCTACCTAGAGAGTTGTATTCTCAAAATATTTACCTATTATAGCAAAAAACATAGAAGTTCATTTTTTCTATGGTATACATTTTAGTGGGTTGAACATTGATTGTTCAAACCATCCTGAGTGAGGTAACCCAGTCACAAAATGAGGAACATGATATGTACTTACTCAGATATGGAGTTTAGACATAGAACAAATGATCACCAGCCTATATTTCACACCACCAGAGAAACTAGGATACAAGGAGGAACCTAATGTTTCATACAAGGTCCCTTACATAAGGGGAAAGGAACAAGATCTCCTGAGCACATTTGGAGTAGGGGGGCAGAGATTGGAGAGGGGGTTAGGAGAAAGAGAAGGGGAGGAGAGGAGAACATGTGGGACTAGGAAGATTGAGTTGTGGGATGAATAGATGAGCTAAAAACAAATAAGATACCATCATAGTTATGAAGAGAAACCCGATTCTAGAGAAAAGTCCAGAGACTGACAAGGATGACCCTACCTAACAATCTGAGCAACAGTGGAGAGGCTACCATAAATACCCTTCCCTGATAATGATATTGATGACTAACTTATCCACCATCATGGAGCCCTCATCTAGTAGCTGATGGAAACAGAAGCAGACACCCACAACTAAATACTGAGCAGAACTCCTTGAATCCAGTTGTAGAGAGGGAGGAGTGATAAGAAAAGAGGCCAAGTCCAGGCTGGGGAAACCCACAGAAACAGCTGACCTGAACAAGGGGGAGCTCAGGGGCCCCAGACAGATAGCTGTTGAAACCAGCATTGGAACAACTCAGACCCCCTGAACATGGGTCTCAGTGAGAAGGCCTGGGCAGTCTAAGGGACCTCTGACAGTGGAACCAGGATGTATGCTTGGTACACAAAAGGACTTTGGGAGCACATTCCCCTTGGAGGGAAACTCCCTTAGCCTAGAGACAGGAGGGAGGGCCTTGTTCCTACTCCAATGACTTGACAGATTTTGATGATCCCTCCTGGAAGGCATCACCCTCCCTGTGGAGTGGGTGGGGGATGGGACAGGAGGGTGGTTGGGGTGTATGGGAAGGAAGGAGGGAAAGGGAACTAGGATCAATATGTAAAATAAGAAAAAATAATAAATATGTATATTAAAAAAGAAAATTTATTCTTCATAAATGAGGAAAATAATCAGACACTTGTACACAACATTCATGTCCCAAAGCCATGTTAATGAGATGCTTTAAAATCCAATAAATTGTCATCTAGCACAGGTATCGTTTTTGGCTTTACTAAAGAAGGACACACACACATGCAAGCACACACACACACACACACACAACTGCATGATATGCCATATGCATTGGTACGTACCTCTAATCTGAACACCTGAGAGGCAGAGGCAGAAAGATCATGAGGTCTTTGAAGTTCGAGTAGGACAGGCTTTCTCACAGAATAACACACTGTCTCAACAAAATAACAGAAAACAAAACAAAAAAGCACCTATGATACCTTTACTCAGCTACCACTATGACGTTATAGTCAAAAAACAGTTATAGATAATAGTCTGTGTCTCCTTTCCCTGTGTTCACTAAGAAATGTAGTGAACAAATTCTGTGGATAATGAACTTTTCTCACTGCCAGTATTCACACCTCTTTTCTTTGTACTGGGCTTTTTCTATGCTTCTGCAAGTTTAGTACCACATTCTTTAGGGCAATCCAGATATGATAGAGATTTACTTCTTGCAGGAACAACTACCAATAAGAAAGACGAGAGGATTGAGTAGTGGGAGGGAGACTGGGGAAGAAGGAATGTGAGGGGAGGATGGTGGGAGGAGGCAGCAGCCAGAATATAAAATAAATACATGAATAAAAAGACAAGGCAAGAAAAGAAAAAAGTAACTGAAATCCACAAATACAAAGCTCCTCGGAGCAGGTGTTGTTAGTAAGATACAGAACCCAAAATGACATAGAGGAGAACTTTTTCAGTCTGTTTTGCCTTCTGTGACTAATTTCTCCTATTTTTTCATTTATATTTCATGGGACTGTGTTCCAAAGACCAATTAAAACAATATTTGTTTCATTAAGCTTCCTCTCTTTTTATTTATTTTTAAAAAGAGGATCTGACTATGAAATCCTAATGCTGGGATTAGAGGCTTTACAGGCTGACAATGAGCACACCATCTGCCCTGGTATTTTAACAGGTTTGAAATAATCCAAATTAAACCCACATGAGTACTAGACCTTAATTATGTGCTAGAAAAGCAGCCTGAGACAAATCTCTTTAGCAACACCAAATTTCTGCATAACCATAGTAATTATCTTTCAGATTTGTTTTGGTGAGATATTCTGCATAAAGCATCAAGGAAAGATTAAGTGTGAAGTAAGTGTAAATGCATGTTTCTATTATTAACCATATATTTTTTTTTCACAAAAAGCTTGTAAGAAGTTGGTAGATTGCACTATTTTTGCATAATCTTTCTTCTTTTTCCTTGTTGGTCCTTCCTATCTGTGGGTTGATCAGAATTCCTGATTCACTGAAGTATCCTTGGTCATGTAACTGGCTTCTGTATTGTCAGCATGAGCTTTTGTCAGTTTTGAGGGATGACTTTTTTTGAGACAGGTCCTTTGTGTGTATTCCCATTTAATCCTATCTTCTCTTTGTAGCCCCATCTGGAACTTGCAGTACATCAGCTGCCAGAGGGGTGGGATGGTACACATGTACTGCCACAGCAAGCTCTGAGCCAAGGCTCTTAAGGGTAATGAAGACTTTTTGTTCCTTTTGGCTCTTTCTATTTTGGGCAGTGGGAGATTAAGCTTCAAGTAAACTCTTTTCCCAAATGAAGAGATACAATGAGTTGAAATAGGCATAAAGACTCACACTTTTAACTATTTATCTAAAAGAAATATGAATTTTTAAAGACTATTCTCTTACAATTATGATTAGCATAGCAGTTACATAATAAATACTTATATGTGAGTAAAAGTCAATAAATGTAGGACTGCATATAGCCTCTTCAGTTAGGAAAGGGAATGTCATAGTCTATTACTAAATTTAAAATAAACTGATGTGTGTTTTGTAAGTGCTATATTTGAAAACTCTTAGAAGAAGTACTGTCTTTGAACAGCCTACCATGCAGCCTACCATGATCTATCTCTGCACCGAGAATTCACAACTTAAATATTAAAGCAAGCACAGTTTCTTCATGCATGGCCAAGTAATAACACAGGCAAAATTTTATTTAGAAAACAATTGAATAGCAAGAAAACCCTAAGGAAAAGCCAGTACTGAGACTGCTCATTTAAACCTTGTACTGAAAACTAAAAACAATTAACGCAGAATACACATACAAGTAATCATTCTTTTTCCTTTCACCAAATATGGAAGTCCTGATCCAGTACTTATAAAAGGTCAAGCCAAAAAGTATAAATAGAGTAAAAGCCAAATATTTTCCCAACATAAACAGGGGAGATTTTGCAGCCAGGAAAAGAACATTAGGCTTAGCTATTTAGGAAAGAGTTCAAAAACTCATTACCAAGAATACAAAGGAATTCTTGGGAGCTAATTAAAGGACAAAACTGATGTTACAACTAATCAGATTCCAAAGAAAACAGAGCACACAATCTGTATATCAGAGAAAGTCCAAAGCCACAGAATCAATTCTTATTCAGCACAAGTTGCTACTACTGATGACAAGTGGTTAATGTCAATTTCTTTTAAGATTTATAAATATCTTTGATCAAGTGTATTATGAATGTTGATAGAAAGCAATTTCTTTGGTTTTTAATATTAATTGAGGATACTATACTCTGTGGTAAAATATATATACCATCTGTGGCTTGGTTGAAAATATTACAAATATATGTGAATTTAGGGTAACCTATTAGTCAGATCATTTTTAATGCCCCTGTCTCTTTACCACGTGTGAGTTTTGGGGTCAGTAGCAATACCACAAACCTTAAAAGATCCTGAACTAATTTCATCTGTTGCACCTACATATGACTAAAAAAACTTGTGGAGAAATAAAACTTCAAATGTTAGAAGACCTAAAATTTACAGTGAAAATCTAGACCTCTCTATCACATAAGAAAATTATGAGACTTAGTTTTGGAGAAATTTTCCTGAATTAAATTTGTACTTAAGTTTATTTCCACAAATTACAAGTGTGATTCTAAAACATGATCACTCTAAAATAACCTCCCGACAAAATGTAAAATTTATTTTCTCTATGGTTATCATATATATGTGATATATATATATATATATGTATATATCACATATATATCCTCACATATGCACTTTTTGTTTATTGATATGGTTATGTATATGTAGAAATTTCAAACTACATTTTAAGTGTGAAGTGAAATTTTTACATTCTTACCTGGACAATTACTTTGATTAAAGTACACTGTAAACATTATTATTTGATTGCAGAATACACCAATTATGAAATAAAACCTTTTGTCAACTGAAGATATCAGAATGTCCCAACTTTAGGTTATTTCAATCACTTTAATATAAATGATTGTTTTTCTTGAATTATATTAATATAGTGAAACTATATTTGAAACTATTTACCTGGGTTTAAATAATCTCTCTAGTATGATTTAAACTTGTATTACTTTTCTTGTAAAGAAAGGACGTCAGGAATATTAACTGAGTATTGTTGTGAATATTAAACTGATGCTTCCACTTGAACCCTGGCTCTCACACTGTCTCTATGGGTTTTAACTAATCACTTAATTATTTGGAATATAATATCTTTTAATGAATAATGAAAGGACATTGGTAACCAGAGCATCACCATATTCCTACATATCTAAATTATGTCTATCATCTGGGAGTTTTGTTTCCAGCCTTTATTCTAAGGGGCCAGCATCAATTCAGGGCATATATGATCTGAAGTACTATCTGGATGCAAAATACAGATATGAAACATGAAAGCATAATCTTGAAATATTTATGAGTTTTCTCTTTTTCCATTTTCTTATCTATTAAGTAGACAAGTCACTGTAGAGATTAAATGAGACATCATTTTCACATTCTAGATACAACTTAAACAAAAATATATAGAAAACACTATCATTATTGTCTTGTACCTTGTGGTTTGTATACATTATGGGGAGGAATCTTTCAAACATACACATAAAAGTGTCTCTGTAAGTGGTGAGAGTTGCCAATCTTTAATAAAATTACAGAGGACACCATGATTTCAAAGTATTGGATGCAAAATACTGGAATTATATTGGATTTAACAGCATTTGATCCATTTTGCTTATTATGTGTGTATGCATTTTGCTTTGCCTCTGCTCGATTTAAGTGCTGAATTCAGAGACATTCTGATCTTTGTCTCTATTCGAAACATGGTATTCTTCTCATGGATCTATATCCAATAACTCAAATTGGAAAAAAAACAACAACATAGGTTTACAGTCTAAAGTGATGCCAAAAAAAGCTGAGTTTCCATAGTCATATGTAAAATAGTAAGTTTTCTTATTTTTTTTCCTTTAGAATTGCTCTTCAGCCATCAAAGATTAGGCACTTCTGTTTTGAGCATCCTGTGTGGAAATATGCAAAGATGCATCAGTTTCTTATAAATAAAATTATTCCATTTTTTTGAGAATATCACTTTGTTTGGTTATTTTGTTGTTGTTTAGAAGTTTTATGTTTTTAATTGTGTGATTGTTCGTTTGTTTGCTTGGTCTGACATCTCTTCATGTTAAATATTGACATAATGCTGAAGAATAATTGAGTTTCAACAAGATTTAAATGGCTGTTTCAAATTTTGTTTGTCTTAGTCACTCATAGTATTGTGTAGTTAAAAGAACTCATATAATAAAAGGATCATTCAAATCTGAAACTGCTCATTGTAAAAACATATAAAAAAACCCATTCCATATACAAATGCATCACTCATTTCTGGACAGGTACACTGAACTTACAGCACAGATGAATGGGAACCTTTACAATACAATGTAAATGATGCTGAAAATAACTAGTTCATCAAAGATCAGTAAAATCAACCAATGCTCACTAAGAGAAGAATACTATTGATTGGTAAAGTAATTTAAACGGAAAAACAAGTGTGTTTTAACTTGTGTGCTAAATTTCGACAAGTATTCATTGATTAAGACATACAATTTCTAGAAAATAATGTTCTTCACGGATAAAAATGTAGTCCTTATGGAGATCTTTCACTATTGAGTTACTTAACTGTGGAGTCAAAGTAAAAATGAAATAAATTAGAGTCAGTATGATACAAGATAAAGCAAAAGATGCATTATTGGTCATAAAGCTTATTAAAATGCTGAAGCCAATGAATTTTCTAAATAAATTATTATCCAAATTTAAAACCTAGAGAAAACTTTGGTATCGGGTTCAAAAGCCAAAATTGTGGCTTTCATGTTTCCTTTCCTTTCTTCCTTATTTTACCTGTATTATGCAATTAATTACATTCCTCAATTGAATTATTTAAAATAACTGGAGTTTGCCAGGGATTTTAAAGCACAATGTATGTAAAAATATTACCTTATATTGCCCCAAGAAAATTTATGTTCCCCTTTTCATTCCCCAAGAATATTTAAACTTTATTTTTTCATGAGCTGTGAAAGAGAATATAGAGTGAAATGTTTTTCTAGTTCTAATTTTGTCATGGCATCTTTTGATTTTAGTGGCGGAAAGTATTTAAAATATGTTTGATAGTGAAAGTGTACAATCTACTGTCAAGATCCACAGATTTAGGATAAATATACAAATTGTATATTGTTCAGTGAGATGTGTAGGCTGTGGGTTTGGTTCATTTGGTCATGGAACTTACTTTTCTAATTTACAGTGTGCTAAAAATTACAGTTTTAACTATATTAATAATCTCACAATAAGAGCAATATTAATTGATAAAGTGATAGAAGTATATAGAAGTAGATGATAAATTACTATATTATGAAGTATTATTGTTCAATGGGATTTAGATACTGAGATGTCTCTTGATTTTCAAGCTAGAGTGTCAAGAAAATCAATGATATAAATCAAAGGCCTGAAAGTTGAAAGGATAATGTAGACTTCAATGTGGATATAGTGATGATTATATTAGGAATTATTTTCAGAAATTATATTGATTAATCTAGGTAAATCATTATTTCCATAACCTTTGCTATGATTTTCAATTTCCTTTTGGAAACTTCTTCATGGCATCTAATTCAATGACTTGGAATGTAGTTTGGTAAAGCATTTGTCTAGCATATGAATAGTCCCAGATTTGATTCCTAGAACCGCCAAGCAGGTTTAAAGAATGAGGAGATAAATGAGATGGGTCAGCAAGTAAAAATGCTTACTTCTCAAGACTGAAGATCTGAAATAGATCTGTAGAAATTATATATGAACCGAAGGAGAAAACTGTACAAAGTTGTCTGGCTTCCACATGTGCAATTAGACTTGTGCCCTACCCACATACTTATACACACCCAAAGTCACTCCCACACATAATCCCAGATATACTCTCACACAAGTATCAGTAAATAAAATAGGTGAAAAATAAAATATTCATAAAAGTAAAAGAAATAAAATTGTACTGGATTTTAGCAAAGTTTACATTGACTACATTAAATTAAAAATTATGGGTACATTTCTATCTTTATGTGTATCTATGCACGTGCATGCATGTACACGCACACACACACACACACACATATATATATATTCATGTATATGTATATATACATACTTTTAATAAATTGACAATTCAGACCTGATGTAGAGACTTGGGTCAACCTCTCACTAAATGATCACATGTGAATTAAAAGAACAGGGGAATGCTAGAAATCACTACGTTTTCCTATGAACAACAGAAGAAAATCTATGATAGCCCCAGGAGAAAAAGATGTGACAGAGAATTCTGAAACATTGCATTATCTGGTTTCTAGTTATTCCCAAACTACAACTACAGTTTGCCCTCACTTTTTTTTTTTAAATTCATTTCAATCCATAAAATATATTTACCTTCAAAATAAATTCCACACTTGACAAAATAACAATTAATATAGCACTTAAGTAATAGAGTTTTTTATAATTCAATATAGTCAATTTTATTATGTCCTAACAAATCCATACAATTTTATTTATTTCTTAAGATTTTAAATTTTACTTTCAGACCGGAGTATATTTTCCTACTTCTTGTGAGGTTGTATAACACTCTATCTACAACTTCAAGGGAATAAAATCTCTTAACCTAAAACTACATAGAAAAAATGACGCCATTTCTGGCACTTAGTTGGTATTTACCTGGCATAAACACAAAAGGCTGCTTCAGTTTGTTCAGTTATCCTTGCCTGTAAAGGGCCATTTAAACCCAAATTGGAACTGTCTCTGGGCTACTATCAGTGATAATAAGAAATTAAATTCATGCCAATTATAACAATCCACAGTACAGATAGAGGTGACCAAGGAATTCAAGCAGAACCTTCTGTTTGGTTTCATTACACTCAAGCTTAATGAGAAAAAATATCATTAGCACCAAGGAACTTGTAAACTTTGTTGGGTTTCTTGCTAAAATTCCCTGTGTCTATGATGGGAACTGTGGTAAAGGACAATAATGTAAATTTCATTTTGTAATACACACATGAAGACAAATGTGAAGGAGAGGATGGACAATCCTCTATAGGAAAGGCAATTGGTGCATAGCAACTTCCTTTTAACGTGCTTATTTTATAGAAATTGTTGGCAGCACAAAACTTAAATATCAATAGTCAAATTAACTTGTCATTGATATCATTCAGCTTGCATATAGAATGTGTATAACAAGATAGTCCTGTAAATATACATGAACTTAAAGAGAGTCTCCCTGTAATTTTTTTATACAACAAAAATTTTAGTGCAAAATGGCAAAGGCAATTGTATGTCAAAAAATGAATATATATTGGTGATCTTTTTAATATTGCTATTGTTAAAACTCCTGTATTTACATTTTATTTTACATTATAACATAAAATGGAGGGTATCAGATAATTTATATTTTGAATTCCCTGTGATTTGACAGAGAAAATAAATATTAATGCATACATGCAACAGAAAGCAAACTTTGATTATGGCTCATCATTTTGCATTAGTCTGAGTCTCCAACCATCTTTCAGGCATCATTATTAAGGGGATAAAAAGATTAAGAAATAAGGTTGTCTCATCTAGTAGCTGATGGAAACAGAAGCAGACACCCATAGAAAACACTGAGCCAAACTGGAATCCAAATTCAGAGAGGGAGGATAAGACCAGGCTAGAAAAACTCAGAGACACCTGACCTGAACAACGGGGAGCTCATGGGCCCCCAGACTGATATCTGGGAATCCAGCCTTGAACTGACTCAGACCCCCTGAACATGGGTCTCAGTTAAAAGGCCTGGGCAGTCTAAGGAAACCAGGATGTATCCTTGGTGCACAAAAGGACTTTGGGAGCACATTCCCCATGGAGGGATACTCTCTTAACCTAGAGGCAGGAGGGAGAGCCTAGTCCCTACTCCAAATGACTTGACAGATTTAGATGACCTCTCCAGGAAGGCATAACCCTACATGTGGAGTTGGGGGGGTGGATAATGGGATGGGAGGGTGGTTGGATGTCATGGGAGGGTGGAAGAGGGGGGGGAGGATGGAGAGGGAGCTGGAATCCACATGTAAATAAGAAAAATAAATAAAAGAAAAGAAATAAGGTTGAGTCCATGCATATAATATTAAGTTTCTCTGCCAGGAATGTGAAGAGATCATTAACCATAAATATCAACTGAGTAAGAAAGACAACAAATGAAATTTACTTTTATTTTCTCATAATAACATTGTATATCTTAATCTACTGCTATTCTAACCAGCAATTGAGATTACACAGTTACAGGCCTGCTGTCTGTCAGTGGCCCAGAAGCTCAGGAAACAGCCAGGTGGGAATTCTTTTGCTACAGCTAAAGTTAACTTTAACCAAATCTCTATTGTTTTATTTATGAGTAAGACTGGAGATTCAAATGGGAGTGAAGACCTGCAAGCTCATACCAGTTGAACAGCAACTAACTAAATTTCTCTCCTACTGGTTTTTCCCAAAAAGCCTGTCCTTCCACTTTGCCAAAATAACAAACGCTATGCCACTTAAAATTCATCTGTAGCACTTCCTTTGCATCTTTCTAACTCTTCCAGATGCTCCCTGATACTCTATGATTACTCTCTTTCAACTAGTTGCTAACTCAATTTCCTGACCCAAGGTTAATTTTATTTAATTAACACAAATGCTAACTCACAGTTCACAATGTGATTGAATATCCTCCAACATATTTATTACTGTTCAGTGTTGGTCTAGAGCTCAGTCGAGGTAGATATTTCACTGCTCATGAGCAACTTTTCTTGCTTTGTCTTCTAACTAGTTTTGCATCTATATGTCCAACTTTTTCTATGAGCCTCTAAGCAGGAAAGCAATGTAATATTTGATCACCTTATGAATAAATAAATGTATTCCATAATGCTAACATCACTGAGGGGTTAAAAGTGCTAGTTGTCAAGGCTCATGAACTGAGTTTAATCCTTTAATTCCATATATGGTACAGGAAAAGAATGGACTTGTACAAGTTGTTCTGTAACATCCACCTGAGAACATGGATACATACTAGATAAACCGACTAATGGAAAACTGAACATGTTCAAGGATATCTAATGTAGATATGAAAACGGGTAAAACATTGTGTGATTGAAGATAATCATATTATAGATGCATAAACAGTATCAGCATTAGCTATAGAATCTATAATATGATTAAATGAATTCTAGAAATAAGTCATAATTCATTCAAAATGCTAGCATAACCAGAAAAGATTACTTTATATAAGTAAAATAATTTTATTGTTGTCAAGTTACAGCTAATAGCACTACCTTTAAATCATACACAATATCTGTCACTATAGATAATTTCCTTTGAAAATGTATGCATTACACCAGGTGGTTGTAATACATGTCTTTAATCCCAGCACTCATGAGGCAGGGGCAGATTGATCTCTGGGTTCAAGGCAATCCTGGTCTACAGAGCAAGTTTCAGGACAGCTAATGCTGTTACACAGAGAAACCCTGTCTCAAAAAAACAAAAAGAAAAAAACAATCAATTGATATTCATATTCAACTATTCTATCTTTGACGTAAGGCACAAGAGTGTAATCATTTGTGATAAGAACTGCACATGTAGTGTGAATTGTACTCTAGTCGCTATGTTCATAGAAGGTTATGGTTCTTACATTCCCCATCATATAGATTGGAAATTTCTAGTTAAGAGAATACTGATTGTTTGTTAATGGCCACACCACTGGTTAATGTAAGATTCTCTGACTGTAGTGTCCTCTCTCTTTGAACTAATGCCTCCATGAATGTCATAATATAAACTTAAAATGACACAATGCAGAAAGAGAACTATGTAATTGTAAAATAATCTCTACAACATGGCTAGGAACTTAAATGTAATATGGGCTTTCAGGTATTTTGAAAGTGTTTTTTCTGAAAAAAAAAGGGAAACTATTAGAAACAGTTCTCTGAACAGCCTATTATGATTTGGTTTATTTCTTTTGTCATATTTTCAATAAAGAGTTCCTGTTCGTTCAAACTTCCATTTGACTGTGTCATTTAAATTTCATAGATATTCTCCAACTGGAACACAAAAGAGAATTAGATAATTTCAGTCATTCCAATTTGTAGAATTTTTGTAGAGAAGCATGGATACATTTCAATATCATGCATAAATCCACTGTTATCTCTTCCTTTTTAAAAAATGGCTACTGAGTTGGTAAATGGTATAGAAAATGGAATCTCAACACAGATGCAAATGCATTTGAAAGTTATAGAAGCAAACTATATTAATGAACACAGCTATGAATTTCATTAAAAATGAAATGTAAAACTGGCAAAAAGGAAGAATGCAAAGATATATTATTAACAATAAATATAGCAATCCTGTTAACTAAAAAAAAAGTTAGAAGAGGAAGATACTCATTCTCATGGAAACAAGTTAAGTTTAGATGTATGCTAGGTTTTGTTTACTGGTGCTATTATTTTAATTTTGTGAGGTTTTGGGTAGTATTTTTTATTCTTTTAACAGTCTTCTCTTAAGGCAGGTATTATTGATATTATGCTATCTAAAGCTTATTTTAATGAACTTAGTTCTTGAGTTGTTCCCACTGGAGCACTGCAGATTAGATGGAGCTTGGAATTGGTGCAAATTCCCGTAGTACCCAGAAATTCTAAATAAAAATCATGCTTGTATAAATTTTTAAAAATGTCCATTTTGAGGTATCTATGGTCATTCTCTACACTAGAGTCCAGAAAATTGGTGGTCAAAAAAAAATAGTTCAATTGTTTAAATAACTAGAAATCATAAAATTCCTTCAGACTTCTCATTTTTAACCTGTAGTTCTTCTGTACTCTTCAAATTTTCCATAGAATCGTTAAGGTATTTGCAGAAAAACAAAAAACAAAAAACAAAACAAAAAAAAAAAAAAAAAAAAAAAAAGAAGTGAACAGAGAAAGTGTGGCAAAACAAATATGGTAAGCTACAGAAATCATAAATGTGGGGGGCATATTACTATTTTCAATATCTATTCCAATAAAACACTAATTTCTTTCAGAGCGAAGATAGAAGTGTTTACTATTGCCAACTCTACATACCCCTTGGAAAAAATGAGGTGCTTGTCAAGATGTTTTCAAGGAATTTTGTAGTCACTGGCTTTTTCTTGCTCTTAAACTGAGGAAAAGGCATGTACACAGGTATTTGAGCTTTCCTGTATATGTGAGCACACTCTATATGTATAATCAATCCTTTAAATGTTTATCTATGAATACATTAGGATCCTGTGATTTGTTTGAGTAGAGAAGTAGAAAGAATTAATTCTTTAACACCTGCATTTCTTTGCAAGAAATACCCACCTACCTTTATCACCAACCCCAATTAACCTACAGCTAATCTAAATATGGAAACCACCAGAGAAGTGGATACCAATAGCTTAGAGGGGTGGAGGAGGGAGAACAATAACAATGGAACACCATTGCAGGTGATCTGTCAAGGGATTCTGCTTTCCATCAGCCCACTTAGTTTTATATTTATAAATGTTTTTAAAAGTAGAGACAGAAATAGTGAAATTCATTTACACAAACCCCAGAATCTTCACTTAATTTAACAAATGAGATGCATATTCATTTAGTTTGAGGGGAAATATATGTGTTGACTACTGAAATTTCTGCTACATATTGTCTTCTCAATGAGAATGGACTACAGAAGATGGGAACAAATTAAGAACAATTTCAAGACTACCCATATGTTCATCCAGGAGAATACAACAACAAAGAGATGTGAGGGAATGCTAAGCATGGATTCTAGGCCAGCTTTAGACAATCCCAAACTGAAGAGCTCTTTTTATTTTCCTAAGATCAGTATTTCTTGACCTACTTCTTATGAAGAAACTTCTGTCTGGAAAACAGAAGGAACTCATTTATCACTTTAACTTGAAATTTACCTTGAGATAGAACTCATTTTTTTGTAAAAATATGCTTTGTTAGGCATATATAAAACAGACACAAGAGAATTTGGGTTGAAGTATTTAATAAATTATACTATGCATGATTATGAAAAGGAGACTCTAAATGATAATTATTAAAAGGCAATAATCTAATAAGCAAAGAAATAACTGGTGATATGCTAAATAAGGAGAGATAATTATTATAAATCTGTGAAATAGGCAAACCATTTGTTAATGTTGTACTACATGCTTGATTTTTTTATTCCATATTTATCCCTCACAAATGAATAGAGAATAAAAATTAGACATTTCATCTCTGTACTACACATGTGAATTCTGAGTAATATTGAGGAACCATAACAGTAAAGAAGTAGCTCTAGCTCCTAAAGTTACCATCACCAGAAACACACCATATACATGCACATACACAGATCCTTTTATTGATCAATTTGTTCTCAGTTTCATAGTTGTTCATATTACATTTTGGTTACTTTTTCTTTCTACCCTCTTTCATGCCTTTTCAGTCCCAATCAACCATACCCCAATTTCTATCAATCATTTTTCTCTGGTTCATCAATTTGGTTTCATTTTGTGATACATTTAGTTAAACTGGGACTATGTGCACACTAAGTATTTTTTGAGATTAGACGCATGGCAGCTAATTCCACCCTTATCAAGATCCTTCCTTCCTCACAGCCTTAAATTATTTATAAATGCAGATATTCTGAGTTACAAAACTAATTGTTTGTGCCACTAACATGATATTTTATTGGTATAAATGTAACCTAAACACCAGGCTTGGTATAACATTGATTAAAGTTGCCAGCTCTGTATATCAAGACATGATAACGAAGAGGAATTTAAGAAAACTGTGGATATGTGAAACATAGGTTATGTGTTGAGGGTGTACTTCCGTACATAAGCATTCTAGCTCATCTAACAAGAGAAATATTGTGTTCCCTTAAAGTATGGAGTAGAGAAGGGTATCAGAGCTGTTAAGCAACACTGCTGGACAAAAATCAGACCTAGAGGGAGTTTCAAAAAGGCTAGAAAGAACTCTGAAACACTCTCCATGTCATGAGCCACTAGCATGTATGGGGATATTGATATGTAATGGAAAATAGAAGAAACAAGGTTGCAGTCTTGTATGTATATGGTAACCAGCACTTAGAAATTCTGGAACCACAAAACCAAACTGGGTGTATCTATAACAGAAGATTAGAAACAAGTCCTAATACTATGATACCAAATAAAACACTAAGATTACTGCTCTCAGAGAAAGGTAAGTTCCAAAGTTTTCTATAACTAAAGGGTAAACCTGAAAAGTTACTGAACTTTACCAGAACTCTCTGAGAAAATAATATTAAGTAACTTCAGATTTTTTTAAAAAATATAGGATAAATTTAATTTCATCATATAAAAATTAAGTAATCATTTTTGCCATCTTAAATTGGTGTGATTATAGAATTTTGCCTAACACATTTATGCCATTTAATGCAAGGAAATGGGACACAAACTTCATTGTGAGGAATGCAGATGTGATCCTTTATGTCGTTAGCTGGTATCTGTAGAAAATACTTTAGTTTACAAGTTTTTACTCTTGTAAATATTAACACATCTAATTAACTATTGATAGGGACAATGTTCATACTTTATAATACTATGCCTTAGAGTAGTTGAACACTAAGTTATTAACTAGAGACTCAGATTGTGTTTGATTATAAATCACATTGCTATTTGCTAAACTTAACCGTGTCCTTCCTGATGCCTAGATAATACAAAATAAATTGAATACATCTATGAATGAAGAAATGTATGTTTTTTCTTGAGTAAAAGGTAAAGGACTATGCAAAATAACACATCTTACATATCAAATAGCATTCCATAAGGTGTTATAAATAATAAAAGAGAGGTGGTTAATGATGATGAGTGCCTATAAATTACCACCTGGTAAACGACCAATTGGCTTTCTAAAATAGTGAATGTTAATTTTAATCTATATCACGGGGATAGAATATAAGAGGTTTAACAAGGTAATAATATCTTATCTGACTGCTTGCTATATGCTCTTTACTGATCACATGCAAGACATTAATACAATTCCTTCTCACAACAACCTTAACTCATTAGTATTTCTCTTATGTCTATTATAGAGATAGGAATTGAAATTAGCAGTTAAAGGTCATACAGCTATTTGTTACTAGATGTGAGAAGATGGAAATCTTGCATCTATATCACCATTACAAGTCAGCTGTAGTGACCTTTGATTACTAGTCACTGATCCAGGTGCAGAAGAGTAGACACTGGTCACATAATCTTAACCAAACTCCAGTCTCTGAACTTTAAAAGGACTTTTGTTCAATTGCCCATTGTATACAACTCTAATTTCACTTCTCTGCCTGTTTATGCTACTTTAAAATTTGGTAACTCCCTTTTCTTTGACCCAAATATTTAAAACTGGTCACACATTTAAATATGGCAAGCCCTCAAGTCCTGCAAATGATGAGCAACAAAATTTGTTTGTACTACTGACAATTTATAAAAAAAAAGACTTATCCAAACCTAATTTATGCTTTTAGATTTTACAGTACTATTCAGATTTTTAGAATCTACATTTTGTTAATACTGATATTTAGCTATAAAAACATTCATGAAAAATAAGTAATTGAGTTATCTTTATATGTTTTTAAATAGTGTTAATCAAATGCTTGCAATGTTATGATTAAAAATCTTTGAGAACAATATTATCATGTTAAAAATGAGTCACTTAAAAAGAAATTTAGTGAAAAACTACTTTTATGCAATGCATACTCAAAAGCATATGTTTTCCATGCATTCAATTCAATCTCAAGGTGCTGGCAGTAAAGAAATGAGGAAATGAAAGGAAACCTACAATTCTCTATGAATTTTGTTTCCAACAAGAATATTGGACATGTTATAAAGCCATACCATGTGTGGATTGCTTTTGAATAAGGATTCCTATTGTGTCTTTTATTTTCTTAATTTAGAACCTCATTTCCCCCACAGAGGATTTGAAAGAAACATTCTGGACCTCTTGGGGGAGATCTATAGAAATTTAAGAATTATACATAGTCATATGAATTTATTACCTTTAGATACCCATTTGTTATTTTTTCTTACAGACTATACAATGCATTTGGGAAAACATTCCAGTTTTATAGTCACACATAGAGATAAAATATTTTCATTATTCATAGTTTATATTGAATATTGTTTATAAAAACACAAGGTTCATTTGGTTTCTTCTGTTATAACCTTTTATATTTCCACCAGCTGGATAGCTGTGCTGGCAAAACCAAAGGAAACTGCATTGCTGGAGCCTTTACATAGAAACAACTGGGACACAATATTGTTTAACAAATTTATAGCATTACTACACAGCAGAATCCAACACTGGAAGTTGATTTTTTGAAAAGAAAACTGAAAAATAAGGAGGAGATGGAAAACAGCTACAGAGAGAATATCCAACAATCAATATGGGAAAAATGATTTTCAGGAGAACAAAAGCAGAACATAAATAAGAGAAGGGGCAAGTGTCACTTCAGTGTACCACCATTGTAGTTCCAAACTACATTAAACAATTTTTTCATTCTTGTGCTACCTGAAGCATAACCCTATCACTCAATCTTTCAGGATCTTCCTATAGATTCAGTGAGCAAACTCCAAGCCTATGAAATGTCAGTTAAAGAAACCTCATCTCATTTGGGTATATGCCTAAGAGTGGAATTGCTGGGTCCTGTGGTAAACTGAATCCCATTTTCCTGAGGAACCACCATACTATCTCTAAATTGGCTGTACAAATTTGCACTCCCTCAAGCAGTGGGGGAGTGTTCCCCTCTCTCCAAGTCCTCTCCATCATGAACTGTCATTGGTGTGTCTGATTTTAGCAATTCTGATAGGAGTAGGATGATATCTCAGAGTTGCCTTGATTTTCATTTCCCTGACGGCTAAGGATATTAAGCATATTTAAAATGTCTTTCAGCCATTTTTTATTCCTCTATTGAGACTTCTTATCTACATTTCAATTGGATTATTTTGTGTTTTCAAGACTAGTTTCTTGAGTTCTTTGTCTATTTTGAAGATCAGCCCTTTGTCAGATGTGAGGTTTGTAAAAATCTGTTCCCACTCTGTGGGATATCATTTTGTGTTGTTGACTGTGTCCTTTGCCTTAACAGAAGCTTCTCAGTTTGAGGAGGTCTCATTTAATTGTCAATCTCAAAAAAGAAAGAAAACCCCCATCTACACTGGTACAACAAGGAAATCAAGAATTGTCTTTCATTTAACTACTTGAATTAAGTCTTCTTAACAAAACTTCAAAATGTAAATATTGTCTATTTAATCCCAACTCATTGTGTGTGTTTGTGTGTGTGTGTGTGTGTTTGTGTGTGTGTGTGTATGTGTGTTTAAGCACACAGAGGACAAAGTGGGATATCAGTTTTTTCTATTATCATTCTTTGACTTATTTCTTTGAGGCAATGTCACTAGATGTTTCTGTTCTGATGATGATTTGTCAGTGAGACCCCAGAACCCATCTCCATTTCCCAGCACTGAGATTTTATTCATGTTGTACATTTTCCCTAAGTTCTATGAATCTGTAGTATAGACCCTTAGATTTGTGTAGTATGTTTGACCCACTGAGATATCTCTTTAGCCACCTGAACACTTAAAATATCTCTGCCACAATTCCTAAATATTAATTTTTTGATGATGTAGCATCAGTACAGAGTTTTGTCTAAAAATAGAGTTTATAAGTTACTATGGTAGTCATCCCAGAAAATGACTGTGCTCCCACACTCACAGCCCTCAATGTTCCTAACATACTTATCTAACAATCTCTAGGACATTCTATTTCTTCTAGCTATAGTCTCCTATTTCTTCAATAACATAGCTTCCATTTCCTCACTCTGCAATATTCATAACAGGAATGTTTAAATGTGTTTTAAAGGATGATGGAAAGAAAGGTAAAATTTGGGTATACAAGTATAAAAAAGAAGAAATAGTAAAAGAGAAATATCAAAACTGAGAGCTTGGTAAGGACAGATTAGAAATTCTTTTCATTCCCTATATAAACTCTGTTTGCTCTAAGTTCTAAACTTAAACAAAATTAGGCCACTTTCCTCGAGAGAAGGGAAAGAAACTCATCACTGTGGAATAGTACCAAAGTCAAATTTTTAGAAGACTATTGTATTTACTGCTTCTTTATACTGCATTTTAGAAAGTAAAAAAAAATTATGTATAGGAACATAATGAACATGTTAATGAAAATCTGTATGGTTGTTATGAAATTAAATTTTTATGTGATGCCTGCTTAAATATTGGATTGAGCAAATCCTTCCCATGTTATTTTTCTTCTGTTTTGTTTTTCATGAAATATGATAATAAAATTCATATCTCAGTTCTCAAAATTGTCCAATGAAATATGTATAGACTGAGGGTACTAGTTCAGTGCTCTATGGGTTTAATGTGAGGGTGGTTCAATCCCTAGAAAAAATGCACACACCCACATACACACACAAAGACACATAATTCTTTCTCAAAATTTCATAGTAAAAGATAAAATTATTTTCCTTTGAGCAAATGTCTCCATTCATGAAATATCTTAAAGTAGTTGTGTTTTGTGTTTTGTATAATTACTCAGCAATAAATTTAAGCCAACTATGACTAAAATATTTGGTTTGGATGGGTACTTGTTAATAAATATTCTGCACATCAACCGATTTTCAATAGTATTTTGTCTATATTACCTTGCTTTTCCAGAATGTTTAAAACTACTAATTTATGAAATTGAATTAGTATTAAATGTTCCCAGGATGTGAGAATGTTGTAAACAAGAAATAAGAATAGGAATAGGAATAGAACTAGGAATGGGAATGGGAACAGGAATAGGAATAGCAATAAGAATAGGAGTAGGAGTAGAAATGAGGCTGGGAAAGTAATGCCCAAAAAAAGAAAGAAAATAATACTAAAATGTTTTTGTGGGAATCCTAACAGTTGGACCTGGTATGTCTCTAACTCTTTTGCCAGTTTTGAGACTCCTTTCATCCTATTTAGTTATTTTTCCAGCTTGTCTAGCCTTCACAGGAGGGCTTTAGCCTTGTCTTTTTTTTTTTTTTTTTTTTTTTCAAGACAGTTGTCTCTGTAGCTTTGGAGCCTGTCCTAGACCTTGTTCTGCAGATCACAGACTTGGGTTATTTTATCTTCCTTTGTCCTGTTTGAATGTTATCTCTTGGATGTCTATTCTTTTCTAGAAAAGAAATGGAGAGGGAGTGCATCTGTGGGAGAGGGAAAATGTGGGGGAAGCTTGGAGTTGTAGAAGGAGGGAAAACTGTGGTTAGAATAACCTATTTTCAATAATAAGACATACAAAATAAACATCATTATTGTATATTTTGAATGTGTGCCCCGATTTTCCTTCATTACTTCATTTTAAAATATCCTGGTCAATGACTGTGAACTATTCTACTTTCTCTCAACAGAGACCAAGGGGACAAGCACAGTGATAATGATTTCAATTTCTAGATTTCGAGTGGACATATTACAGGCGTTTGAAGCAAGTAAGTCTTTCTTTCACAGAGAATTTTATCCTGCAGCCTATTAGAGGGCTTGGTTAAAATGAAAAATTGTTAAGATCATGAAAGGGGGAGGGAAGAGAAAGGGATAAAGAGAAACAGTGATATAAAGGAAGAAGAATCATGACTATTATGTTTTAGAATTTGAACCAAGAAATAATTAACAAGCTGCTTTTCTTAGATTTGTGTGGTCATAAGGTTGTTTAGAAGTATAAATGAGTAAGCAAGAAAGATGGAATTAGTTATCAAGTCTATCCATTCTAAGTCATTCTCAGACATGTATTGACAAAATTATAAAAAACAAAAGACAAAGTCAAAAATATACTTTACGTTGCTAAAATTTCAGAACTCCATTAATCCCAGTAATATAAGTAATGTAGCCTTTAGTATCTGATTTCTAGTTATTAATTTGAATATAAATTTCATTTAAATTAAAAACAATCTTATTTTACATACCAATTCCAGTTCTCTTTCCCTCCAGTCTTCCCACTTCTTCCACAATCTCCCCATGCCACCCCCAACCACTCCTCATAGAGGAATCACCAAAGTCTGTCACATCTTTTGAAGCAGGATTGAGCCCCCCCCCCCACCCTGTGTCTACCCTGATCAAGGATCAATCCATGGGGAATAAGCTCTAAAAAGTTAGTTCGTGCATTAGGAATAAATACTGGTTCCACTGCCAGAGGCCTCATAGACTGCCCAACCCCCTACCCCCAATTAACATGAACATTCACATTCATGAGGCCTAGTTCAGTAGTTCACATTCATGAGGCCTAGTTCAGTAGTTCAGTCTTATGCAGGTTCCCCTGCTTTCAGTCAGGAGTCCCTGAGCTCCTATTTGCTCAGGTCATCTGTTTCTTTGGGTTTCCCCAGCATGATCTTGGTCTTGACCTCCTTTGCTCATCACTCCTCCCTCTCTACAATTGCACTCTTAAGAATTTCAGCTCAGTGCTTAGCTGTGGATCTCTGCTTCTGCTTCCATCAGTTACGGGGATGAAGGTTTTATGATAGTATTTAAGGTAGTCATCAATCTCATTATAGGGGAAGGACATTTAAGGTACCATTTCTGACTATTGTTTAGATTCTTAGTTGGGATCATCATTGTGGATTCCTGTGAATTTTCCCAGTGCCAGGTTTCTCATTAACCCTGTATTGGCTCCCTCTACCAAGGTATCGTATCTGTTTCTTTGTTCTCCTTCTCTGTTCTTCCCTCAATGTAAACTTCCTGATATCTCATGTTCTCTTTTCTTCCCCTTCTCCCTTCTGCTCTCTCCTATTTCCCTTCCACTACCCCACACTCCCCAATTAATAGGAGATCTTGTCCTTTTCCCCTTCTTAGAGAAGGCATTTCCCATGTATGTCACTCTTAGTATTCTCCTAGTATCCTAGCTTCTTTGGGGTTGTGGGTTGTAGGCTGGTTATCCATTGCTCTGTGTCTAATGTCCACTTATGAGTGAGTACATATCATGTTTGTCTTTCTGGGTCTGGGTTACCTCACTCAGGATCAAGGGGCACACTGCACCCCCATCCTGTCCACTGAAACCCCAGAGACATGAGGACAACCCCAAAACCACCCAGCACCACATATGCCATCAAACCACTGGGGTCACACCCCCAGCCAGGAGAGATGAGTGTCTTTCCCACATCCTGCTGAATATGATTTTTCAAATATAAAAACTAGATAATATGTACCCTTATGGCAGTGTCTCTGGCTCCTTTACCATCTCAAATGCCTTAGAGAAAGCACAGTTAAACTATAGGTTCACTTAATGGTTATAATAATAACAATATCTTTTTTATTCCTTAAAACTCCTCCACTTATATAACTACACTAAGAAAATAGACTGTTTTCTTCTTAAATTCTGAATTATTTTATGTGTGTGGATATTTTGTCTGTAAGTATATCTATGCAACCTATGCATGTTTGTTACCTATGGAGTCCAGAAGAAAATGTTAGATACTCTGGAATTTGAGTTGCAGAACATTTTTATCTGCCAAGTGGTTGCTGGAAATAGCATCTGTGTCCTTTCGTAGAATACCTACTGAGCTATCTCTTTAGCGTTGCAAATTAGAATCTTTTCTGTATTTAAAATTGTCATGTCTTGAATGTGTTCATGAAGGTACATTATTTGATCTTTAATAAGTTAAAGATTTTTCAATTAAAACTAAAGAAACCAAAAATATAGAATCTTAAAAGAAATGATGCAGAGGCCATATTGCTAAATCATATAGAAAATTGATTAATACCATCACAGCAATAAAACCTTATCCTCTCATATTATCTTTCTTTTCTACCCTGACCATTATTTACTCACCTACTGGACAAACAGACAAATTTGCTTAAATTTTCTCAAAATATGAATCCTAATTAAGAGCAAATACATATTAACAATGATACACTTAGTGCTTTTAGTATGACACTAAATGAACACTAAATGGCTTAAGGACAATGTTTACTAAGATATTCTGAACAATTTAACTGTTCCCTCAAGATGTTTACTGATGAATTACTGATAAGGATGCATAAATAGAAAATAACATTGTTAATATACATTAGCAGGGGTGTCAGTATATGAAAGATATTCTTCTAATAATTACAGTAATAGTTTTACAGTAATAGTTATTTCCTAAAATATAGACATCATCTAAATGATAAACTTGGGCTAAACTGGGTAAAGGCAATAGTGAAACAGTAGAGTATAAGGGGTAAAGGATCACTTCAAGGATATTAAATAAAGACTCAGTAGTGATGTGTGAAATATGATTGCTGTAGACAATGTGACAACAGAAGTATATATGTATGGTAGGTATTATGAAATGGATATAACTATATAAACATTGGAGGTGAGTTAATGGATAAAGAGACAGACTAAATTAGTCTGTTAAATAGTTAGAATAATACAAATTTAAGTATTTTTGAAAGGTGACATAACATGAACACACATTTCCATAAACTTTTTCTGATAACAATTTAGAGGTTGGAATTTTGGAGTCTGTAGAAGGAACTTAGAAACTAAAGAGCCTGGAATTCAAGAGGCTATTGAAGTTGACATCAAAGTTGTCACAAAATAAGGCAGGGTCCATATGAACAAAAAGAACTAGCAAATTTAATTTTTTGATTTTTTTTCTCTAAGACATGAAGGAAATTAACTATCATATATGTAAATAAGTATTTATCATTATTATGTTGTGTACAGATGAGAAGACAACTTTGTAGAGTCAGTTTTATCTTTCAACTTGTATTAAGTTAGTTAGTTTTGAACTCAGAGCATCATGCTTGGGGCCTAAGGGTCTACACACTCCCATTGAAACACCTTTCCAACATCCAAATATATAGTATTTTAATCTTAAAATTTTTATTGGATAATGGTTCATTTTCAATGATTCTTTAGAGTATGTGTCTATTTACAGGCACATATACAATAGATATATATAACCCATTCACCAAAACTATAAAACAGGTATTTTATGTATTTCATATTATCATATATATTTTATGTACAGATATATCTACTATACTCTATAGAGAGATGATCCAATATTTTCCTAAGAAATCATTTCATGCCATGGTCATTGATCACAGTACATTTTATTCTAATAAATATTTGTGAATTATTTCATACTTGTTTTCTCATTAAAATGTTTGTAAGTTAGACAAATCAAATTTATTCTTGGACTTTAAGTCCTCCATATCAAGGAACATGAAAACAAATCACTGTGAGAAACAAATGTATTTTAAGTCAACTGGATATTGATTTAAATTCATTTTGAAGGAATTACAATTTTTTGGGTGGTGGTGGTGGTGGGAAATGACATCATCCAGTAGCATTTCAGAAAGCATCCTGATTGTAAATCACATGCAGGGGACATTGACTACATTTCAGGATATCTGTACTAGTCCAGTTAAGAACTAATGATTGCTAATGCTAAAGTAGTGTTGAGAAGTGGTATTGAGAAAAGAATATCATCTTACACCCTGAGAAACTTGATGAATATTACCTTTGAATAAGCTAGAGAAGGTAGAATAAGATTTTTCATTTTGGACAAACTGAATTTGAGATAGCTATGTATTCAAATACATCTGATGCAACTAATTTGTATGCCATTTTAAAGAATTGTTTGTTTAGTTTTAGCTAAATTAAAAATATAATTGAGAGTTAAAGGTGAAAGTGAATTATGAAGGAGAGTTACAAGAAGAGAGTGTGACTCTCAAAGAAAATTACACAGGCGACTGAGACCCATAAAAAATTACTAGAATGGAAGAATATTCTTAAATCCAAAAGAAAAGGCAGTTTTCAATAAGCGGCAACAACAAGTGCAATAGAGTGGGAAGAGAGGGCAAACAGTGACTTTAGGTCCAAGGATGTATTATGGATGATATAACCTGATAGTTTGATAAGTAAAATATCAAATATAGAAACGCTGAGAAAGATTTAGCTGTGAAGTCAGAAGATGAAACATTTGATAATGGAGAAGCATCAATATAATAATGTCTGATTAAAAAAAAAAAAAGGTCGGGTGTTGGTGGTGCACACCTTTAATCCCAGCACTCAGGAGGCAGAGGCATGTGGATCTCTGTGAGATTGAGGCCAGGCTGGCCTACAAATCTACAAAGTAAGTTCTAGGACAGCCAGGACTGTCACACAGAGAACCCTGTCTCAAAAAACCCTAAAACAACAAAAAAAGGATAAATTAATGTAGGAGGTACATGTCTCATCTACCAAAGTATTTGTCACATAAGCATGACTACCTAAGCTTGAATATTCAGCACCAATGCAAGGCACAACAGTGTATGCCTATAATCCCAGGTCTGGAGATGTGGAAACATGAGAAATTATGCAGCTTGTTGACCAAAGCCAGTCTAGACGAATCTATTTTCAACAGTGACGGAGGAAGGAAGCTGATATCTACATCTACCCCCCCACACACACACATTACATAAACATCACACATGAGTGTACACAAATTCTCCCATGCACACCAAAATATATCCCCAATTATGAAGATAGAACAGTTTAAACAAAAGTAAATGTCTGAATTTATGGGAAAAAAAATATCCAATGAAACAACAACAAAAAATGCGTCTTAGAGTCTTTCCTCAAAAAAGGCATTCATTATTTTGACAATTGACTTGTTAATTATGTTTTTGGGGGGTGAGTATCCATTATTACTGCATATTAGTGCTAGTAAGTTGGGAACTGAAAATTTTGATTCAAATTACTCACTTTTTATTCCTCTGTCTCTGAGGGGGTATAGAAAACACAGGGTTTATAGTCTGAAAAATGTTAAGATCCCAGCATCTCTGAATGCCAGCTGCATTACTTGTACACAAAACAGTAAGCCTGTTATAGCCTCTTTTCTCATTTGTGAAGCAGGGTAGAAACAATAGTTCTTTTGTGGAATCACTAGGGAGAATAAATGAAATAATTTATGCATTGCTTAATATACTATCTTTCAGTCTTTCGATACTGTTAAAATCACCTAGAGAGCTTCTTAAATCACCATCTCATTAATTCACGCTTTAGTATGTCTAGGATAAAACATGAAGATTTCCAGTTCTAAAGATACAGGGAGATGTGGCAAATATAAACCTTCTTTTGAAAGCCACATTTTATATACACTAGAAGTAAGATAAAAATAATAATTAAAAAAACAATACATGCAAACATTCATGTGTTTTGGATGGAGGCAACCCCACACTACTCACAGCAGGATAGTTCCCTTCCATATAAGAGGTGCTGTCTTTATCACAGTATTCTGGCTTCTCCCTCAATAACTTTATTTATTTATTTATTTATTTATTTATTTATTTATTTTACATCAACATAACATCCCTATGCCTGCAACTCCTTACTCAGTTGCCTGACCCCTGCACTTGCTTTTCAAGCATGAAGTTCTGTTACAGTACACACTTATAAATTAATGCATTTGAAATAATTAGAGTGAAAGGGTTATTTATACCAAAATATTCCCCTTTGTAGCATCCTGAAATGGACTTCTTTCTCATTTCTAACTCTGATTATGGAATCCCTGACAATAAGAATGCCTTTGAACCATGACCTGTATTGATGTATGTATTACTGTACTGATGGTATTTTCTTCATTCTCAGTCTCTAATATAACAAATCAAGTTCATGGCTCACACGGCTCATAAACCATCCACTAAAGAATGAATGCAATAGCAGTTGAGGACATATGATTAAGCACATATTGATCAAATTAGAGATTTTTTTTCATAGCTATAACTTTTTTCTTCTTCTTTTTGGTTTTTTGAGACAGGGTTTCTCTGTTTAAGAGCTCTGTTTGTCATGGAACATACTCTGTAGACCAGGCTGGCCTCAAACTCAGCGATACACCTACGTTTTCTCCCTGAGTGCTGGCATTAAAGGCATGTGCCACCACTTGTCAGCACTCTAACTCTTCTAACAATTGTATTCTGAGATATGCCTCTCAAAAATAATATAAAACAAGATTTCATATGGACTACATGCCCAAAAATGTTTCTAAAACAGCAAAATTCAAAATGACACTCACATTTGACACATATAAGTTGATTATTGTTCTTTTTTTTGCTTCAGTGACTACAAAATCTACTTACAAAATAGGAAATCACCAGTAACTCTAGTTAGGCAATGAAAGTCAGATTAAGTGCCTTGTGTATCTAATCTAAAAGTCTATGTATCTACTAGAAAAAAAAAAGATCAGTTTAGTTGAGGCTTTGAGTTAAATAACAATTTATATTTTTGGATACATAGTCCCACTCTGTAGCACAAACAACCCTAGAACTGCTGGTCATCTTTTTAACTCTGCATCCCAAATCCTATAGAATTTATGATGAGTTACTATTACCATATATATACATATATATGTATATGTATATGTATATATATGTATGTATGTTCCCCCATTTTGTAGCCAAGATTATGCATTACATTGCTAAACAAGGTGGTAAATAGAAAAATGTTGTCTCCCTTTGATGATTAGGGTCATTTAAGAAGAGGTAGAAGGATTTAGCAAGATTATAGCATGAAGTCTCAAGGCATGCGCTGGAAATTAAAGAACATAAGAATAATCTGAATTTATATAAGCTGGTACAAAGAGGAAAGATCACTAAATGATCAATACCCAGTACATTTCCCTAAGCACTTTTTCAATTTATATTATAAAGCCATCTCTCAGACAGAATTTGTTCTATTTTCCTGTAGCATTACAAATAATTTCACATAGCCCTTAAGCTTTATACAAGTAAAAATTCACAGTAAAGAATCTTTATCTTGATCTCTGTGGGTCCACTCTGAGTTCCTGCCAGCAAGATCCTTGACCCCCAAACCCAGGCCTCTGCTAAAGAAAGAGGCCTCAGCTGGAGAGTTCAAGTTTCCAGTGAGATCAGACTATCCTGCAAAACCTTCCCAAGTTCCAGCTCAGCCTTTGTCCTCTTTCGTCAGCTATTGGCCAGAGGTGAGTCTGGGCCCAATCGGGGGTGCCTCTCCACTACAACCTCTCCCCACGCCCACCGAACTTCCTGGGTTAGCCCCTGATCCTGCTGCTCCTGTGTCCTGTCCCCATCAAGACCACCCTTGGAGCTCTGATACACTCCCACACATCCCCACCGTGAGCATGCCCCCCCACCCCGAGCCCTACCCTGCCCATGGTCCTGCCGCTCTGGTTAAGCACTGGGTCAGAGGGTGGAGCCAACAGTCCACCCTACTTTGGAGACTTCTCAGAGCAACTCTGAACAAAGGAGACTTGCCTATCCATGAGGGACTACCTGTAATTTCCACCTGCTTGGTCTCTGACCCCACCTCCAGTCCTCTGATGGAGTCCCGGACCCCTCCCAGAGATCCCTTGAACAAATTGGTATAGAAGACCGCTTCCTGAACATAACTGCAGGGTACATACTTAATAAATGGGACCTCTTCAAACATAGAAGCTTCTGTAAGGCAAAGGACACAGTGGACAAGACCAAACGGCAGCCCACAGACTGGGAAAAGATTTTCACCAATCCTATATCCGACAAAGGGCTGATCTCCAAAATATACAAAGAACTCAAGAAACTAGTCAACAAAACACCAAATAACCCTATTAAAAAATGGGGTACAGAACTGAAGAAAGAATTCTCAATAGAGGAAATCAAAAATGCTGAAAAACACTTAAGAAAGTGCTCCATATCCTTAGCTATCAGGGAAATGCAAATCAAAACAACTTTGAGATACCATCTTACTCCTGCCAGAATGGCTAAAATTAGAAACACCAATGATGACTCATTGTAGAGGATGTGGAGAAAGGGGAACACTCCTCCACTACTGGAGTTTCTAACCTGATTGTACAAGGTTCTTAGAATTAACATTAAGGAAGTGTGGAAATGGAGAATGCCATTTTGTATCAAAAAAGATTGGATTTATAGGTCTATTGACAATAACTAAAGAACATTATTCAGTTAAAACTGATATTCTAAGAAAGTACACACATGGCCCTGATAAAATGGGCAGAAGCTGTACTAAAGTACAGCCTAGAAAACAATCCCTGTCAGTCTTAGCAGAGTTAATATAGGTTGAATAATAGTCTAGTTATATACACATAGATATGTGTTTCAGGATACTCCCTTAGCCTAGAGGCAGGGAAAGGGCATAGTTCCTACTCCAAATGACTTGACAGATTTGATGATTCCTCCTGGAAGATATTACCCTTCCTGTGGAGGGGAGATGGGATGAGAGGGAGATGTGAAGCATGGGTGGAGAGAAGGAGAGGGGACTGGGATCCATATTTAAAATAAGAAAAAATTAATATAAAAAATAATAAAGAAAAAAAGAAATGTTTCATAAAATTGTAGTCTCATAGGAAATTTTGCATTAAATGATGACCCGAGTTTCATGGTGACATAATATTAGGAAATACTGAGTTAAACAAGTTTACCAAAATATTACAGAAAATTTTATGGCTTTAATTGTGATTAACCAAGGAAGAAAATAGAATTGCTGCATTCTATCAGTATTTAATTTAGCAACTCATGGGATACTAAATGAAAAATTTACTTGGAAAATGCTGGCCTATGCATATGCATTGCAAAAATAATACATTTTAAAAGAGGTTAACTCAGCCAGGTGGTGGTGGTGACAAACTCCTTTAATCCCAACCCTCAGGAGGCAGAGGCAGGAAGATCTCTGTGAGTTTGAGATCAGCCTGGTCTATAAGAGCCAGTTCCAGTACAGCCTATAAAGCAAGAGGTTAACTCTAAATACATCAACTTACTATCAAGGGAAAAATTTTAAACAATTTTGTTTTGTTTTGTTACTCTCCTTTAAATATAATTTTAAAAGTTGAAAGTAATTTTGCTTGAGAACACTTAAAAAATATATACCACATAGTAATATACTACATAGTATATACTCACATGCATTGTCTTTGAGGGTGGCTGTATCTTTAATTTTACATTTAATACTCGGATATCTCTATGTAGATTCTAAACAGTAGAAATAGATCTTTAATATTTAGGATGATAGGAATGTGGAAGGCCGCTCAGTTTATCAAGATGCACTAGGAGCCAGTAGTATACTTTAAGCTTAACATAGGATAGTGATTTTATGAATATATTGGTTACTCACCATATGTTAGGCATCTGATATTTCCCATACCTTAATCTGGGGGTTTAGCTCAATCTATTTATATGATGACTACAAAGATGTGAAAGTCAGTGGCTTCAAATGTCATGCACAAAATCCACCCAAGACTAGATAGTACTTTCAAATGCACACCTATAGTCTTACAGGGTGACAGGAAAACACTTCAACTGGGTACATCAGCCTGTACCTAAAAATCAGCCAAATCCAGGGAAACATTTATGCTCTTGCTTCAGAAATGTGGTCTCTTTAAGACCAAGGAATAGGGTATGGTGGTCCCCATAGACTTAAGCATTTGAACTCTTAGTCCCCAAGTTGTGGTACTGTTTGAGGAGGCTTAGTTGGTATGACCTTGCTGGATGAAGTGTGTCACTCGGGGGCTGTCTTTCAGGTTTCAGACAATTTGTGCCTTTCCCAATTTGTTTCATGGTTTTGGTTTGAGATGTGAGACCTTAGCTGTTCCTATGTCATTCCTGTTGCCTGCATCCATATTTCTCTGCTGTGATGGTGATGGACTGTTGTTTCTCTGGAACTTTAAATCCAAAATACAACTTTCCTTGTGTAAGTTGTTTGGTCATGGTGTTTCATCATAGCAATAGAAAAAGAACTAAAACAGTGAGGCACACAAATGCCTGTACCTAAGTATAGACAAAATCCAAGATACTGTTTCAACTGCAGATTTAGACATAGTTTCTTTAAGGCTTCTGGTATCAGATTTTTACAAGGATCATTTATCAAAGCTTCATCAGTGTTTACATATAAGAAATATAATTCACTAATGTTTAAGATTGATGTTCTATATAGGAAGATAGAACTTTAGGAAACAACTATGACTTTCTCAACATGTCTGGAAGACAACTTACATTATTAAAGGTTTGAATGCTGGCCATTCTTTACCATTTATTTACAATGGTAAGATATATTCATTCTCCATATTTACTAAAGACTTTTTTAACAAAAGTTGTTTGTATTGTAGTCATTGATGAATACTTTTAACAAGGGCAAATCAAAATGAAAAGACTGGATCTGTAGGACTTTGTTTTACATGATGAATAACCATTGACAATTGGATTCAAATGGCACAGCAGATGAAATAGAAGTGATATGGATTGTTTTTTTTTTCTTGATACATCCTCTCTTCTTGAATATTTTTGAATATTGTTGTGCATTTTATTATAATTTATGCATCTGCCTACAGTAATTGGATAATTGGACAACAATTTGTGTTTCCTTCCATAATCTAAGGGGTCTATGCTACATTTCATAAAAGTAGCAACTTCTTTCTCTAACTTACATTAAGCATTATAATAATAAACTATGAAGATTTAATGTGTAAACATACTTGCAATCATCAATAAACATGTGACATAACTCTACTAACAAGCAGATTGAAATTACAGCACCATCCTACCATCTGTGATATACAGATACTTTCTCTACATTATGGAAAGAAACAACATGATCAAGAAATTATAACTATATTTAAATCATTTACTTATGAAATACATATTCATGCATATCAGTGAAAACTCAATTACTGATAATCAAATAAATTGAGCCTTTAGTAGGAGAAAATGAGGGGGAGGAGAGGAAGGCTTGTGCGACCAGGAGGATTGAGCCTGGTTAGGAATGGAAAATAGGAAAGAGAGAGAGAAAGAGAGAGAGAGACAGAGACAGAGACAGAGACAGAGAGAGAGAACATAAAAGAGGGAGCCAATATTGGTTTGAAGATAAAGTTGAACACAAAGAAAGGTCGAGGGAACTACAAGACTGCTCCCAACTAACAATCTCAGCTCCCGTGGAAAGGCTATCATAAATGCCCTTCCCGGGGAGTGAGATCAACAACTAACATCTCCATGGAGTCCTCAACTAATGCCTGTTGAAAACAGGAGCAAACACCCATACATAAACACTGAGTCGAACTAGAACCCAGAAGCAGATGGAGAGGACAAGACCATGCGGTAGAAGTACATAGAGACAGCTTACCTGAACAAGGAGGAGCTAAGGGCCACTAGACTGATAGCTGGGAAGCCAACAGGGGATTGACTCAGATCCCCCTGAATATGGGTCTCAGCCAGAAGGTCTGAGCAGTCTAAGAGACCTCAGACAGTGGAGCCAGGATGTATCCCTGGTGCACAAAAGGACTTTGCAAACATATGCCCCATGGAGGGATAACTGCCTAAATCTAGAGATAGGAGAGAAGCCCTAGTCCCTACTTCACAGGACTTGTCAGATCTACATGACCCCAACTGGATGGCATTCCCCTACATATGGTATTGTGGTGGGGGGTTGGGAGGGGAGGGTGTTTAGAGTGCATGTGAGAGGGCAGAGAGGGCAAAAGGGAGTGAAGGAAGGAGGGAGGGAGGGCTGGAGGGGAGGGAGGGAGGGAGGGAGAGGGAACTGGGATAGACATGTAAAATAATAAATTAAAAAAAAATGCTTTGACTCCAAAATTTAAGTTGAAGAACAAGTTACTGGGGAAAAGGATTTCTATTTTTGTTTCCACAGAAAATGAAAAGATGTGGATTCCTTCCAGACTAATGTGGTTTGATCACGCCAGACCGCCTGAAACAGAGTACAAGCTGATCCTACATTCCAAACAGCTGGACAAAACAGCCCTACAGACTACAGCTAGGATATCTGAAACTTCTTCGAATCCCCCAAGACAGCGCCCCTTATCAGCAGGAAGTAGTTTGGAAAGAATAACGCCCAAATTCCCAAATATTGTGTATAAATGTCTGTTTTCATTTAATTGGACTTTGTTATATAAAATTAAATAAAAAAATAAAAATAAAATAAAAAAAAACTTTTAAAGTATATTGTTTAGATTTTATTTTTATAGCTATGGGTGTCTTGCCTGCAAAAATATGTTTGTGTACCACATGTATCTAGTGGCTTTGAAGGCTATAAGAGGATATCAGATACCTTGGAATGGGAGTTAGAAGTAAAGTATTAGGAGGGTGCTTGGAATTGAACCTAAGTCCTCTGGGAGAACAGTGAGTGCTGTTAGCCCAGCTGTTAGCCATCTCTCTGGTCCTTTTTAATTATTCATTTGTATGTGCCTCTGTGCTCTCTCTCTCTCTCTCTCTCTCTCTCTCTCTCTCTCTCTCTCTCTCTCTCTGTAACATGTGTGAGGGTGCCAATTATGGCTAGGAGAGAGCATCTCATCCTCTGTTGTTGGAATTACAAACAGTACTATGTCATACAACACTGGTTCTGAAAAATTGAAGTGGGGTTTTCTGGAACATGAGTGAAGGCTTTTTTATAATTTTGTTTTTACTTAAATTAGAAACGATCTTGTTTTAC